>NC_092352.1:56419958-56794726 GCF_963676685.1 Mytilus edulis | reverse complement strand
GCAACAGCATAGTGTATTGCACAAAAGCAAAAAATTGAATAGAGATTCAAATCATATAACGGATTCTAAGTTCTTTGACTACAGTTATTCTGTGTCAGAAACCTATTATCTGTCAAATATTTAATTACAATCCAAATTCAGACTGGTATCAAGTGCGAATATTGTGTACATTTTTGCCCCAACTGCTCAGGGTTGGACCTTTGCAGTAGTATCCAGCTGCACTCTTAGAAGCAATTTATTATTTAAAGACATTATATTGATACACATATGAAAAAACTATGTTCATTTTAACATTCTTCCTATTTGTAATTTTGATAAACAATCAGAATTTAGCATAATTTATAGACGTAGCAAATATAAACTATGTATAAATATTTATAATTTGATCAGATATATGACAAAATTTCATAACCATAAAAGTTAACAAGAAGAATGGCGAAAGGTACCAGAGGGACAGTCAAACTCATACATATATTAGGCCATTTGTTTTCTCGTTTAAATTGTTTTACATTGTCATTTCGGGGCCTTTAATTGCTGACCATACGGTATGGGCTTTGCTCATTGTTGAAGACCGTATGGTGGCCTATAGTTGTTTATTTCTGTGTCATTTTGGTCCTTTGTGGAGAGTTGTCACATTGGCAATCATACCACATCTTCTTTTTATATTGAAAACGACATGGATAAAAAATAAAAAGACAAACAGACAAATAATAGTACACAAGACACAACATAGAAAACTAAAGACTCAGCAACACGAACCCCACCAAAAACTTGGATGTCAGATCTCAGGTGCTCCGGAAGGGTAAGCAGATCCTGCTCCACATGTGACACTCTGTGTGTTGCTCATGGTATTACAAACCCAGTAAATAGTCCAATTCGGTAGATCATATGAATATGTCTGAAAAAACATTCTTATAAATTAGACAAAGGAAATTGGTCCTACATTTTTATACGACCGCAAAAAAATTTTGGGATCGTATAATGGTATGATGTTGTTGACATCTGCGTCGTCTGCGTCGTCATCCGAAGACACATTGGTTTCCGGACAATAACTTACGTTTAAGTGAATGTATCTCTATGAAATTTTTTAAGGGTCAAGACCTCAAAAGGAAGGCTGGGATTGATTTTTGGAATGCCTGTCCCTACCGTTTAGGAATTAGGGGACCACAACAAGCAATTTTCTAGTTTCAGGATAATGTCTTGTGTTTAAGTATTTTGATTGCTCTGAAATTGTACCACAATGTTTACTTCCACAAGAAAAAGTTTGGAATGTAATTTAGAGGTTGTGAGGACAACAGTTTAGGAATTAGGGGCCAAAAAAGGGGCAAAACAAGCATTTTTCTAGTTTCCAGACAATAACTTATGTTTAAGTGTATGGATCTCTCTGAAATTGTACTAAAAAGGTTCCATACTACAAAGGAAATGCTGGAATTGAGTTTTGGGGTTATTGCTCCAAGGGGGTTTCAGAAAGGTAGGGTGGGGGAGGGTGTTTTCCAATTTTTTAAAGGGGATTCATATTTTTTTGTTCAAATTTTTTCATATTTCTAATTTTCGAAAAGTTTCAAGAAGAAATCTTCAATTGCACAGTATTGTGCAATAGATTTGTAAAATCTTTGACCACATTTATTTTGTGTTAGAAACATATATTATGTAAAAAATTTCATCACAATCCAAATTTAGACGGTATCAAGCTTGAAATTATATTGTGTCCAAATTTGCCCCCACTGTTCAACCTCTGTGGTCGTATCAGGCTGCACCCAGCGAAGCATTTTATTTCTTGCCTGTAACGAAAATATTTACAAAATATTTAAAAACGTAGAAGGTACCTTGTATGCAGATGCCTTGTTTTAGTAGTGATAGTTTGTCTATTATGGTCTGGTGTCCTTGAACTCGGGGACTACTTGCAAACATTTCGAGGATCCTTGCGAAGTCCACATTTCCGTCCGACAGAGTTCACCTGACCTCAACCTCATTTCATGAATCACTGATCACTAGGGTTAAGGTTGTATTTCAGATACTATAAGCAATATGTCAAAATATCTGGTGTGTAGATTGTGTGTTCAACTGACCATGACCTCATTTTCGTGGTTTATTGGCCAATATTAAGCTTTCATGGTAATGTTTCTCAGATACTGGATTTTGATTGATTTGTAAGGTGAGCATATGTCTGTCTGGTAGGATTTATCTGACATTGACCTCATTTACATGGATCATTGATAATGTAAAAAGGTATATTAACAAACATGTCTGTCATTTCTTAAAATAGAACATGGGGTAAATGCATGTTTTGACTTAGAGAACTATCTGTTTTGCCAGTTTTTGGTATTACAAAATATAATTTGGTTAAAACGCTCCAGAAATTACCAAATAAGGGGAGCTAACTCTAAAATTTCCAAATGCTAACCAAAATTTAACTAGATTTTCAAATCACTAGCCACGAGGAAATGAAAGAACTTTCATTTTGAACTCTGGACGAGTGTAACTTCAAAATAGAAAGTTTGGTCAGCAGCTTTTTTTTTTGTTCTTTCGTGCTTTGAAATTCTTCTTAATTGCCTGATTCTTATAACGACTTGCACTTAAGTGCAGCCCATCAAGCTATTTACAAGGGATCCATACCTGTCTGTAAATAAAGTTGAACCAAACGAATTTAGAAACATTTTAGAGGTTGTCATATTGTATTTATATAAATAAGTTTTTCGAATCAAGTATGGCCTGTGGAGGGGGGCAGGTTCCAGTTTCCTGTGGTCTATGTGAGAAGGAAACCAAAATAAAATGGAAGTGCATTGACTGTGACACGCTCATGTGTAATAAGTGTAAAAAAACAATTCATGTGGAATTTATCAAGGATCATAAAAACATTTCAATTCAGGAATTAAGGTTCCATTATGAAGAAATAGATTTTTACAATTTATGTTGCCAGTTGCAGAAACCATACAACGCAACCATGAATGATGTTTTGCAAAACATGTGACTGTTTGGTATGTCTGCTATGCATCTCTGAGACCCATAATGGTCATGGTTTTGTACCAATTGGAGAGGGATATGATATCAATATTTGTAAATTTAAGACTAAACAAAAGAATATCGGTGCTAATATAGAGGAACTGAAGAAAATAAAAGTAGGATTGAAGTATACTGATAAAGCTGAACAATTTAAAGGTAAAAATACAATAAACACATAGATAAATTAAAATTGGAAATAATGAAAAGATGGAGAGCTATTCATCAATCTATCAAAAAAGAAGAAAGTGAAGTTACACTGCTGATTTGGAGCCTGAAATTCGAAAATTCAAAAGTCGACGAAATTATCCAATCTGAGAATGCTTATTGCATCTTTATGGATGATTTGTGGTTGTTAAATATAACGGAGGAACCAGTCATATCTTCTTGCACGATGTTTGATTCAATTCCAACATTTCTACCAGGACAAATAACTGCTTTTAACATAGGTTCATTAGAAAATGTTTCCGCTAATGTGGAAATAAAAAGTATTAAACAATATGACACTGAAATTGAAGATGTTGCCTTAATGACAGCATATTCTGAAGATGTGATGTGAATATCTGACATACACATACTACTGAAAGTTAAAATAGAAGGCAGTAGTTTAAAGATAATTGATCAAAAAGACATTGAAATATTATGTATGGCATGCACACAGTCTAAAGATCTCCTTTTGGTCGCGAAAGAATCATCTGTCGTAAAACAGATCAGTGACAAAACAGGAGAAATAACCGATTCTAAGTATAAAGTACAGGATTTAGAGCTATCTGCTATTCCTATAAATCCAGATGGAAAAGTCACTGTTGGTGCTTATGGTGGGGAAATCAGCTTTCCAGCTGAGGGAAGACGGGTTGTGATAGTAATGGATAGAAGTGGAAAACATGAAACTACTTATGAATATGACAACCCGCTATTTACATTGATAAGTAATATTACAATAACAAAGAATGGTAATATCTATGTAGTGAACACGTTATCCAGAGATATGGAAGGTAGACTTGTACTACCATAAGTGAAGACGGTGATGTACTTAATACCTTCAGTGGTTTGTCAGAAATAAACACAAATGAAATGAGTTACTCAGAATCAAAATTGAACTCAGACTCTGAATCAGACTCAGATGCAAGCTCTTTCAGACCTGCGTGTGTAATCACTAACCCATCTGACAATATTATTGTATCAAACTTTGACAACGGCTTATTATTATTCATAAACATTAATTTTTTCTGGAAATCTAATGTCATGGTATGACACACATAAGATTGGAATAGTTAATCCCATCACATTTTGTTTGACATCCGAACATACCGTAATATATAGGATGTTTTATATATGAAGGCAGTAGTGATAATGCAAAAATATATGAAGTGGATATTTTGTGAATTATAAGCATTTCAGTACATGTGAGGGAAGTCAGATTCTTTTGATATTAGTGCAAAACGATGTTTGACCCTGTTGTAATTGCCATGTAAATACATATCTTTTAAATATTGTTTACTGTACGAAAAAAGTAATCATAAATATCAGGATTGAAATTTTATATTTACACCAGACGCACGTTTCGTCTACAAAAGACTTATAAGTGACACTCGAATTAAAAAATGTTAAAGAAGCCAAATAAAGTACGAAGTTGAAAATAACTGAGGACCAAAAATTCCTAAAAGTTTTGCCAAATACAGCTGAGGTAATCTATTCCTGAGGTAGAAAAGCCTTAGTATTTCAAAAAATATTTTGATGTGAGGTGTAAATTGTAAAGGGACATAATCTTAATGAATAGAAAGAGGACCTTGACAGTTTTTCTATTAGATAATATAGATAAAACTTTAACCATTTAAAAAATATATTACGTCAATTCTAGACAGATATTGACAGTTTAGTTTTTATTGCATGATTTTTCATGAGTTGTTATTGCCTTTGAAATGGCTGTCAGTAACTGAGAGTACTTTCAGATCTGTACTTAGTAAAATTTTGTTTTTCTTTGTGTGTATGCATAAGTGTTCTGCCACTCTTTTATTTTGTTAGATGACTACCTATTTGTATCATCTTATGTGTTAAGCATTTTTTTAGCTAATTTTTATAGTTTGTTCTTATGTTGTACTGTTACACCAATGTCACGTGTTAGGGAAGGGTTGGTGCCTTCAAACGAGTTGAACCCCGCCACATTATGTTTGTGCCTATCCCAAGTCAGGAACCTATGAATCAGTGGTTGTCGTTTGTTACTGTGTAACATATTTATTTTCGTTCATTATTTTGTTTCATGAATTAGAACGTTAATTTTCTCGTTTGAATTGTTTTTCATTTGCCATGTCAGTGCCTTTTACAGAAGATCGACGATCTTTTAACAATGTTTAAAGTATATAATTTAAGACTCGTTTATCTTGCAATAGTATTAAAAAAAAAATTCATTCACAAAAAAGAATGGCCAACTTAGTAATATCGTATCTTATGGAGAGATCAATTCTACTTTGCGCAAAATCCCACTGATTCCAACAAAAAAGATTTGAAAGACATTTTGAAAATGCTTTATTTCTTTATTGACAATATATTTCTTACTATCGACATTCCCATGAGAACCAACTGTGTCTGTGTCACTTTTCTTGCCGATCTATTCTTCTATTTTCATGAGGCTGAATTCATACAAGAAAAGAAGCTAACAGTAAGTTTTAACTTTACTTTTCGCCATAATGTATTCTCTAACTTAATTAATTCAACATTTGATGATTTATCAAACGCATCTATCCTATCAAACATAAGATAAAAGATACAACAGATAGATGTAAATCTGCCTCATATCTTGACTAACATCTAGAAATTGACAATGAGGTTCGGTTGATAACAAAACAAAAGCGACAAAAAAATGAATTTATCTTCTCAAATGTGAACTTTCCTTTTATATGTAGCAACATATCAGCAGCGCCTGCATACGGAGTATATATCTCCCAATTGATACGATATTCAAGGGCTTGTATTTCCTCTCATGATTTCCTTGGCAGACGGATGCTACTCTCAGGAAAGCTATTGAACAAAGAAATCTAAGTGGCGAAGTTGAAATCATTCCTTCGTAAATTTTACGGACGCCATCACGAGTTGGTTGACCATTATGGAATATCCGTTTCACAGATAAAAAGGATATGTTCATCATGCCGTGTCAATAATCCCGTCCCCTTCTCCCAAATGTGACCTACCAAATTAGTTTTGTTATAACATGAGTAACATGACGGTGCTACATGTGGAGCAGGACATGCTTACCCTTCCGGAGTCACAGAGATCACTCCCAGTTTTAATGGGATTCGTGCTCTTTAGTCTTTTATTCATGTTGCGTTTTATTTGCAATTGTTTGTCTTTCGGTCTTGTGAGTTTGAATGCAACTTCTGTATCATTTCCCTCTCTTTTGTTATGATTAGGCCGTACGGGCTTTGCTCATTGTCGAAGGCCGTATGGTTACATTAGTTGTTAATTTCTGTTTCATTTGATATCTTGTAAAGAGTTGTCTCATTAGAAATAAAACAACATTTTCTTATTTTTATAGATAGGACAAGTATTATTTTAAATTAATATTTAAAACACCGAAGACTCTTGAATGAGATATTTACCATATAGATCTGTATACTAGTTACTCATATTGAGCTTCGTCTGATTTGGTTGAATTCAATCTGCTTATGTTTTACAAACAAACACAATAAGTGAACAAAAAATAAATAAAATGATTAAATTTAGACATATACCTTTTACTTTTAAATATATGAATATTATAAAAGCCCCCTGTGTCAAATACAAAAAAAGGAGAAAAGTATGACCATTAAAATTAGGACATTGGTTGTTATAAGGAAACTAAGAAATCTACTGGATACAGAAAGCATAGGTAATAATCATGCCAGCACTAGACTATAATTGAAGCAGTAGATACACATAGAAAATCCAAAACACTGGAAACTATCTTTTTACCACTAGGCTACGAATGTAGCAGTAATTACAAATTCAACTGAAACTAAAATAATAAGAGGACAGTTAGATGTTATCCAACAACAACAAAAAAGGAATAAAAGGGAACTGGTAGCCATTAGAGAAAGATTTGAAATACAGATTGATAAATTGAAGACAGGCCAAAAGAATATAAGAAAAAGCATAGATAATATGAAGAAAGAAAAGCAGAGGTGGAAAATATTGATAGAAGTGAACATTCCAAATTGGAAAATAAAATGCAGAAATTCAAAACTCAGTATTTTCTACTTAAAAATGAACTTGAAAAGCACACAGATAAATTGAAATCTGATAATCGAAAGATGGGAAGCTCTTCATGAATCAATACAAAAAAATATGAAGTATCCATGCTGATTTTAAGTCTAGAACCCCAAAACACAGTTGTTGATAAAAATCATTTAATCTAACAATGCTGAAAGAGAATTTGTGGATGGATGTCCATGAAGGAAACAGTCATGTCTTCTTGCACGAAGTTTGATTCTATTCCAACATTTATTCCTGGACAGATTACTTCATGCAACATAGGTTCATTAGAAAATGTTTCTATAAACGGTGAAATCAAAATTATCAAACAATTTGAGACAGAAATGTCTGTTTTTTAATGGCAGCCTGTTCTGAAAACACATTGTGCATGTGATGTAAATACCAACAATTAAACATTCAGTCATGTAATGTATAACTGTTCCTGAATGAAATGACATTATACAAAGAAGAAACAGAATATTTTAGTCACATGATGGGATTTTGCACCTCCTGTTTTATTTATTTTAACCCGAGTGATTTTTTTGGGTGTACTTTGGGATTACGTGGACATGGTTAGATCTGCGCATGATAGAACACATTGGCTTCCATAAAGCCTAATTGTGATTTGACAAAATTTTATCAGAATCTATATCATAGTATGCCAATATGCACCTCTCATTTTGTTTTTAGATCAAAGTGATTTTTGGGATTTCCCTTTAAGTTAGCAAATTATAGACTTTGCCAGGGTTGGGGACCATGTTTATGAGACTTTGAAAATATGTAGTAAAAAAAAACCACAGATACAACTCTTCACAACAAATTCACATATAGATTAAAGAATATTTCGGACCAATCATACCAATATTTCGGACCTAATTTCTATTTCAAAAAACAACGGCAGACATTATCTGTTAACAAAACTCTATTCATTACCGGTTAATAAGTTAAATGAAATTTTGGAGGATTGCAACACAACTTCATATAGCAGTCCTAAGTATGAGATTATTCAAATTATTATGGCATATTGTTATTCTAAACTATTTCCCAAAATTGATCGCCCTGAAGATCATAAAAAACATTTTATTAAAATAAAGTATGTCAATAAAGGTTTTGATTTTGTAAATATTGCCGGTATATTTAACGACCATTCTGTTAAAGAACAAATTCCTGGATATTTTGACAATACTGAGCTACCTCTTATTTGTTATATTTACAAGAAATCTACCCGGAATTTGTGTTTAATTATAGTCAACTGTGTAGAGATGTTAATATCAGTGAAAATACACCTACTTCATGTAATTGTAGTACCTCCGAATATATTTATGGACCCATTTCCCATGTTATAACAGGAGATCTTAACATCGTTCAAGACCGAGAGTTAAAATCATTCCTCAGTAAAAGACCTAAATATCGTCCCCCGTCAATTATTAATTGGAATGAGTGTCGTAATATCATCCACGACTCACTCCATACTTACTGTATGAAATGGATAAAACGGGAAAAAGCTGACAAAAAATCTTTGGACACTTTTTTTAATTTAGTAATGAAGATAGTTGATATACGTATTCAACATTTTAAAGAACATTTTACTATTAACAATAACCACAAAAAACCTATTTCTCGTATCAAACATAAACTAAAAGAACTAGCCAAGAAATTTGTTTTTGTCCCGGCCGATAAAGCTGCTAATAATATTATTATTGTTTGACGTAAATTTTACATTGAGGTTCTGAAAAAAGAAATCACCAATTCACCAACATTCCAACTGACTCCATTTTCAGAAAACGATATCTGTAACAAACATAAACTTTTAGCTACCGCTTTACAAGCAGAGCCAAATACAATGAAAGTCCCAACTATGTACTGGCTTCCGAAGCTACACAAAACACCTTACAAATATAGATTTATTTCGTCTTCAAGCCATTGTTCCACTACTAAATTGTCTATTCTTCTTACCAGCACACTTGGTACAATTAAAAACCTAATAATAAATTGTTCAAATAAGGCCTTCGAAAATAGTGGAATTAATTACTTTTGGAGTGTCAAGAACTCGTTGGAAGTACTTCATAAATTGCATGCTTATATTGGTGATTTTAAATCTGTTCAAAGTTTTGATTTTTCTACCCTGTATATCACATTGCCTCACATTCTCATTAAGAAAAAAATCACACACCTAATTAAATGGGCATTTAAAAAGTCAGAATGTGAATATATATGTTCAAACTCTTTTAGGTCATTTTTTAGTAGCAATAAACAAAAAACTTTGTCAATTGGACATGCTTTGATACTATATATGCCCTTGAATTTTTACTAGATAACATATTTGTTCGCTTTGGGGATTCGTATATCGTCAGATTATCGGAATTCCAATGGGGACTAACTGTGCATCACTTATTGCGGACCTGTTTTTGTATTGCTATGAGTTGCAATTTATGACAAAAATAAGCAAAGACCCATCGAAACAACATCTGATAAACAAATTTAATAATACTTTTAGATATTTGGATGATATTTTGGCTCTCAATAATGACGACTTCAGTATGTATATTAAAGAAATTTATCCTGTTGAACTTACTTTAAATAAAACTAATACTAACAATGACCACTGCCCTTTCCTCGATCTTGATATATATATATCACTAACGGAAAGCTGAATACTAAAATTTATGATAAAAGAGATGATTTTTCATTTCCTATCGTTAATTATCCATTTTTAGATGGTGACGTTCCCTTGTCACCATCTTACGGTATTTATATATCTCAACTTGTACGATTCGCTCGTGTATGTAACAATGTTTTAGATTTTAACGAGAGAAATTTATGTATTACTGAAAAATTATTACACCAGGGTTTTCGATATCACAAACTAGTCAAAACATTTACTAAATTTTATCATCGGTATAAGGACATCATTCGTAAATATAGCTCAACATGCAGACTTCTTATACGTTCAGGTATTTCACATCCAATTTTTTATGGAAATATTCTTTATAAAGCACAAAGGTGTCAGTATTCACCTCAAAAACTAACAAACCTTTGAATAGACTTATTAAGAAGGGATATAGTTACGATACTGGTGTCAGGTCATTAAAAATTGCATATTTTGGCGTTAATATTGATTCACTTATAGGGTTTTTGCATGGGAACTAAACACATTTATTCAAAAACCAGTTGTTGGCATGACACGGGTTATGTTCTTCTCATATATGTTATGATGGTATGATACTAAACCCCTAACGGGAAGGATTGTGCCTGATGTTCATATGATGAAATCATAATCTTTCAATCAGTTTAATTGAAGTCTGGAGCTGGCATGTCAGTTAACTGCTAGTAGTCTGTTGTTATTTATGTATTATTGTCATTTTGTTTATTTTCTTTGGTTACATCTTCTGACATCAGACTCGGACTTCTCTTGAACTGAATGTTAATGTGCGTATTGTTATGCGTTTACTTTTCTACATTGGCTAGAGTTATAGGGGGAGGGTTGAGATCTCACAAACATGTTTAACCCCGCCGCATTTTTGCGCCTGTCCCAAGTCAGGAGCCTCTGGCCTTTGTTAGCCTTGTATTATTTTAATTTTAGTTTCATGTGTACAATTTGGAAACTAGTATGGCGTTCATTATCACTGAACTAGAATATATTTGTTTAGGGGCCAGTTGAAGGACGCCTCCGAGTGCGGGAATTTCTCGCTACATTGAAGACCTGTTGGTGACCTTCTGCTGTTGTTTTTTTCTATGGTCGGATTGTTGTCTCTTTGGCACATTCCCCATTTCCATTCTCAATTTTATTAACTGTGCATTGTCACAAAACATAAAACAAGACTTAATTTGTAAAATGCGAGACAAGCATTTATATCCTGTTTTTAGCTGAGTATAAATGTATGGCTGTTCTTGTAAAACTAAAACTATAACAACAGTTTCATATGAACAATTTTGTGTAAAAACAATCAAGTTTGAATTTGGAGGGGATGACGTAAAAATTTTGTATTTGGCGTCATTGATACAAACTCGACGTAAATACTGTATCATCGGCACAAAGCAGCCAATATGCAGTAAATAAACGCAACAATAGTATATAGCGGTGTTCAAAAGTCAATTATCGATGGAGAGAAAACAAATCCGGCTTACAAACTAAAACCGATGGAAACACATCAGCTATACGAGGAATACAAAGAAAGAACCGGTACACCGAAGTACAACAAACACAAACTCCAAAATAAGTTTAGTTTAAACATATTTTAGTTGCTGAATTAAAGCAAAATGGATTAGGCACAAGTAAATCATACGTATGAAGTCTTCTCCATAATAGAATATAAAGTTACAGTTACAATAATAGTATAATATAATGGACATGCATATAAAGCAAACAGTTTATAGAATATAAAACTAGCTTTCATAGGTAAAAAAGAAGAGAGAAAGTAAAAAGAGAAAAAGAAAGTTTGAAAAATCGTATAATTCTGTGACGATGACTTGTGTATTGATGACGACGATGACGTTCCGTGCCAGTAATAATAACGCTCTATCAAGGCATAAGAAATCGGTTTGACATTTTTATGAAATTTTGAACATGTTTGAAAATTTTCATGGAGGACGTGGTTTCAATAGACTGTAAGTATTCCAATGGGAACCAATTGTGCCCCTCTTCATGTTTATGTATAATTATGAGGCTGAATTCATACAGGAACTTCTTAGGAAGAAAGATAAGAAGTTAGCAATATCCTTTAACTTTTCTTTCCGCAACACAAATGATATTCTCACACTAAATAATTCAGCATTTTGTGACCATGTTTAACGAATTTATCCCATCAAACTAGAGATAAAGGATACTACAGATACAGTTACGTCTGCCTCATATCCTGACATCAAGAAATTGACAACGAGGGTCGATTGAAAACAAAACTTTACGACAAAGAGATGATTTCAGATTTCCAATTGTGAGAACTTTCCATTTCCATGTAGCAATATTCCAGCAGCGCCTGCATACGGAGTATATATCTCACAAGGGATGCGATATCCCCGGGCTTGTATTTCCTATCAAAATTTCCTTGATATAGGGTTGCTGCTCACAAGGAAGTTATTAAACTAAGAATTCTAAATGGTGAAGTTGAACTCATACCTTCGTTAATTTTACGGACGCCATCACGAGTTGATTGACCGTTATGGAATAACCGTTCACAGATGGTATCGGATATGTTCCTTATGTCGTTACTACGATCCCTTTCACTTTTCACGAATGTGACCTACCGAATTAGACTATTTACCAGATTTGTAATAACATAAGCAACACGACGGGTGCCACATGTGGAGCAGGATCTGCTTACCCTTCCGGAGCACATAATATCACCCCTAGTTTTTCTTGTGTACTATTATTTGTCTTTTTTTTCTTTTTCTTTTTTTGTTGGTCTATTTTAGCCATGGCGTTGTCAGTTTAGTTTCCATCTATGAGTTTGACTTTCCATTTGGTATCTTTCGCCCCTCCATGTGTCATTTACCTCTTTTAGACAAAATGATAATTACAATAAATAGAGTGAAATATAATCATTCACTAGTATGCCCTTTGTTTTCTCGCTGGATGACATTTTATTGTCATGGTATTCTTAAATTAAAGTATAGATTCGTCTGTATTGCTTCAGTATAGTCTAGTGGTGGCATAGTCATTTCTTCAATGCTTTATGTTGTGGTTACTATTTACATCTACTGCGTCTAGAGTTGGAATGATCATGCCCTGTGGTTTACGTATCCAGTAGATTTCTTATTATCCGGATAGCAATCAATATCCTAATTTCAATCACTATTTTTCTCAACTATTATTTGTATTTGGCACTAGTGGCCATTCTTATACATGTAATTTTATATTTAAGAGTTAAAGGTATATGTCTGGATCCATTCATTCTAGCTATTGTCTTCACTGATGTTTTTTTCTTCTTTTTTTCCTTTTCTTTTTTTTTGTAAAATATAAGAAGATTGAATTCAATGAAATCAGACGAAGCATTTTTGTTATATCTATATGGTATATATGTTATGATTCAAAAGAAATTTAATTGTCAATAGTTATCACATTGTCCGTGAGTGTCTTTGGTGATTATGAATGTTAATCTAAAATAGACGTAATATTATTTATAAAATGATGAAAGTTTTATCTTCTTTATCTATAAGAAGATCTGCAAAGGTACAGTTTAAAATTTACAACACATTGTCCAAATATTCATATAGTAAGCAATATTTAAAAGATATTTAATTGCAAGGCAATTACAACAAAGTCAACCACTGTCTTTGAAATAGTATCAAAAGAATCTGACTTCCCTCACATGAACTGAAATGTTTTAACTCACAAAAGATCCACTGCATATATTTGGGCGTTATCACTGCTGCCTTCAGATGTAAAACACCCTATGTAAGTTTGTCCAGATCCAGTCGTACAAAAAGAGTAAGGATGAATTATTCCAACCCTATTTGTGTCACACCATGACATTAAATTTCCAGCATTGTTTAGAAAAAACAAAATGCCATTGTCAAAGTTTGATAGAATAATATTGTCAGATGGAGTAGTGAATACATTCGCAGGTTTGAATGTGTCTGAAGTAGAGTCTGATTCAGATTCTGAGTCTGAAGTCGATTCTGATTCTGATTCAGATTCTGAGTCCGATTTTGATTCTAAGTCTGAGTCACTCATTTCCCTTGAGTCTGTTTCTAACAAACCACTGAAGGTATTTAGAACATCACCATCTTCACTCAGTATAACCAGTCTACCGCCCCAATCTTTTGATAACGTGTCCACAACAAAGATATTACCATTGTTTGATCTGGTAATATTGAGAATGTATGTAAATAAAGGTCTGCCTTGTCTGTCATATTCATAAGTTGTTTCGTGTTTTCCACTTCTATCCATTACTATAACAACCCGTCTTCCTACAGCTGGAATGCTTATTTCACCACCATAAGCACCAACAGCAACTTTTCCATCTGGATTTACATGAATAGCAGATATCTCTAAATCCGCTACCTCGTACTTAGAATCAGTAATTTCTCCTGTTTGGTTACTGATCTGTTTAACGATAGACGATTCTTTTGCAACCAAAAGGAGATCTTTAGATTGTGTGCATGCCATGCCTAATATTTCAATGTCTTTTTGATCAATTATCTTTAAACTACTCTCTTCTATTCTCACTTTTTGTACAACTGCTTGGTTAGTTATCCACAACACGTCTTCAGAACATGATGCCATTGAAGCAACATCAGAAATTTCAGTGTCAAAATGTTTAATACTTTTGATTTCACCCTTACTATGAATACTTTCTAATGAACCTATGTTAATAGCTGTTATTTGTCCTGATAGAAAAGTTGGAATTGTATCGAACACCGTGCAAGACATGACTGTTTCCTCTATGTCATGAACTGACCCCAAACCATCCCAAAAGACGCTTTCGGCATTATCTGATTGGATGATATCATCGACTTTTGAATTTTCGGATTTCATGCACCGAATCAGCAGTGTCAGTTCACTTTCTTCTTTTTTGAGAGATTGATGAAGACATCTCCATCTTTTCGATATTTCAGATTTTAATTTATCTATGTGCTTATCAACATCTTTCTTCAATTCAGATCTCTGAAACTCCATTTTCTTTGTGGTATGTTTATATTTAAACTGTTCAGCTTTATCTATATACTTCAATTTTGCTTTTCTTTTCTTCAATTCCTCTATTTCCGTACTAATTTTCTTTTGTTTAGTCCTAAATTTACTAATACTGGTATCATATCCCTCTCCGATGGGTACCAAACCATGCCCATTTTGGGTCTCAGTTATGCATAGCGGACATACTAAACAGTCACATGTTTTGCAAAACATCACACATGATTGCGTTGTATGGTTTCTGCAACTCAAATTGGAAAAATCTATTTCTTCATAATGGAACCTCAATTCCTGAATTGAAATGACTTTATGATCCTTGGTAAATTTCACATGAATTTTCTCTTTACACTTATCACACAGGAGCATGTCACAGTCAATGCACTTCCATTTTATTTTGGTTTCCTCCTCACATAGACCCCATGAAACTGGAATCTGTTCCCCTCCGCAGGCCATACTGAATTCGTTTAACTTCAGAAATGTCTGCCGGAATCACTTCCTTATTATGTTAAATCTAGACTTATGTAGTTCATATATACATTTCAATAGGTATTCATGATATTATTGACTTATTGAAAATTTAAGTTCTTTAAACGTCTACAATTTCTTACACATTTATTGAATATAGATGAAATACATTGATTGTATATGTGTACGTAGATCAATTTAAAGCATATTACATTGTATATTAACTTTTACATAAATCATATCAATAAGTGCACTAAACCGTAATCATCTATTTGCCAAACATAATAGAATATTGTTACATCTTTAAAATGGGCACTAAAATGAAATACCCAATATGAGGAAGATTTTGTATGAACTATTTTGCAACAGAAAATATTTTTTTTTCAAGATTTGTTTTCAAATATACCAAATTAAAGTTCACCAAATTATATTTAATTGGATCAAATCGTGAATATATTTGGTGAAATCTCGGAATTATACAATTGGTTTGAACATATCATAAATATTATCCATTTTTTAGTAGTCAACACATTAATGATAACGCAACACAAAAAACATAAAATACCAAAACATTTGACGGACAAACATACGATCTTCAACAATAGAAAGTTGTACATACAGTATGGCAAGCGCTAATGGTTTATTTGTTTCTATTGCTCACCCAATTTTGTCAATAGAACGAAACTTTAAACAACTGTTGTCCTACAAGTGAGTAGTTTAACTAGCTATAAAACCAGGTTCAACCCACCTTCAATTGATTTGTTAAGTTTTCAACTTTATTTACAGACCGGTATGAATCGAATCCTTACCAATAGCGAATTTAAAGCTTGATGCGCTAAACTTCAGTGTCAGTCGTTGTAAGAATCATGCAATTAAGAAGAATATCAAACAGTTCGTGTCTATGTATGGTGGCGTTTATTTTTTGTTGCACTTCAGTGTTCCTGTTGTTTTCCTTTTATAGTTTAGAATCCGGATTTGTTATCTCTAAATCGATTTATGACTTTTGAACATTGGTGTACTACTGTTGCCTTAATTCATTCAAAGCATGCAAGAAAAGGGAAAAAAAACGCTGACCTAACCATCTTATTTGGAAGTTACACTCTTCCTTAGTCGGAAATGATAGTTATTTCATTTCTGCGTGTCTGGTAATTCGAGAAATCTATATAACTTTTGGTTAGCATTGTTGCAAAATTGATAATTTCTTATGCATTTCAATCAAATTATATCTTGTAATTATAAAACATGCAGAACAGGAAAAGGAAACAACTGTTATATTCGTGGACCATTTTACATTCTTAACTTAAATAAATATAAACTTGAGTGTATTTTTGTTTGTTATGTTTTCACCATGGCATTGTCTGATTCTTAGGCAGATTAGAAATTAAACATATGCACCAATTGGTGCTCCTATACGTGAACACTTTTGATAATGGCAATGGCTACGATTACCCACAAAAAGTAACAATAAGAAACTGTTTTCCGAAATGGAGTTCCGGACTGGGAACCAATTTAAATGTAGGCAACAGTAATACATTGTTTGATGTAATGCTCCTTTAAGGTAGTTTATTATAGTGTTTCGGTCCATGCAACTCGAAATATTGGTACACCACCATATTGATTATGATTTGAACTTCTTCAAAATATATACACCATTAGAGTTTTTATATAATGTTTAGGGTTCAATAAACAAAAGTGATTGTATGAGTGGAGCATGGTGTCCTGTTGGCACTTAATCTTGTTTAAAAAATGCATAGAGAATATTTTTTTTATAGCTAATAATTTTATACTCAAAACTGGTCAGTAATACATGGTTGCAAAATTTTATCAATTTTTCCATTGATTAAAAGATAATCATATCACAGACACAGCAGCAAATATATGTTACTGATTAAAATTTAAATATTCCCAAAACTGTTTAAAAAGTCAATTAGAATGAGTCAGTTGTGTTGTATATCTGGGAAAAGTAAAATCACAAGAATACTGAACTCCGAGGAAAATCTAAAACGGAAAGTCCCCAAACAAATGACAAAATCAAAAGCTCAAACACATCAAACGAATGGATAACAACTGTCATATTCCTGACTTGGTGCAGACATTTCTGATGTAGAAAATGGTGGGTTTAAAAACCTGGTTTTATAGCTAGCTAAACCTCTCTGTATGACAGTCTCATAAAATACCATTATATTGACAACGATGTGTGAACTAACAAACAGACATAATAGGTAAAAATGTCAAAAATAGGGTTACAACAGTGTTATAATCTTAATCCCTATAAAAAAAAATATGGAACAAAACAGCACAAAAAAGGCATACAGGCAAAACACATCAGCAAATGTTGTATGTTTACACCGTTTTGGCTGCTCGATCCCAATTATTGACACTTTAACCCATTGTTAGTATGTCTGTGTGGGTTGCTCACAAAATATTGTCAATACAACGAAGTTGTAAACAACTGTTGTCATTCAAGTGAGTGGTTTAGCTAGCTAATAAACAAGATAACCCCATTATTGTCTTGTCTTCGGAAAGAGTCCATATTAAGTCAGGAATATATTTCAATAGCTACCTTGATTGACAGAGTTTGATTATGTTTGTTTTTATGGACTTCTCCTTTACAAATTTGCCTTGAAGTTCGGTGTTTTTGTTACTCTTTCCTAGGTTACAAGATTTTACGGTTTCCCAGGACATTGATAAGATTATGTCTTTTGCAGGCTGTAAAAATTTCCCAGTGTTGTCTGTCTTGATGTCAAAGTTATCATTATTTAACATTTATGGAGTGTTTATTCTCATAAAGATTGACTGCACTTATGATTACCGTACTAAAGGGTTTTTTTTCTCTTGAAATATATCATATATTTATCAAAATTGTTATGCATTCCATTTTAATTATTTGTCATATAAATGCTCATCTATCTTTACCTTTTCTTGTTATGCTCTGTGTCTCTCTGTTTATATATGCCTTTGCAATTGAAATTTATAGTGTGTCTTTTGATGTTGTAATGCTATCATGCTCTTCAACTTTGTACTTTTATTTGGCCTTTTTAACTTTTTTGGATTCGAGTGATTTGTCTTTTGTAGACGAAACCCGCGTCTGGTGTATATACTAAATTTAGTCATGGTATCTATGATGAGTTTATTTACACTACTGTCTTTTGATTTTGTACTGTTACACTTCTGTTTCAGGTTAGGTTGATGCTTGGTGCCTGTTAAAACTTTTTAATCTGCTGCATATTTATGCACCTGTCTCAAGTCATAAGCCTGTTGTCGTTTGTTGGTGTGGTTTTTCTCATCAAAGTGAGAGGGTTAGTGCTATAAAACCAGGTTTAATCCACCATTTTCTACATTTGAAAATGTCTGTACCAAGTCAGGAATATGACAGTTATTGTCCATTCATTTTTGATGCGTTTTGTTATTTGATTTTGCCATGTGATTATGGACTTTCCGAATTGATTTTTCTCTAAGTTCAGTATTTTTGTGATCTTACTTTTTAACATCTCTGGATTTTTATATAGATTGAACCATTGTTGATCCTGTTTGTATTGTTTTACATTAGTATTTTGGGGGTCCTTTATAGCTTGCTATTCGATACGAGTCAACTGTCCATTTCTCATTGGGACCCATACCACATTTTTTTTATTAATATTAAACTTACATAAAAACATTCAAATGATTGCCAATGAGATTTACTTCCTTGAAGATGTAAACAATTAAAGACTATTATATGGCCTTTGACAAAAAATCAAAACCCAATGAATAGTAAGCTGTAAAAGGCTACAGGATGAAATAGTTTGTAACCATTCAAAAGAGAAACCTAGTAGAAAGAACATTTGAATGTTTGAAGTAAAATACAACCACGCAGGGAAAAGGACTCCTCCAAAGCATGTGCATTCATTTTGTTCATATTTATCAAAGTACAAATCAAAACACATTTCATTAAAAGACAAAAACTTCAGAAAATGTTTTAATTTGTTTGTAAATAGACATACCAAATAAATATTAATTGGTAAAACTTTCTGAAATCACATTTACTCTCTATAATAATATCCATTACATATATATGTGTATAAAAAGTATACTGTTTTTATACTACAACATGAATTTCCATGTTATAAAAATATTTCAAATCCACTAACATACAACACAGACATACCAAACAATGAAGGAATAGCTAGCACAAGTCGTGAGAAATAAAAAATTCTACCCCCCTTCCCATTATTTAGATAAACTTTTAAAAAATTAAAATGTATTACATGTAAAAGCAAAAGTTAAAAGATTGAGTTACCTAACACAAAGCAAAAAACTTAAAAAAAAACAAGTGACTACCATAAATCTATTATTTATATATATATCTATATAAAGAGCACAAATGTTAAAACAAAGATTTCAAAATATTAAAATAAAAAAGATACACATAAAACTATGGTTTCTGAAAAGGCCATCATGGGCAACCAGACAAAAACTGGGTAATATCATAAGAAAAGTACAACACATGTACAATATATATGATATGTATTTATGACTGAAAACTTTTGATTTAAATTTAAGGTTTCTTTTTATATTGACTTTAATATAGGTTGTCAGTAACATCCACCTTTTATTAACTAGAACTTGTTTAAGAAATTATTAGAAGTAGAAAAACATGTTATTGATTTGGGTTATCTTCCCTTCGACCAGTATATCATGACATTTTATTACCTTTAAAAAATATTTTTTTACTTAATTGATCATAAATAAATGTATAATGGGACATAATTAAAAAACATTTTTTACTTTTAAACATGTTATAATATTAAATTTTGTTGCAGTGTTATAAAATGCTTCAAATCAGCATTCATTTTTTGTAACACTATCTGTACAGGTATTCCATAAAAGGTTTACACTAAAAAGCTTTTAAAAAATAAAAAAAATTACAAACACATTCAGATATGTGTGTTAATTACATACAATTTAAAACAAGTTCTACAGACGTATTATGTTAAATCCTCTATTTGCCACTTAAGTTTGAGTTTGCAAAAACATGTTCTATTGAAGTGAATATTCATACTTTTAACCAAAGAGAAAATTTGACATATTAAACTTATATTAGATAGAGTAAACACAAATTTTGCCCTGATTAAAAAAGGGAGTTGGAATTTCTATCTTCACAGAGATAGAAAAAAATCATATAACTCAGTTAAAGTAAATACTTTTCAACTTCTGTATAATCCAATATTAACTAATCTATATGGAATTTTAGATTTTTTTATTCAAGATTTCATGCTCATTCTATACAAAAACTACAAATAAGAATTAAAAAAAAATAACCCGAATTAGATAGGAAATTGCATTGTTTCTGGAAGCGTAAACTGACTAGACGTTCTTATTCATTATAACCTACTTATAAATTTATTTATAGATGAAGCCCAAGAGTTTTTTTAGCAAGTTATTAAAGAGGAAAAAATATATACATGTATATATATCATATGGAGAGTGCACTATTCTATTTTGAGAATTAACTATAACGTCTTAATTTCCACTTATTTATTCATTTAGACACTTGTACTCTTATTAATATGGTCTTTAACTGGTAGCTTTTATGATAATTTTAACAAGATACTCAGGAATTTATAATAAATATTAACTATAAAAAAAACTCATATCCAATCCCAAATTTAGCACTTTCATAACCCATAAACTGTAGATATTAATTTTACTTTATAATGTTCTCTCATACTCTTTACGTTAATAATCTTCTGTTTATTATTTTCCAAAAATATACATACAAATTAATACATAAATAATTTCTATGAATTTAATCAGCACTATATTTTCAAATAAAATTATTTCTTCAACATAATATTCCAAGAAGTTAAAAAAAATCATAATTTATATATAATACAAAATATATTTAGAAGAAAGAATAAAAACATCTGATAGCCAACAACATCTTAACTAACAACAAAAAATCTAGAATAAAATCATTTTTTTATATCTGTTGCACTGACTACCAACATGAATTGTGGATTCATTATTATGCATGGGGTACCAAATTTTGTGGATTTTGTTGGTATAGGTTAACAACAAATTAAATCTTTAATAAAATACAAATTTTCTATCGGCTTATATGCAGACTTTGGCCAAACCATGAAATCAAATTTTCCCTTATAATTTAATATACTATTAATCCACAAAAAATGAATCTACACTATATCGTTGTACATGTTCAACTCCTTTGTCAAATAATGCAAATAGTTCATGATGGTTTTTGAACGTAAGTTTTTCTTTATTATAGTATTGTATTTAAGAAATTTTTGGATGCACTCAATATGAGTGTTGAACATTCAAATAGGAACGAAAATGCAAGATTAACTATTACAATTTCTATAAAATCTGCATGCAAAATAATTTTCATAACTTAACCCTTCACATAAGTTATATTAACATTGTATAGTTATCATAACACCGTAATTGCAAAAGAATTTCTATATCATGTACATGGGACACCCCAACTGCCTTCTTTATTGTGAGTAAAAACAAAAGGACAAAAATATCTTTAAGCTGCTCATTGTTTATTTTTATCTGGAAGTTGTCAGTAATTTCAATTTCTATTTAAGGTAGCTCTGTAAAGGGAGATAATTTCACCACCATATCAAGAAGATTTTACTATGTGTCTATAGGTCAGTGAAACAGTATAAAAATGATTTTAAGTCTAAAAAAAATACTTAACGCACTCATAAATAATTTATAATTTACAATAGAATTTATGTACAGCAAATTTCATTTACAAATTTGATTCTTTTTACAATTAATAAGAATTAAAGCACAAAATCACAGATTATCAGCATTAATAGAAAGAGAAGAAAAAAATATAATCAAATTACATGAGAATCCCTGAGCTAAATGCTACATAATAAAAATGGTTAAAAATATGTGAATATAAAATTGAAAAGTTTGTAAATTTACTGAAATAAAATACTTTTAAAATGAATGATAATTTTTTAAAACCAACCACATGTGGTTAATTTTCAAGGTGTACTAATTGCTATTTTTATGAATTTAAAAAAAGGAAATATCATCCAGGTTAAAAAAAAACAAAAAACATTTGAAATTGATGAAATTCATAATATCATGACAAATTTAAAAAAAATGTTATGACTATGAGACAATATGACTGAATGTGAATTGCATTTATAAAAATGTTAAAAAGTTTTCAAAAAAAAAAATAGAGTTAAAAGGGATAGACCTAAAACAAATATCATGCACTGTTTGTTCAATCTTATAATTTTCTGTATAATTAAAAAATCAATCCTTATAGCACATTTCATTTTAAACATCAATTTTCCTTACAGCTAGTTTCCTAATGCATGTAAAGCAAAACTTTGGTTGGCTTGCTTGCTTTGTTTGTAAAATTGTTTGTACAAGATTTGTAAATAAGATTGACATCTTTAAACAATATATATATAGGCATAGTTTAACCTGTAGTTATAATATTTGAATTTAATTGGGTGTTATCCTAATGATTGTACATTATAAAAACAAAGCAAGCAAGCTAACTAAAGTCTTGCTCTACATGCTTTAGGAAATTAGCTGTAACAATTCTGTTTCTCAAAACAAAGTATATAAAAATAACAAAAACTATAACAAACAAAAAAAGCCCTATAATCTAACAAAAGATAACTTTGAAAAAATCCCAATAAGATTTATATTTACTAAATAAATCAACTCAACTTAATGAATATACATATCATTTCTGATAAAATCAAAAGTTTACAATTTTGATACTAAACCTGTCTAGCCCATCATATGTTTAAATACCAATGAGTGTCCAGACACAACTTCATTTTGTGTGGTCTCTCATTTCATGTCAAACTTTTGCATTTAAGATGAAAAAAGTGATAAAATAATCAAGAGAACTGTATAAAAAAAAAAAAAAAAAATATCCAGTAAATCCCCCCCTCCCTCCATTATTTCTTGAAGACAAAGGTCCTTGTTAATAAATTATCAATAATATTATAAAGTGAATGCAAGCAATTATACATCAGCTGCGATTGTCATTTATACAACAAAAAATTATGGATGAAAATAGCCCTGAATCTTTAACAGAATGAGATCATATTTTATATCCAACGTTGATACGGACCAGTAACCATTGGTTGAGGTTTTACCCAATGAGTGACCACGGACTCAGTTGTCATGGTTTCCGACCTAGCTGTTGTCGTGTCCCACATATATTTGTATTGAGCTGCACTTGTTTTCATAATATCAAACTTCTCCTCTTCCTCCTTTTTAGATTTTTTCTTCTTTCCAGGACCTTTCATAACCTTTTCTAGTACCGAGTCTGGTATTTTTTCACCGGTTCCATTCATTAAATCTTGAAGTCTTTTTTGTCGCACTCGTTCACATTTTTTTTGATACATGAACATACCGTGATGTTTGTAATTCATATTTTTATGCTGATAAAAAACCAGGCTAATTCTAGTCGGAGAATGACGATTCGGTTGTTTGAGTCCTGTCGTTGCATGCAGTTCATGTTTAGCAACCTCAAATAGAACAGAACCATGACCTAATGCTATTGCAACACCCCCCACATTTTGATCCCTAAATGCATTTTCGTTATACTCAATTTCACATTTTAAAATATTTTGGTCAATATCAGCATCAACATTTACAGAATTCGTCTGCATTGGATTAAATGGATTCTGGACAGATTCTGATATGCAATTTTTCGTGTAGTCGTTCAGACCTGTTCTTTGGCCATTTTGAACATTATTATTCATTGATGAATCAACAAGATGATAAGGTTGAGAATTCTGAGGTAGAATTTGTGATGAAAAATTGTTACTAAATTCGTTTGTTCTCATGCTTACAGCCTCTGATAAAAGATGAAGAGGTGACTCAAAGGCTGCATTTTGTTTCAACTCGTAATTTCTACTACTTGAATCAGAATTTTGGAATGAATTGTCTTTCCCAGAGTACGGATTGATAAATGGCTGTTGTTTATTTGAAAGATCTACAGGCAGAATACTATGCTGCCCATCAACATCTGAGGTATTTTGTTCACTAGCACCATTTTTATATCCTGATGCATTCTGAATTTCATTCACAATACCAGTAAAATTGGTACACATTTTTTCAGTATCTCCATTGGCAATTGGACCTGAAAGTCCATGAGCATTTATTTGATTTTTAACACTTTGTTCATCCTGATAATTTTTATTTTCAAATGAATTGCATTGTGGGAGTTGAAATTGATGAGATGGATTATGAAACGTGTTGTCTGCTGCCTTTTCTTGAGATTTTGAAATGGAAGATGTCTGAATATTTTTTATATCATGATGGTTTTCCTGATTATGTGAATTCAAATATGGTGATTGAATCTGAGGAGATATTCCATTCAAATCTAAAGATGGCTGCCTATTTTCAGAAGTTTGATTTAAATCTTTAGATTTTTTAATAAGGCTCTGTGCCTTCATGTTCATGGAAGCCATAAAATCAGCAGGTGGAAATGATCCATATGAATAAAAATAATTCCAAAATGAATCGTAAGTATCAGCAAATCCTGGTTGTGAAGCATTGTTCATTAATTCCTCATAACTGGTTTTTGAGCTTAAGCTTTTGCTAGTTTTTTTTGTCTTTGGTGGTGAAGTCTTTTGAGGTGTTCCTGAATTTGACCCATGTTTTTCACCATTATAGTATAAATCTGATGAGATATTGGAATCCTGAGTAGATTCTACCACTTTTCTTTTTGGCGTGGCAGGAGAAGAATTGTTCTTATTAACACTTCCCTTTTTACGACCCGGACTGCCTTTCTTCCCTTCCTTTTTCTTTTTCCGTGAAGGTGTAAGTGGAGTGTTTCTTATCCTAGCCTCCATTTGATAATAATTTAGAATTTCTAGCGCGCCGGTTTTGACTTTCTCATACTGTGCATCAGCACTTCCATTTTCATCAGACATATCCATAACATATAATGGTAAAACATGGAGTTGTTCATCCTCTGCTTTGTCAAGTCCTCTATGTTTTGTTAAAGTCACTACCTGTTTAAAAATATAAATATGAAAATATAAAAAAAAAAAAAAAATCATAACTTATTTACTAACAGGACTGAAGCACATTTTTATATCTTTTATGTTTTCTCTTTACAGTTATTTTACATTTGGCATGCTTGTGGCTTTTATAGCTTACTATATGGGATTCATGTTTTGCTCATTCTGAAAACTGTACAGTAGCCTGTTATTGTTTTTACATCTATTTAGGTACTTCATTTAGGTCTGGTGGATAGTTAAATATCTTTATGGCAATCATACTACTGGTACATCTCCTTATTTGTATATTAATTGACTCGTCAATAAGTCAATCAACTGAGAATGAGAACAAGAATGTGTCCCCAGTACACAAATGCCCCACTCGCACTATCATATTCTATGTTCAGTGAACCGTGAAATTGGGGTAAACCCTCCAATTTGGCATTAAAATTAAAAAGATCATATCATAGGGAACATGTATACTAAGTTTGAAGTCGATTGGACTTCAACTTCATCAAAAACTACCTTGACCAAAAACTTTAACCTGAAGGGGGACAGACGAACAAACCAACGAACGGACGGACGAACGAACGAACGGACGGACGGACGAACAGACGCACAGACCAGAAAACATAATGCCCCTCTACTATCGTAGGTGGGGCATAAAAAACAACTTCAAAAACTGAGAAGCTGTGTTTTGTATAGTTGAATAAACCTTCAGAGTGTAGTTTACTTTGTATCTTTGTAGAAGTTGCTGTAATATTAATGTCATAAAAGGAGATTTGATATCTTCTTTTTTTATTTAGTATTTGGAAGGATTCTTAGTCATAATTATGGCAATTTCTCGTGATCCTCTTTAAGAGTTGATTTTGCTCATAAAAAGTAAATAAAAGTAATCTGTATCAATAAATAATCTGTGTATAATAAAGAAATTGAAATGGACAAAATCAGGTCTAAAATAGTCAAAATAATTTTAAACAGAATAGAATTCATCTCTGTAATAACCAGGTGAGCTGTAAACTTACCACTGTACTGCCATTGTTCATGTTATGAAGATCCTTATGAGCATGTGCACAGAAATCAATACAGGATGTCACACCAGAAAATGGCCGACCTTCCTGAAACCCTAGTCTACAGTCCATTGCTTTGTCTTCAAATGCAACCTACAAAACGAACAAGTAAAATTATTTTATGAAAAGATATGATCAAATATTAGAAATTGAAAATTTGTCTTGTCTAGGTCAACAAAGTCTACTTGAAAATATCTCCACTAACCAGCTAATTTTCACCAAATCATGATATTCTGTGTGAACAGAAGCAGCAAATACTGTGGATTCATTTGTATTCGTTTGTACCAATTTTCAAGGTTTGAGGAAAACTTGCATATCTATGGATATTTAATTTTGTGGTTTCTGAAAAGTCTGCATACATTCCTTTAGAATTCTTTTAATTCATTGAAATTTAAATTCATGGTTCCCCTGTACACATGAAATCCATGAAAATTGGTATCCAAAGAATATTTATGAATCCACAATATTAGAAATTGAAAATTTGTCTTATCTAGGTCAAAGACTACTTGACATTACATTACCCCACTATTCAGCTTATTTTTCCCTAATCATGCTGTTATGTGTGAACAAACACAGCAAATTCGGAGAAGGGCAATATATTTTTTCTTCTTATGGAAATCATGGTGATCCAGTAAGCTTACTTATTATTACTTAAATATCATTACAATTCTTACATGTCATCATAAAGTTAAAAGTGAACATTTAAGGAAAAAGTACCAGTGAAAATCATTGCTATGGATCATTATTATTCGTTGGATACCAATTTTCGTAGGTCTCGTAAATACTAGTGAAACACCAATTCAAATGTTTTCAATAGGCTTTGGATACAGAGTTTGGCAAAACCATTAAATCAAATATCCACGAATATGAGTTTTCAGCAATCCATGAAAATTGATACCCATGAAAATAAAGTATATTTCTCACTTATCAGTCATATTGTTTTTTAGGTTTCTTTATATTTATTTGTATTCAACTTGATATGGCCTTCATAACATCTCCATATGCCATACATTGCAAAAATCCTACATTAAAAACTTAAGATATATTCATTACAATACACATATGGTTTTACCTGATTTTGATAAGCATCTGGAGCAATTTGTTTATACAATGGAGCTACATCAGTGGCAAGTTTTTGGAGACTAGACTCTAATTCTTCTTCCTGAAATGTGAAAGAAAACTAAGATGTAACATTTATGAATAAGCTGCTTTGAAGTTAATTGAAATCCAAACTTTCAAGTCAGGAGCCTTTTGTTCAGTGGTTGTCTTTACTTGGTGTGGTTCAAAGATGTTTATCTTTTCTTGTTTTTTTTAATAGATTAGACTATTGGTTTTCCTGTTTGAAATGATTTACACAAGTTATAGCTATCTATTCGTTGTGAGCCAAGGCTCCATGTTGAAGGCAATATTTTGACCCATAATTGTTTACTTTTGATACATTGTGAATTGGATTTAGATTTGTCTCATTGTCAATCATACCAAATCTTGTCTATTTTGAGGCCATTCACATATATTTCTTCAAGGAAATATATTAAACTATGTAAACCATAAACAGAAATATTTTCAGTAGATCATCTTCACACTTATAAAATGAACAATTATTCAGCATGTAAAATTAGGCCTTCTTTGAAATTTCTGTAAATGCTGGCTTGAAGATATTCTTCAACTTAGGGCATCCCTGCTATGTACTTTTCTTAGCAAAAACAATTTTTTAAAAACCAGAATGAAACTAAAAATGATTTGACTACAAAAAACTATGAAATAAAAATAAACAGTACAAGTCAATCTCTTCTGTTTATAATTCCAAAAGGACAAATACAATAAACAGCTGTGCCATGAGCGCATGATACACCCTTCTCTTTTAAAAGATGAATGTTCAATAACTTATAAATGTCAAATCAAAAATTTATCAAAATCTAGGGAGGTTATCTTAATAGATATAAACCAGTCATCAAAGTTTGATGAAAATTGCTGAAAGCACTATTATGATATTTTGTTCGAAAAATGAAAAATCACAACTTTTTATGAATAAAATCCTATAACTAAAAAAACATAAAAACTTAAATTTATAAAAATGGAAATATCAATAGATATAAACAATTAACTAGAGTTTCATGAAAATTGCTGAAAGATTTTTGAGTTATTATCTGAAAAACTGGAAATTCCATCCTTTTTAATGAATAAAACCTCATAACTGGGAAATGTAAATCTGAAATTTATAAAAAAAACAAACTAAAGGGAGCTCACGTCAATAGATATAAACACTTCCCCAAAGTTTCATGCAAATTGGTTAAAATGTTTTTGAGTTATTGTCCAACATGTTGATGACGGACAGACAGACAGACAGACAGACCAATGTACGGTTGGACAATGGAAAAATATCATAATACTTCCTGTAAAAGGTGTATAATTTAACAGAAGAATATCCTATCTACTACAAATGTATAAAAACTCACCTTAGTAACCTCTTTTAACTTGAACTTTCTTGCAGTTTGACTTCTGGCAAATTTACAACCATTGAAGTACATGCTCCATGAACAACCAAATGAAAATGAGGCTCCTCTCTTTCCTAAATTGATTCCCTGGCAAGCACAAGTTTTCCTGTGAATAAATAATTTTCAAATGAGACAATAATGACATAATCTTTTTATAAGATGATAAAGAAAATGAATCAACTTATATCAAGATTTTCTGTTTTTAATTTTTGTATGGAATTACTGCACCTATAATGTATTGTAGTTCTAATGTCATGGAACACATTTCACCAAATCTTATTAAATTATTCTGTTTTTAATTTTTGTATAGAATTACTGCACCTATAATGTATTGTAGTTCTAATGTCATGGAACACATTTCACCAAATCTTATTACATTATTCTGACACCTAATGAACAGAAGAAAAGTTGAAAGATAGTAGGAAAGCAGATATTGTCAAATTTAAGTATTCTAAAACAGTCATATATATGAGCCAAGGAGTCATGTGTTGAAGACCATACTTAGACCAATAATGGTTTACTTTTACAAATTGTGACTTGGAAGAAGAGCTGTCTCATTAGCACTCATACCACATCTTCTTATATCTACATATTTCACATCAGGACCTGTCAAATATTTTTTAATCAGTGATGAATAGATATCAAACATAAACTCCCCACTTTAATATAATTCAGAGAAATAATTGAGAATTTATTTATTTTTTACTCTTTCGACTAGACTCTTCATGACAAAATCCACTGAGGCATTAGTATACTGTCATCACCAGTAAAATTCTAACCTTTCATTTGTTCCACATCTCCTTTCAGTTTCAAATCCGTGTGCAGCGAGTGTACTTCTGAGATAATCGTACATATCAGCGGCAGTGTTGTTTTCTATCCCTTCCCACGCCACTAACACAACTATAATCCACGCAGTATCACAGAAGTGGCCTGGTCTCTGTTTAATAACACACAGGTATTTCTCTTCCTCGTTAGATCTTCTGATTATCTGTAAAAAAAAAAAACAATTCAACATTGTTTGAAGTTTGGAAATAAATACAATGAAACCCGTTTAAACCCAACCTCTGGGGACTTAAAATTTTGTTTGGTTTCATCAGGTTCAAACACATAAAATTTGATACGACAGTGCTTAAGAATATGTTTGGTTTATACAGATTTTTGGTTGAGCCAGGTTTCACTGTCGTAATTTTTTTCACGAGAATCTCACAAGATTTTCATTTTGTAAACTTAATTGAGGTCACATCTGTCTTCTTATTATAAATCTACAATTTTCTGCATTTTGCCAAAAAATTAAGCAGAAATGAAATTTTTTCAATAATCTTATTTCCCAAAATATTTGTAATTGGTTTTCAAAATTTTTAACTTGCAATATAATTAATTTTTTGGTAGCAGTTACCTAAACCCCTATCATTTATCTTGCATTTTTGTTCATTGTCCATCCATTGCAATTAAAATGGTCACAAAAATTTCTAAAGGCTTCATACAAACTTTTCATATACATGTACACCATTTTATTCTTAAGAAAATGCCTGTACCAAGTCAGGAATATGACAGTTGTTGGGCATTAGTTTGATGTATTTGAGCTTTTGAGTTTGCCATTTATTTAGGGACTTTCAGTTTTTAATTTTCATTGGAATTCAGTATTTGTGTGATTTTACTTTTCAATAATAGAAGATAAGAGTTCATTAGCTGTAAATTCAGAAATTAATGCCATGTTTTTGTGAATGTGAAAAAATGCTACAGTTTTAGTTTACAATATTAAAAGTTCTAGTTGTGATTTTCCTTCATAGAATTTCTGAATTCAAATTTAATCTGATTTTGAATTTATGTCAGAGGCCAGGGCTTAGCAATTATATAAAAACACATACATTTCTGAATTAACAGTTTATTAAATAATTTTCTGATGCAACTTTAAACACAAAATCAGCATGAATTTATTATGCTCCACAAATATTAATTCATGTTATTACAATGCCTAAAAAAATATTTAAAGAATGACTGTAATATTTTTTCTGTCTCTGGCGCACACCGAATAACCCGCTGAGTTATTTGAAAGTAAATGCACATCTTTTACGTTATTTTAAGTAGACAGAAAAAATATTTCAGCCATTCATTATATTTTAATTATATTTAAATTCCCTTTTTAAGCCTGGGTAAATCATGGAAAAACATTGATAGTGTCACGGTCATATGACAAAATTATGTCTATGAGCTGATAGACAAAACACTGTTAGCCAATCAGAAGACTTGTAACATCCAAAATTAAATTATAAGAAGATAATAAAGCTATTTACATATCTTATAACTGATACTAACCCATTTAGCAATCGGACATCCTTGTGAACTCTTTCCTTCTTTACCAGTATATCTTATCTTTTCAATCCGTATAGCTTTACCCGTCATTCCAGTCCTGGAAGAAAAATAAAATTCAAGTTTTTTATAATAATAAGACTCATACTAAAGTATTTATTTAATGCTACAGTTGCTGAGTTGGCATAACAAATTTCATTCTCATTTTCAAAATATTTTTAGCAATACAATGTAATAATGTAATAAGATTGATGTCAAATCTGAAACAAGAGATTGGAATAGTAATTTTAATATGCCTGTGTATACTTTTTTTTATATTAATGAGAAGAAATCAAATAGATCAGTTCGTGTTGCTTAGTCTTTAGTTTTCTATGTTGTGTGTTGTGTACTATTGTTTTTTTGTTTGTCTTTTTCATTTTTCAGCAATGCATTGTCAGTTTATTTTTTATCTATGTGTTTGAATGTCTTCTGGTATCTTTTGCATTTCTTTAATGCTCACTGAAATTGTATCAATTAGCAATACATCTGGAATTAGCCTTCTTCTGTCACATTTTTTTTTCTTTCGTAAAATTACGAGTCTTTTTTTTCAGTTTAAAAATATAAACACTGAAAAATTACATTCAAATTGACATTAAAAAATGATATCTGTATTATGTGCAACTTTGTTTCTTTTAAGTGAGCGTAAGTATGTAAATTAGCAATCTTAACCCTTCAGTGACCTATCATAATCAAAAAAATGTTTTAATTTCAAACATGTGCATGACCTGTGGGTACTCAGAATTTTAATGGAAAACATATTATGTCATAAAACATCAATAAAAACATCCCCCAAATACAACTTCACCCTAACTGCACCAAATGAACAATAGCAGCAGACACAACAGACATTTCAAGGTCGTTTTTAAAGTACAAAAACATTAAACTTTTAAAGGTCAAGGAAAACCGTCACTTCTCGTTATGTAAAAATGACAAGTGACACATTTTATAAAGGCTGAGTAACTAACATCACAGTCCCGTCATTATTTTAGAAAGTAATTGTATGTTTATGTAACACACGGTTTACAAATTAATAGTATACAGATTACTGGAGAAAAATTCAAAAACATTTAGCATAATTGTAAAAAATTTCAATCATTACTTCTGAATTCTCACAAAATTTTCCTTGAAAAAAAATCAACTTTCAAAATTTTTGTCTAATACATGTACATAATTATATATTGGGATATAATCATGAAATCAATGTGCACATAAATGGCTCTAAAAACATACTTAACATGTTAATTTTTCTTTTTATACCCTCACATTCTCAAACTTTGAAAAATTACATTCTTATGCATAGTAAGAAAATGAACACTTGTTTTCAGAATATTTGGGAGCCTACATGGACCACATCAATTCTAAATATAAATTAACTTCTACCATATGAAGGAATTCATACAAGCTTGTTCCGTTTATTTCTGATTTTAAAATTCTTGACATTTCTAACCCAATTGGATTATAACCAACCTTTTCTCCAGCAGTTCTCTAATGGCTTGTACACTTCTTGCAGCCCCTAGATGTGTATAGTAAGGCCCCTCTACTTCTTCTGTTGGGGTATCTAACAATGAAACAATTCATTTTGTTATTTCTATGGATTCTTTAAACATCTGCTTTATATATTACTTTACATTCGGAAATTATTGTGTGCATTTATTATTGCGATTTTGTCATTTTAGACTAAAATACAATTTCAAATTTTTTGCGATATTGAGAAAAATCCTTTTTAATTCATATAACAATTTCAAAATTTAATTCATATAACAATTTCAAAATGCAAGTTTAATTATTTTGATTATAGCCCTGTTGCATTTTCGTAAAAATAAAAACATAGCAATAATTTCTGAATTTACAGTATATTATATTGCATTTATATGTACAACAATACATGAATATTTCTTCCATATTTTTCATACGACTATATATGGGGAAAAGTTTTGGACTGTAAGGTGCTCAAACCAAAAGTGTTCTTAAAATGTTTTCAGATAGGCTGGTAAATTTAGAGTAGAAGGAAGGCAGCTCAGACATTAGAAACAAAACTGTAAAAAGGGCCAGAATTAAACAAATTTATTGACAACTATGGTCATGGGTGCTTTAACAGTCATCATTAACAAGATTTAAAAATTCATATATGTTTACAATATTAAGTATTTAAACATAAACCTTCAAATCCTGGTTTATAAAACCCCTTGAAGGTAGATTAACAGATAACTTACATTCTGTTTTATTCGTAACAATATTTTTACATATTTATTTATATAAAAGTGCTGAGTTGACTAAATCCCTAAGAGTACACATAAACTTCAAACTTTTTTGTTTACCTCTTGTTCCATATAATGTGATTACGAGATGATGCGTCTTTATTATGCGCCAACATGTAATCTATTTGACCTTTTACAATGTTCTTAAGAAGGTACAATTCATTTAACGGATAGTCAATTTGTCAGGTGAACTTTTTGCCTACCGGCTATAACTGTTTTTGTACAAAATTGTCAAATTAGTTTTTTAAATAATGTAAAAAGACAATTTCTGACCTTCTGAAGTACAAATGTACATGCATGTCATATTTTTAGAAGCTCAATAAATCACTGTAATGTTAAACAACAATTTAATGTAAAAATAAAATACAATTTAAAGCTGTATTTGCTTTGTCATGTTTATAGCGATTATTCGTGTGTTTATACTGGTTTTTTTTATAATGATTATCGTAAATTTAGAAATTATTGCTATGTTTTTATAAATGTGATAAATGTGAAGGTATCAAATTTATAGAATGAATATAAATGGGAGATTAATAATTGTGATTGCAGGAAAAGCTGCATACAGATATATGCATCAGATATCAGAATGAGAGTTCTCTTTTATTGCAATACTCACACAATCACATTATTAGCACTAATAAACACCTCACAATAATTTCTGAATTAAGAAAGGTTTAATAAATATCTATAAAGTCAGAGGGTGAAATAAATTGACAGCAAAAGGAAGAAGTGTCAACTTTGAATTCAGTATAATATTGTATAGACTAAAAATTGGAACATTTATTCTTGAGATACCAAATTTCGTGAATTTCATATAATATTGATTACGTAAACTTGTGAATTGAAATATTCAACAGAGTTTAAATTTTCTATTAGCTTGTATGCAGATTTTACAGCGGCGGATCCAGCCATTTTAAAAAGGGGGGGGGGGGGGGGGGTCCTAGCCCAGGACAAACGGGGGGTTCCAACTACATGTCCCCATTCAAATGCATTGATCGTCCAAAAAAAAGGGGGGGTTCCAACCCCCGTAACCTCCCCCTCTGGATCCTCGCCTGTTTTAGCAAAACCATGAAATCAAATATCTGCAATAATCAGGTTTTTTTCTCTATCCACGAAAATTGGTATTCTTAAAAAATAAATGAATCCAGTTTATTGCACCAGTGTCTCAGATCCCCTGAATTAAATCACCTAGTCCTAAGTTCCAAACCACTTTTTAGAACTAAGTTCCAACCCTTTTAAGTAAATTAGTCCCAATATCTCTTTGGAAAATTGGTCCCAACCCCTTTTAAAAATATTAGTCCCAGTCCCTTTTAAGAAAAATAGTCAGAAACCTATTTTTGAAACTTACATCCAGGACCTCTACATCCACATTGCGGCATTTCAATCTTTGTGTTGTTTTGCAGACGTGTTGTTATATCATCATCATCTTCCTCATCAGCAGCCCCAGTGATCTTCGTCTTTATCTTCTGAACTTGATCGGCTACCCAGGCCAACTGGTCCAAACCGGATTCTGGAATACTTTCACCTGGTTTCATATCAAGTAAATGATCACCTTCACTTCCAACAGATTTAGGAATTGAATTTTTAAATAGATTTTCTTTTTCATCATCTGAATTTTCAAAATCTAATAATAAAGATAAATCTTCCAATTTTTCATCCATTTCATCATTCTCAAAACTCCTATCGGGAAATGAACTTGAAAGATTCTTTTCCAGTCTAGAAATAGCACTAACTGAGCTTCTTGCACTATCGGGCACTTTGAAAATTTCATCCGCTGTTTTTTCAGAGACTTTTAAATTAGAATCACTGTTAATAACTGGAGTAATTGGATAATCCAAATAATTAGCACTTGTATTGGTTGATGACACTGAATATACACTAGATGTAGATACCACAGAGCTTTCATGTTTGGTTCCAAAATTTGAATTCGTAGAATAAGGAAGAAAATTACTAAAGTTTCCCATTGTATAATTATTCATAAAATTATTACTAAAGTTATTTTTTCCTTCAGTTAAAACTGGTATGTTTTCAAGTCCATTGCTCTTATTTTCTGGACTGATTTTGTTTGGAATTATTGGGAAATCTTTAACCATAGAACTAGAATTTTCTGACAATGCACTATTACTATTTGACTTGTATGTCTCATGTGTTGTTACACTTGTTTCTTTTTCTTTATTTTGAAAATTTGGAAAACTTGAACTTTTGAACAAAGAACTAAATGTTGGGAGTACTGCTGAACTTTGAGACATGGGTTGAAAAGTATTAATACTGGGAATTGCATTCTTATCAATATTTGCACTGGAAGAAATCATGTAATTATTGGGAATAGCATTCTTTTCAATAATTGCACTAGATGAAATTGCGTCAGTTTTCATGTCTGAATAATCATCATCAAATTCATACAAGCTACTGGCATTTTTAGATCCACTGTCAGAATATTTGTCGGACATGGAATTGTCTGTTACTTTACTGACCACAGGAGCTTTTGCACTAAAATCCAAAGAAATATTTTTGTTATCACTTATCAATTCTGGTAAATCACTTACAGAATTTCTTTTGGATTTTTCTTCACAAAGCGGAGAATAACGCTGTCCAAGTTTCTCACAATTATTGCAACAAGGATTTTCAGCAAAATTGAAATTATCATTATTGACAGTAGAATGAGAGTTATCTTTTCCTGAATTAGAGTTATCATTTCCTGGATTTAATAACTGTTCATGAGCATTTAAAAAATCTGCATCCATTGAGACATCTGTAGTTGATGGATCAATTCCTGACTTTTTACCTTGCTTCATTTCTTTTGCCGCAGAATTTAAAATTTCTTGAACACGGCTTTGAATATTGTTAAGTGCCATAGAGTTAGCTTGCAATGACTTTTTAATATCCATAGATAAAATCTTGCTCTTACTCTTAGTTTGTCCATCACAAACATTTTTATCCATATTTATAATTTGATCTTCTTTTTTACTAAATTTTTCACCAGATTTTTTTATTCTCTTCACTTTCTTGCTATTCACATCTTTTGATAAGGACTTTCTTTTTAATTTTTGACCAGGTTGGCCCCCTATTGCATTCTCTGCGTACATTTTTTGGTGAGCCATCAAAGCCTTCATCATGTGCGGATCACTATAGTAATTTGGAAGTAAAGGATTCGGCAAGTAAGGATAATGGCCATTTGGCATTTCTCCCTGTTTTTGAGGAGTTCTATTTTCCTGAGATGGTGATTTTAATTCGGATTGTAAATTCAGTTTTTGCTTTTTCTTTACTTCCTTGTTTGGAAATGGCGGGGAATCCATTAGAAAGAGAGATTGTGGGTTTGTTGATAGTTTATCACTGTTGTGAAAAGTTTCATGGCTAGTCGTATTTATTTCTAAATGTGTTTGATAATTCACGTTAGAAGGTATGGCTTCATTACCATTCAGCTTGACACATCCAAAATTACCTGTTCTTTTTATATTTGATGGATGATATTGATCTGTGTTGTAATTCATTGGATAATGAACAGAAGGCTTTTGTTTTTGTTTACTAAAATCCACTGGAGACTGATTTAGGTTTGACTGACTGAAATCCAGTGGAAGTTGCTGCCCATTACTAATGTTTTGATTAGGTGATAACAAGGGTTCCTGATATTTTTGTTGTTGCCCATTGTGTAAGTCTTGATAAGGAGATAACATGGGTTCCTGGTGTCTTTGTTGCTGCCCTTTACTGAAATCTTGATTAGGGGATAGCAAGGGTTCCTGATATCTTTGTTGCTGCCCTTTACTGAAATCTTGATTAGGGGATAGCAAGGGTTCCTGATATCTTTGTTGTTGCCCTTTTTGGAAGTCTTGATAAGGAGATAACATGGGTTCCTGGTGTCTTTGTTGCTGCCCTTTACCAGAGTCTTGATTAGGAGGTAACATGGGTTCCTGTTTTTTAATGTGTTGCCCATTACCAAAGTCTTGATAAGGAGATAACATAGGTTCCTGTTTTTTAAGTTGCTGCCCGTTATGAAAGTTTTGATTAGGTGATAAAATGTGTTCCTGTTTCTTAATTTGCTGCCCTTTACCAGAGTCTAGATTGGGAGATAGCATGGGTTCCCATTTTCTTTGTTGCTGCCTTTTACCAGAGTCTTGATTAGGTGAAAACATGAGTTCCTGGTTTCTATGCAAAGGATGACTATAGTGATTTTGAGCAGTGTTAATGTTATCTATAGATGGTTTCCAATGGACAGTGGTTTCATGATGAGGCGGTTGAGTCTCATTTTTTGGAAGCTGATTTTGTGAATTTTCTATCGTATCTTGTGAATTGTTCAGACTTTGTTGGGTGTTACTGGCTGATTTTTGGCCTAATAAATGTTGAGGTGATTTTAATGATTCTTTCGCATGTGCATTTTTAACTTGTTTTTTGCTACTTTCTTTACCAGTATCTGGGTGGTCATACAAACCATACCCTGAATACGGAAGATATGGATTCTGGAATAAAGCACTATTGCCGCCATAACCACCCATTTTCTGATAAGCATTGACTGATTTATGCATTAATTCTAACTGTTGCTGCCATAATGTATTGATGTGAGATTCCGATCCAGCTGCCGATAATCCATTAGGCATAACGGGCAATCCAACTGAGGGTAATCCATTTGGCATCACAGGCAACCCAACTGATGCTAGTCCATTAGACATCATAGGTAAACCAGCATAGGATAGCCCATTAGACATGGCAGGTAAACCAGCATAGGCTAGTCCATTTGACATCATAGGTAATCCAGCAGAGGATAGTCCATTTGACATGGCAGGTAATGTTCTGTGTTTACTCTGTAAATAAAAAAAAAATACAAGTTAAATTTTTCTTTCTTAAAATATAAATAATTTAAAATGCTTTTTTCCTTTCTTGAAGTACATCAAAAACCCTTCAATGTTTACTAGTGATTAACACTTTTTATTGGTGAAGGAAGCCAGAGTGTCTAGAAGGAACTAATACCTTCAGCGGGGAAAATGTCAACTAAACGGTAGTCAACTAAGATTGAAATGTGCAGGGTTCTAACTGACAACCTCAGTGTTGATAGGCTGGTAATGCATTAGGTTAACTTCTTAAACCACTCAGCCTACCAGGCCTCAATATATTAACTACTTAGACTACTAGTATTCAGCCACCCCCAGGCCTCCTTGTGTATGTTAGGAAAACAATATTCACAGTTTATGTATTACTGTTTAAAAAGTAAAAGATCAATTACATTGGGTTATTGTATGAACATTGATGAACATTGTCTCTAGTAGTTTTCTTATATAATCTTGTGAGTGCAATATATATTTAATAAGGGATAATATCTACCAATATTCACGCAATAACTTTTGTATAGCATAATTAAAAGATTATAAACATACTTTTGTCACTAATGTAGACACTAGTTTTCTTTGTGCTAGTGCAATGTGATATATTATTGCAAGCAAATTTGTTGTTAGGGTCTGAACGAAATATGTTGTTGCTATACAATAAATGCATTAATAAACATTAATACTGCAAGATAAAACCATATTTTTTTTAAATTGATAACTTGCTACTTGAAACAGTTTATCATGTCATCCCATATAAACCAACTACTTAAAATTTGAAATGGGACTGCATGTCATTTAAAATTACCAAAAAATACACAAGATAACATTTTCTTAAATCAATATTGACCCATATATTGAAATTGTAAAATATCAAGAAGCTTAAAAGACGAATAACAATTAGATCATATCTGCAATCAGAACTTATTTCTCCAAACCCCCGTACTCCCTCCCCAAAGGTTAAACGGAAGTCAAGATCATTACCGATACACTCCACAAACCTATTCATGTATTACAGATTTAGATAATGATAGAAGAAACCACAAAAAGAGATAAATAGATCCATTGATACATACTAAATCCTTTTACCTTCGACTATTGTATACTTCATTGATTGAAATCTGACAATAATGTGATTTGAAGATGAGAACCAAGTTCTATGGTATAAAAATTAGGCCAAAAAATACCAGCAGGTTTAAAGAATTGACCCAGATTTGTCTGAAAATCAGAACGCATACCAGGATCTTTTTCTTGTGTAATATTTTTTCAAAAAATATAGACATTAAGATAAAGTACTGTCAGAGTTAAACTGTGCCTTAATCTGTTTTAAGATGCAATCTTCAGTTTGATTATTAAGATTGACTTGGTATTTCTAAAATAAAAAAAAAAACATTAAAAAATAATCATCATTTTCCTTAATTTGATTGTACTATCAGACCGAACATATGTTCCTTATTTCTTTCTAAATTTTTTTTTTTTTTCATTTTAGATATACACGGAAGACTGAGACGTATGTCAATGAATACAACGATTGGAAATCACCATCCTATTTTTAGAAACAGTAGAAAAATCGACTACTTAAGAGCTTTCAATAATGCACAATTATCCGTTGCTTCTTTTAATTGTTGTATTTCAAGACCGCACCTATGTTTTTAATTTATTTTGGAAGACTTTGATTAATATCAGAAATAAACCAATGGCGCTTAGCAATAAATATATATATCGATTTGACATTACCATTCTATTTTTAGTAACTATTACACGAAAAAAGGACAACTCATAAGTTTCGATATGTATAGACTTCTGTTACTTTTTTTGTTGAGCAAATGAATGATAATGATTTTATTATCTCATAAGACACATTAAGTAAATTTCTAAAGTAATGAAGGTTAATGAACACCAACATTGTATTGGACCTGATAATATACAAACAGATGGGCAACAGACAGCACAATACACCCTAATCACCCTGTTCAATTTTTTAATCATTAATATGAAAACGTTTTTTTTATTTATTCTGTCATTTTTTCTTTCAAGAAAGGAAGACTTTCCTTTTTCCTTCCTCAACTCCTTTGATTTTTCGATTAAAGTATCAGGAAACAAATCACTTTTAAAAAAACATTTGTGAGAAAGATATATTTTCATATCAATATGTATATGATCAAGAAAACTAAAAATCAACTTCCTTTCCATTTATATACATTAAAAAAAATAAGACATCCATAACAAATAAATACATAAATGTGTCAAGATTAGATAGAATCTAGCAATATTTTTTGATACACAATACATGTATTATCATGCCCCACTTAAAGTACATATCTTTTAAAAATATTTAATCTATAAACCGGAAAGCATTTCCTTTTTGAGTCATTCTTATACAATTTTAATACTATCAGATGAATTATGAAGATTGAACCAAAAGTCTGTGACCATAATACATAAATTTTATACTTTAAACATGTTTAATCCAAATTCAGACATTTGATAAATTATGCAAAATCGTAACAAATAAAATACTAGTAAATTACACTATGTTGAATAACTACCATTATTTCCAATAATTTAATATCCAACCCACCTGAAATTTACAACTAATGTAAATTTAAGCATGAAGATTACACTGTTATCTAGTCCAAACAAAGAAATCAAACAATTTTTTCAATATTTTCATATTTCCCTGTTCTATATGACATATTTATCCATTTATAAAAATAAAATCAATACACAAACATTAGGACAAACACATAATTACAAATGCCCAGGCTGTTTAGAAACCCACCATAACTTATTGACGAATTCCAGAACTACTCATGTGTAACTAAGCATTATCCAACACTAAATATAAAATCCAAAAATAAGGTCATTATTGGAAATATAAGAATCAATAGTCTTTTCTGTTGTTCAATGTCAATGAACAACCTGGTTCATTTTTACCTGACCACAAATAAAAAAAACTACTAAAGCAGAAAAAAAGCTTATTCTTAATATAAAACAGTTATCTAATATCGTGTTATGCATCACCGATTTACTAAGTATCTTTCATTCAGTATATACAGTTTAAATCTTTTTATATAAATGCCATTTATATGTATTTAAAATTGTAACTAAAGTTCTAGCCTTTTAAATTTCTAATGAATTAAATAATAAATTCTAGAAAGTTTGTTCTGTCTAATATTGGTAAAAGAAACATGTCAGGAAATCCAAGCAATTTAAACAAAACAAGTGAAACTGCGAGCTACTGGTCACTGATGATACCCCCGCCGCAAGTGGATAATATTAATAGTGTAAAAATATGCAAGTGTTCGGTAAACAGGAAGTTGTCGAGTGTTGAATCTGAAAACGCATCACACGGTATAGCTGACTTATATAAATCCTGAAACCAAATTTCAGAAATCCTTGCATTGTAGTTCCTGAGAAAAATGTGACAAAAATTTTCAACTTGGCTATCATCTGTAAAATCATACAAGTGTTCGTTAAACAGGAAGTTGTCGAGGGATCAATCTGAAAACGCATCACAGGGTATAGCTGACTTAGATAAACCCTGAAACCAAATTTCAGAAATCCTTGTATTGTAGTTCCTGAGAAAAATGCGACGAAAAATATTCATGGGACGGACGGGACTGACTGACGGACTGATAGACTGACGGAAGGACAGACAGAGGTAAAACAGTATACCCCCCCTTTTTTAAAGCGGGGGTATAAAAAGCAGTCGAGAAATTCAAACATATATATATTATATAAATAAGGAGATGTGGTACGAGTGCCAATGAGACAACTAGCAAACCATACAATCTTCAACAATGAGAAAGACACAAACCTTATAGAATGCTACTATTAAAGGCCCAGACAAGAAAAATATGAAATAAAATTGAGAATGGAAATGGGGAATGTGCCAAAGAGACAACAACCCGACCATAGAGCAGACAACAGCAGAAGGTCACCAACAGGTCTTCAATGCAATGAGAAATTCTCGCACCCGGAGGTGTCCTTCAGCTGGCCCCTAAACAAATATATACTGGTTCAGTGATAATGAACACCATACTAAACTCCAAATTGTACACAAGAAACTAAAAGTTAAAATGATACAAGACTAACAAAGGCCAGAGGCTCCTGACTTGGGACAGGCGCAAAAATGCGGTGGGGTTAAACATGTTTGTGAGATCTCAACCCTCCCCCTATACCTCTAGCCAATGCAGAAAAGTAAACGCATAACAATTCATTTGAGAAAACTTAAACAGCCTAATTTTTAACAAAACTGTTGAGTTTATGAAAAACAAATATGGCATGTATATGAATCAACAACAACTACTGAACTACAGGTTCCTGACTTGGGAGCTCGAGATGTACATATAGAATGTGGATAGGTTTAAAAAAAAAAATGAGTGCCCAACCCTATTCAGTCTACAGTTTAGATAATATAAAAGACAGAAAAGAAGAAGCTACTTGACTGATTAAATGCTACTGAACAGCACAGGTTGATATTACAAAAAGAAAACACCTAGAAATGACTGAGTTGAATGATTCAGAATCAAAACGGAGAAAAAAAGCTGCAATACAGCCAAAAAATCATTGCCAAGGTCACAAACACATAACTCTGTTAATTGATAATAAGTTACACTATTTACAAGAGTTCTTATACCACCAGTTTGACTTCACTTTATTATTGAAACAATTCCTTGCATATTTCACACCAAATTGTATTTATGGATTCCTTGAAAACGCTTGGCAAATTGTGAATTAAAAGGTTCATTACTTCAGTTTCAATTTGAAACTGAAGTCATTAAAAATTAAAACCAATACTTATGAAAAACTTCTAAATATTTTAAGCACATTCCGAATATTACACAGCACTTTGTCAAGGAGCCATGCAGTTATGTACAAAAAGTCACAGAGTAAAAAGTTATGGAAAAACAATTATATGCAGACAGATATATTTGATCATACAATGTAAATAGGTCAATATGTAAACAGGTGATAAAACGCATAGCTAAAAGAAGTGGAGCAGACATTTACATTTCACACTTGACCTCTATGTTGGGTACCTTGTTATAAAAGCTGTATCAATTTACCAAAAATAGACCCAGTCATAACAGTCCCGAATTGCAGACACCCAAATAAAATACTTGAAAAAATTAAATATGCAGGTTCTTATTCATCTATATGCAAATTGGTACGTTCGTATAAAGGAATGAAGGAAGCTGTCCTCCTCTTTTTATTGTTCTCTATTACATAATCCTCCAAGTAATGTGTCTGTCTCGATAGATGCACTTTGGCAACATGATATTTTTTCAAATTAAAAAGTGACGATTTTTCTCATAGGTGTCAATTTAAGAGAGCGTTTAACCTTGGAAAGCTATAATTTTTTTTCATATAACCTTAGGAAATACAAGCTGAAGAAAACATATATTCACATGTATGAAAGCTGAATATGTTATGTTTTCGAATAAAAGTATAAAAAACTTTGTCATCTTTTGATCTGTTCAACATTAGAGAGCTTACAAGCATGACAATACAACAGTCTTAAAAGACAAAGGAAAGACCCGGAAGTAGCTTTTTTTTCTTCTAACTCTGGATCATATTTCATTCATCCAACATTTAAGTCTTTATATCTATTTTCAGAATGCAGAAAATCATGTTTTCTTCTTATAGAATATTTTCCAAAATAAGTAAAACACTGAATCCTGTCATCTTATACTGTAAATTCAGAAATTATTGCAAATTTTTACTCGGACCATTTCTATATCAAATAGTTGTTAGAATAAAGCAGTGAAATAAAAAAAATATTGTCATTCAATTCAAGAGATTCACTTTTGTAATAAGAAAAGTCTGAAAAAATAGAGAATTAGTCATTCAATTCAAGAGATTCACTTTTGTAATAAGAAAAGGCTGGAAAAATAGAGAATAGAAATTTTTATCAGGAATAATAGTGTATAGATAGTTGGCAGGAACAGCACTACCAAGAACAGAGAGTTAACAGGAACAATATAAAGTATGACAGATGCCGTATAGTGGGTAATTTTCGCGGGTTTAAAATTTTAAGATTTTTATTATATAAGGTATACACAATATTTTGGTGGTTATTATTTTGGCAGATTCAAAACTTTTATCAATACCTTTGCAGATACAATTTTAATTTGGCGGAATTTATTTTGGTGATTTTGATCTAGCAGCGAAAATATGCCAAAATTTACACCCTCTAGAAAATATCCCACTATAGGGTAGCTTGCGGGAACAACACTACAAAGAAGAGAGTAAACAGGAACAATATAAAATAAAATCATTATAGATACCAGGACTAAATTTTGTATATACGCCAGACACGCGTTTCGTCTACAAAAGACTCATCACTGACGCTCGAAGCCAAAAAAGATAAAAAGGCCAAATAAAGTACGAAGTTGATGAGCATTGAGGACCAAAATTCCTAAAAGTTTAGTCAAATACAGCTAAGGCAATCTATGTCTGAGGTAGAAAAGCCTTAGTATTTCAAAAAATTCAAAATTTTGTAAACAGTTAATTTATAAATATAACCATATCTTAAGTAAGACAGATTATCTAGAGGGAACAACACTACCAAGAAGAGAGTAAACAGGAACAATATTAAGTAAGACAGATTATCTTGAAGGAACACCAAGAACAGATAGTAAGCAAGAACACAACTTTAACAACATATAGTTATAGCAGGAACACCAGAGAACAGCTAATTATCAGGAACACTACTTAGAACAAAAATGATACTTGTATTAGTTCTAAGCATAGTTTTATTAATCAATAAACTTTGGTTTGGTTTTCAAACTTGTCCAAATAATTATGTTTTCTAGAAAAGGTGTCGGAGAAAAAATCAAATTGCCTCATAATTATTTGTCCTAGTTTTCCAACAAAAAGGCTTATCATGTACTTGTGTTCATCTGTTCATTGGTTGCTTGCTTTCCTTATAAACTAACATTTGTGTTTCTGGACATCTTAATCTTTAAACTAAACATAAACACAGAATTGCATTATCTGAGTGACAAAAATTATATTTCTTGAAAAAACCTTCCCACTGTAGACAAGAGACAAAAAGTGATAACAAAAGGACAAACCAATACATTTCAAGGTCAAAACATTATAAGGTCAAGGTTAAAACAGTGCAAGGTCAAGTTGTTATCATAGTTGATGTACAATATTGAAAATTTGGAATATACTGTGATTCCATTATTATTCATGGCGTACCAATATTGCATTATTTCATGGATAATGATCAACCAAACATTATATTATATTTATTTATTATTTATAGTGAAGCAACAATTTCTTAAAGGCTTGAATGCAAAATCCAGCACAGAATCAAATACAATTAATGTATCAATGAAAATATATTTTTCCTCAATCCAGAAAAAAATGGTATCTGTGTGGCGAAAATAAATTAATTTACATAATTAATGAGTTTTTACCTATGATTCTATTTATATCATACAATCCATAAGATATGCAAATGCCAGGTAATTACTATTACAATATCATAATCATAAGCGGTAATCAATCATAAAACCTTTCACAGTCCATTTAAAATGAAAAGGAAGGGACATCAATATTCATAATTTGAAAAGAATCCATTAGCAATTACAGATGTGTCTTAGATCAATGAAACCTGTTAATGTCATTTTTTACAAATAAATCTATACATCTGCAAGTTGCCATAGCAACTAACAAGTTCAAACTAGGAAGTCCTGGTTATTGATTGAAAGAAACTAATGATTATATTGTGTGCGTGTTTGTAATATTAGAATACAATTTAATATTCTAGCTGAAAGCAAACACATGCTTCTTTTATAATATTTTTAATTCTGTTTCATTACCTTTTTTTAACAGACAATTTCACAAATGTTTTATTTTCTGCCATGTTTTCATTACAGCATAAATTAAAAAAAATAAAATTTTAATTTGAAATTATAAACTTAATTAGCACCCTAATAAATTGGATTATCAAAAAAACAGTTTTTGTAAAAATGTCCCTGAAACTGTAGAATACAAATAAGCTTTATCAGCATAACCACATTTTACTATTTATAGATTTAATCAATTTGGAAATTCCCTAAATCTCTTGATACTTGTTTATACACGTGACACCCACCAACAAATAGAATGATCACGTGACAAATGTATACGTCTCAAGTCAACCAATAAAATAACGATTAGTGTGGAAGAAATTGCAGCTAGTGAAACTTATAACCAATAAATAACATTTATTTGAATAAATATTTTATCCGTCTTTTTTTGTTTTTTCATCGTATTTTGTAACAGTTTAGTCGTCGTTTCGAGGTGATAGTTTTGTCAGATAACTAAATTTTTAACAGACGACTTCAAAAATCGCTTACACAAATTCAGTCAATCAAACATCACCTCAATCATTAGCTATGGACAAATTTTTTTTACCATTTTTAATGTTACTCAAAAGTTTCCTGAAGTGGATACCTTGGAATGGAAGGTTGTCAATTAATTCAAACGTTTGCAATACTTAATAATACCTATATATATGACAACAGCATTTCTAATCATGTTAAACATGGTGGACATGTTACTTCTGCCAGATAGGCCTCATCAGGACCAAAAAAATAGTTAAGTTATATATACAGGTAAAGCTAATTTAACGAAAGTTTCAAATATAAGGATTTTTCAAAAAGGAGAGGGAGAAGAAATAAAGGACATTACAGCAACCCAGCAACATTTGTTCCTCATATATTACAGAATTTTTATTTTTATAAATTTAAATATAACAAGATTATTTTTGAGACTGTCCCTGACAGGTTCATTTTTCGTTTAGATTTTTTTTTATGTCTTTAAAATTAAAAAATCTTCAAGAAAATTACTGCTTGTATAGTTTGCAACATATATCCTGCTTATGTAATTGAAAAAAACAGAGATTTTAAAATCCCAAATATAAACGTGTCATTTTAAATATCAATAATTTTCTAGGTAACCTATATCATAGAAGTCGAACAGCTATGATTATCTAATCATAAGTGTCTGACCCTCAACCATAATGGTACCCATCTACATGTAACCTGATATGTGTAAATAGCTGGTACATGTTGAAAAAAATATAAACATACATGCAATAAATTTAACGTCCTTATAAAAATAACTTTTTAAAGGAACTTAGTGGTTGTTTGTTTTATATTATTGGTGTTGAACACATCTTTCAGCTACTTTGGCTTAATCATGGCAGTCAGATTTTACTAGTGGAGGGAGCAGTTGTACATTCAGAAAACCACTGATTGTCCAAACTGAAAGTCAGACCCTGCCATGAGCTGGGCTAAAATTCACAACCTGAAAGTCCACAGGCCTATGATCACTGCAGAAAAAATACTTAAATCATTTACTCTTCATGGCCCTAAGCTATGTGGTAAATGTCATCAAGACCAACAGAAATAATAGCAGTAAAACACAACTCTCTATTAGGTGTGAGTTTACACGACCGGACCATCTTTATTTGTTCTGCACATGAGACAACTATCCCTTAAGATTCACATACAGAGGTGGATTTAGGGGGGCCCCCCTTTTTGGGAAAAAATTTGGTTGCTTATATAGAGAATCATTGAAGCGTGACTGGAGCAGGCCCTTCTTAGGTCAGTCAGTGGGCCCCCACTTATGTAAATTTCTGGATCCGCCACTGACATATATTAATGGAGTGTGTCCAATGATGATGCCCCTGCTTGCATATGTATAAAGATATGACCTTGATCTGTGTTTTATGGTAGTAAGCATTGTGTATAAGTTTCATAACATTTTCTTGAGGCAAACTTAAGTAAGAGAAGAGAAACCATTTTTGAAGCATACAGATAGATTTACGGACAGACAGAAGAATGGACAGACAATATATACAATGCTTTTTTGCAGCGGTGGCATTAAAACAATATTAAATAATTCAAATTTTCATGAAATTTAGCTGTTAATATATATTTTATTAAAAGTAAAATTATAACTGAAGTTAATTCAAGTTAATACGTTATAACTGTAAACAAACAAATTAATCTATGCCTGCTATCAATTAACAAAATTTAAAGTACGACCAATATTCTATTTCTGAATTCTTTGCTGAGGTTCTTATAAGCATCGTATTTAATTAACTTTTCCAATTTTCAGTACGATAATTAAAGTTTATATGTTTAGCAAGAAAGCTAATAATAGATTTAAAATCAGTCTGGAAATTCCCTACTAGTAATTGTTTACTCACGTGACATTTATTTACATACATACAGAGTTCGATTTGATCATGTGATCATCGTACAAAATCAATGGAATGTTTTTTTTCATTTTCAGTTTTCGACAATCACAATTTAATATTACGCTATTCTTTCTGCGTATAAAAGTAAGATGATGATGTATTTCTTTATGCGTATAAATGTAAGTCGTCTTTCTACGTAATAAATGCATTTAAAAATATATTCTGATTGTACGTAGCCTTCAAGAATTATAGGTCGTAATACAGTCAATATGTGAATCGTACATTAACAATGTAACAAAAATATGTCAGTAAATTTTCAAATGTTTTTCTTTTAATACATAGTTACATAATGTTTTCAATAACAAACAGATTTTATGACATGTTTTGTGCTAAATGTGACATTATGTCCTAAATTTTCTTGTTTATTATACATGCAGTTTGGTCAGTGTGCATATGGCCCTAAACAAACAACGGTATTAGTATTGCATTGATAATTTGAAAAGACTTTTGTATTCAAAATTTCAAAAACGCCAATCGGGATGCATTTATATTAATCTTAAATATCTTCCCTAAATAACTGCACTAATATTGAGGAATAGTGTCACAGCAGTAAATTATATTGCAAGTTAATTGTAAGTAATGTGCATTTAACTCTTTTATATGTACATGTACCCAGTAGAACCAAATATTTCCCGAAATCATTAACAACCTGGTTTATATCTCGTCTATGTGAATGCAAATATCATGTTTTGAACCCCTGTTCACTTTTCAGGGGGTTCAAAAGACCATGTAACACCGGTTTTAGTGCTTACCAAACTTATTTCATGCATCTGAATCGCTTTTCTGGAGTTAACTTTGTTAGGAATGCTTAAATCAGAATATTTGAATGCCAAACATGTGTAAGAACCATATGGTAGATAAATGACAAAATAAACTGATCATAGTTTTAAAAACAAGAACAAAAAATTGATAAACTTATTTTACAAAAGATTCCAGCAATAAAATCTAATAATTGACCTTTTCGTGTTGAAGAAAATTGTTTTTCGTTAAGAAAAACTATTGGATCTGCAAAATATTCTATAAACAAAGAGTGCAAAATTTAAAACAAAAATGCTTCAAAATGTACATACATTACCACATTCACTTTTTAGCGTGCAATGCAAGCTACTGTCTTTTTTGTTCCAAATAGAATAAAATATTATTGTTACAAGAATCCCTTTAAACAATGTCTTATATAGTAAAAAATTTCATTCATAAAAATATTAATGAATCAGAGAGAACCCTCAAAAAGCATCTTTAATACAAATGAGCCTTCAAGAAAACACATTATTAACAATAAAGTTGGTCTATTTTCAGATACAAAATGTCATCTTTTTCTTTAGAAATATATCACAACATCAAAAATACATTTTACTATAATGTTATATATTATCGCTTACAATTTTAGTACTATTTTTATCTCTTTCGTAAATTATTATGTTAGAAAAGACAGATCTTTAGCCTTAATTTTTCCATTCAGAAAATCTTGTATACTTCTTCTATTCTAAAAGATTATCTAAGTTAATTATAATGTAATTACTTATCAAAGAAATGCATAACGAATCAATACATTCAAATAATGTAAACAAAAACATTGAAACTACCATTCCATTGACCTTACTGATATGCTCAACCCTGTCCTATATATTTAGAATTGGAATGAAAGGCCACTACTATGTATATATGTATATGTACATGTATGTATATCTTCACTATCAAACAATAGTTTTCGAATGAACTATTTCAGTACCGTAGTGAGTACGTAATCACGAATAATCTGAAGTTTGTGATCTTCTATATTTATAAATATCCTATGCAGTGGCAAAATATATATCATAATAATAATGTAATTATATTATTAAATAACAATCGCTAAATTTTCTTATCTTTATCATAAAATATTGCAAATCAATGTGTATTCTCAACATCTTTCAGTTACAAAATGTCATCTTTTCTTAAGATATAGCACAACATCAAAAATTCATTTAATGTTATATATTATCACTTACAATTTAGAACTATTCTAATATCTCTTTCATAAATTATCATGGTAGAAAGAAATTGTCTCCAACAGATATATATTAAGCCTTAATTTTTCCATTAAAGAAATCTTGTATACATTTTTTTCAATAAAATTTCTCAGTCCATTATAATGAATTTGAACTTACTTATCGAAGAAATGCATATCAAATCAATACGGTAAATTAACGTAAATAAAAACATTGAAACTACCATTCCATTGACCTTACTGATACGCTCAACCCTGTCCTACATATTTAGAATTGGAATGAAAAGCCACTACTATGTATATAGTACATGTATGTATATCTTCGCTAAGTTTTGAAAAGAACTTGTTCAGTACGTAATCATGAATAATCTAAAGTTTGTGATATTCTATATTTATAAATATGTAATCACTCTGATAACCCATGCAGTAGCATATATATATATGATATAATAATAATAATGGAATTATATCAATCACAATTTTTTTTAACCTTTATCGTAAAATATTGCAAATCAATGTATATTCTCAACACCTTTCAGTTACAAAAATGTCATCTTTTTTCTTTAGATATTAAAATATCGCAACATTAAAAAATCTAATGTAATATATAGTACTATTTATATCTCTTACGTAAATTTTCATTGTATAAAAAATGGTTGTCTTTGAAATATATTAAGCCTTCCTTTTCACATTGAAAAATTTAGTACATATTCTTAATCGATAAGAAATTTCTTCGTCAATTACAAGGTATAAAGAAACTACTTAGTGAATAAATACATATTATATCAAATCAATATTGTCAAATAATGTAAACAAAAACATTAAAATTACAATTCTATTAGCCTTACTGATATATGTTTAACGCTGTCCTATATTTAGAATTGGAATGAAAGGCCAATACTGTGTATATATGTGTATCTTCGCTTTCAAACAATAGGTTTTTAAAGAAAGATGTTAGTAGTGCTTTATCATGAATGATTTAATTTTTTATTTTTTTTTCGTTATTTATATCAAATCATTCTGATTAATGAATAAAGTAGCATATATATATATATAGATAATAACGGAATTAAACAATCGCAAAAAAATTCTAATCGTTGTCGTAAAATATTACAAATCAATGTAAACTCTCGACATTTTACACGTTTACATTTTTTAAAGAAATTAAAGCGGTAAAAAACAAAAATCAAATCTATCTAATAATAATTTGCTACATATTCATCGGTTTTGTATACACCTCTGACACCTGACGTAGCTATATATAGATTGGGAAAGCACATCACAACATAGTACCGTAAATCTTCTACAAGATTGATAATTGTGGTGGAGTGTATACACAGGTATTAATTATCTTATAATCACCTTCCGTCACAGTGCAGATCAGGTCAAACGCAGCATTAAGTTCATAGCACTCCTTCTTTTATGATTTTTTAAATGATTTGATTTATGTATTTAACCTGGAGAAAATTTTTACAGTTTAAAACACCGATCTTATATACTTGTTACATGCATGTATTAATCTTTGGATTTTACAATTTACAAGGTCACCGAATGAATTGTCTTAAATAAATGAATGACCATACATACATTTTAGGTGTACATACTCCTACTTTGATCACATGTTTAGAGTACCAATTACATGAACATTTTACACAAGTGAAGTATAATTGGAAATACATAAATATATTGCTTTCATTCAAGTTTTATTCAATTCATAGTACACGAAAAGTAAATGCACATAAAGTTTTTCCCTGGATACAGAGTCATGATCATTTATATGAACACCAACGTAAATTAATAAATTAAAACATATGAAAATCATTCATATTATATAGTTATTTTACTTATATTACAAGGTATTATAAAACTTTCAATTGATGGAATTTTTGAGAAATAAAATTGACTTAAAATCTCAATGCAAAAAAGCTTTAATTATACATGTATATTTGCACAAGATCATGTTCGTCTCGGAGTGTGAATGACATCTTTACAATAAATCTATTGGATGTGTAATGATTGATATTTAAGTATTAGATACATTTTTTTTTTATTAGTTGTTATTGGTTTTAAACTACATGCAGCTAGCTGTCAGTAGCTTCAATTACCCTCAGATCTATACTTTGTTGTCTGTGTTGAAGACCTTAGTTTGATTTATAGATAATGGTTAATCTTTTACAATGCTACTAAGATGGAGAGTTGTCTCATTGGCACTCATTCCACATCTTCTTATATCTATTCGTGTATTTTTTGTTGTTAAATACGTCCAGTCATTGTTTTAGTTTTTCTGCTTTTTATCCAACAGAGGAGGTAAGCCCTTTTCAACTTATTTTTATAGTTTTTTCTTATTTTGTCCTAGGTTAGGGGAGTGTTAAGCCCTTTTCAACTGATTTTTATAGTTTGTTCTTATTTTGTCCTAGGTTAGGGGAGTGTTAAGCCCTTTTCAACTGATTTTTATAGTTTGTTCTTATTTTGTCCTAGGTTAGGGGAGTGTTAAACCCTTTTCAACTGATTTTTATAGTTTGTTCTTATGTTGTCCTAGGTTAGGGGAGTGTTAAACCCTTTTCAACTGATTTTTATAGTTTGTTCTTATGTTGTCCTAGGTTAGGGGAGTGTTAAACCCTTTTCAACTGATTTTTATAGTTTGTTCTTATGTTGTCCTAGGTTAGGGGAGTGTTAAACCCTTTTCAACTGATTTTTATAGTTTGTTCTTATGTTGTCCTAGGTTAGGGGAGTGTTAAACCCTTTTCAACTGATTTTTATAGTTTGTTCTTATGTTGTCCCAGGTATGGGGATGTTTTGAGTGCTCACAAACATGTTTAACCCAGCCACATTCTTTAAGTTCCAGTCCCATGTCAGAGGAGCCTGTAGTTCAGTGGTTGTCATTTATATCTGTCATAAATATATTTTGTTAAGTTGTTTTGTTATAAATTAGACCCAGAGCTTTCTCAATTAAATTGTTTTATATGTTTCATGTTGTGGCCTTTTATAGCCAACTGTACATGTACAGTAAGGGTTTTTCTCATTGTTGAAGGCTGTACACTTAGTCATTTCAGGTAAAACCCACTGTCGGTGTTGAATAATCCCATTGAATACTGATAACTTTAGTGATTCACTCGGAAATATCTTTCTGTACATTTATATTCAATACATAATACATGTTAGCTAACAGTTTTCAATTTTGGTTTGGAAATACCAGGGGGAATTAAATCACAGTATTTTTCTTCCACAATTGTCACCAATAGACTTAATTAACTTTGGACAACTAAACATCAGCAAACAATCATGGCAATCTGTCTTTTGTGATTTTTTCATTTCAAAATGATTCCATCTGAAATATTTGCAAATATTTCAAATCAGGATCTACTTTTTTTCCCTATAATTCCAGAACTTATTTTCCATTTCTTCAAATTTTTGCAAAAATTGTCAATTTTCGGGACAATATTTTTCACTTGAAAATCTTTTAAAATTTCCAATTTTAATTCCAATTTTAAGGTAACATACAGGACTGGTTATCTTTTCAGCAGAGATCAAAAACATAGATTTTGTATATCATTCACATAAATAAACATTGAATGAAACATTAAGAAACATAGAAAACGGCTCCACAAACAATTGCCAAAAAAGGTAAATAAATGGTAAAAACTTGAATTATGGAAAGAGGAATAGACAATATTCTTTCCTCAGAATGCGTGAATGCCTTAGCTGTAGAAAATCTCCAGATGTGGGATTTTCTTGCTGTATTGAAGACCCAATAAGTTTGGTGGCCTTCTGCTTAGTATAATTTTCTGCTCTTTGGTCAGGTTGTTGTCTTTTTGACACATTTGCTATTTCCATTTTCAATTTTATTATAAGGATTGCCGCTTTAGCAGGACAAGAACCACCTGATTGAAAATCGTTGAAATCTAATAATAGAATTACCTTTTCCTTAGTCAAATTACTGGTACTTCCGCTGACACCTTTTGTGAGGTCTAATCCACTATCCATTTCCTTAAAGTCACCTTTCACAAGCCATGGATCTGATAATGAGCGATTTAATGGAGTCAAATGAAGAGAGTCATTGCTACCGAATTCTTTACTGCGGCTTCTGAACTCGGCCAACTGACGCAGTTTTGATTTGACAGAGTCTGATTTTTGTGATGATGCAAGATTTGATGGATTGGTTTGTTCTGACTGACTTTCTTTCCCTGACCATTCTGGTCCAAAATTGAAACTATTCATCACACATGACCTTCTTACACTAAAAACATAAAAAGAAGCAATTAAAATCATCAACAGTCATTTAAACATTATGTGAAAATCTTCACTAAAGGTAAACACAGAGGGTTTCATTTGAAACTAACTGTCAAATGAACTATTAGATTTTCAAATGTAGATATAAATCTACATTTGAAAATGCCTGTACCAAGTCAGGAATATGACAATTCTTGTCCATTCGTTTTTGATGTGTTTTGTTATTTGATTTTGCCATGTGATTAGGGACTTTCCAATTTGATTTTCCTCTAAGTTCAGTATTTTTGTGATTTTACTTTTTAAACATGATCATGACGATTTTCATTACCAAATACATGTATTGAAACATGATTACTATGATTACTGTGGATTCATTTATTTTCATGGGCATAATCGTGGGCATTTTCATGGATATTAATTTTTGGATTTTCCAATTTCTGTGTACAAAGCCTATAGAAAATTTGAGATTGTTGAACATTTGAAATCATGGTTCATCTAATACACAAAACACCCATGAAAATTGGTATCCAACGAATAATAAGGAATCCACAGTATTAAATATGTTTTAGATCTATATGTATAAAATATAAGAGGGTTAACAGGATGTTGGATAGAACAACAGACCATGCAAACCCAAATCACTGAAATCCTCCCATCTTCTGAGAAATAGACATTTAACCCCGTCATTTTTTGTATGTGCCTGTAAGTTGCCTGTTATTCAGTGGTTTTAGTTTGTTACTGTATATTATATTTTTTTCATTATTTTTGTACATAAATCAGGCTATTAGTTTTCTAATCAGAATTGTGTAATATTTACAATTTTGAAGACTTTTACAGCTGACTATCCAGTATGGGTATCGTTCATTGTTGAAGGCCATAATGTGACCTTTAGTCATGATAGTTGTCAACTTCTATGTCATAGGTCTCCTTTTGAGAGTTGTTTCATGGGCATGTCATTTTAATACCATCCATTAAAAGGAACATCGTAATTAAAATCTACTCTAAAGGATCCTTAAGCATCATAACAGTTATGAACTATGATAACTGCATTTTTTTATCAAATGTCTACTTTGTTATATTCACAAAGCCTCAATTTCATTCACAATTTCTTTTAAAGATCTTAAAAATATTATGTATTCAATCCTAATTTTTTTTCACAAACCATTATCTAATATACCCCTCCCCCTTTTTTACTACAAACAATAAATAACACAAATCTGTGTCCAAAGGTATGGAAACCCTTTCAGTGTGTACTGCCAATGCATTGATTGTTTATTTTTATATATCTGTCTAATTGACACAGTGTGTATAATCAGAGAATACACAGATCAAGGTAGTGTTCGTGTTTATGATGATATTTACGGTATTCGATTTACTATGAAAGTAATCCATTGTGAATAATGTGTAAATCTATTTTTAGTTGTAGTGTTCTTGCAGATTTCACGCCTATTGAAAACTCATTTTACTTATTGGAACTATATAGGTCACCTGTGCGACACTAATTAACGGTGATTAGTCCGCAACGTGGGGTCATAAACGATAGTGTGTGATAACAAGATCAAAGGATTTCCCCGAGACAAGACTGAATCACCATATTGCGGACGTAAATAACAGCAAAACCAGGACTATTTAGTCTGGAAATCAACATTTTTAGAATATATGATATATCTTGAATAGTATGCATTATGTCTAATTGGGCTAAATTCTCACCTTTTCTGCAAATCAATCCCCAAACATCGTTCTTTCGTCAGATGCGAACTCTCACCCAACAATATGCAAATTACACAGACAGTCACGTGATTATCAATCCATTTCGCACTTGACTGACTGGTAAACGTGATCAAGCACATACATTTCATTTTATGGATATAAATAGGAATGTCTGTACATTTTTTCTATTTTCAATTAATAATAAAATAGACAAATATGACCTTATATAACTCGCTTGAGAAGAAAATATGAATAAGAAGCCACCTCAGTAAGGTTTAATATGACAATTAAATGTTAAGTAAGCCTAGTGTTCTGATATTTTTACTTAAATTTAAGTTTGTAAGGAAACTTAAGGGTTGATACAAATGGCTAAGTTGTTTTATTAAGTTAAGAAATTACTTTTCTATTAAGGTATAAGGAAATTATACTAGGATAATAAAATTTTTTTGTCCCAAATAGGTGATAAAGTAACTATTATGTAAGCAACTTTAATTGTTGTGTGTTTTTTTCTAGTGAAGTAGGAGATATAAGGCTACTGGTGCAGTGTAAGGAAACTTGAGTGAATGACCAACAAAGATGGCATATTGGTTTAATTCAGAATGAACAATAAAAAGCTGAGTTATATGCTGAGTAACAAATTGCCACAGTAACATTGATAATTTGGTGGTAAATGAAGTAATTTTAGATTTTAGTATATATATGCCACAGTGCATGAACTTTTAAAGTAATAGACATTGATTAGTGTATAATTGATATAACGTATGTGATTTATATGGAGTTCAAATGTATATAGTATGGTGATGGAACAGTTTCCTGCACGTTTACAAAAGTGATTTGACATTAAGTTATTTTAAAGTTTATGTTTGAATTGAGCTCCTAGCTGGGATCGCAGCCTTAGCTCAATTTGGATAAGACCAACTGCCGTTGCGTTGTAAATTGGTGGTGGGTACGCCAGGCTGTGTTGACATCCATTACACCAGTATCTGGAACAATATATTTAGGCGAAATAATACTGGTATTATATGCACCGATCATATACACTGTATAATATTCCTGCACATGCACACAGTTGCTTACAGTAAATCAGTTGCTATTCCGTGCTACACTACAAAAGTAGTGGTACTCCAGATAGTGGAGGAAAGAATAAAGAAGAAGAAGGTAGAAGGGGGGCATATATGGGCGTTTTTCAATAAAAACGTATTTTCTTGTCCTATCCACTTTAAAAAAAATGTGTTTGATCTTTGCAAGTAATTTTTTGTGCAGTCAGTGCATTGAATTAGATTTTACATTTTTAAGCAAAGAAACAGTATATTTTTAGGGGGATTGATAAGATATTGACTCCTGAATGGTCCAAAACAACCAAAATGGCATGTCCCTAGACCGCCTGTTCAACATTTATACTCTAAAATATCGTAAAAAAATGAAGAAATAAATGTTTTTTTTACTTTACATAAGTTCTTTAATAATTCAAAAGTATGTTCAGAGCCAACATATTCTAATAAACACATTTCAATATAGGTTTTTTAATTTCAGAAGGTGTGTCCCTCACAAAATGTCCACTACGAAACGAAGTCATTAAAATTTGCCAATAAACAGTTTTATAAAATCAATGTAATTTTTGTTTGCAAGAGATATATACATTAGGGTCTTACAAAAGAAGTGATGCTTTTATAACGGCAATTAAATTGTTGGTAAGAAAAATTGAGCACATCAAATGAACCAGAGTGATACCGTATTTTTGATAATGTCCCCTACGAAACGGGTCAAATTTCCTTCAGTATCTGGTTTTAAAATTATGAAAAAAATATCAGTGTACAGCTTGATAAATGCTTTGATGAATACAATCAGTCTTGTTATCATTGCAATATAGGGATTGTGGGGAAAAAATAAAACATGCGAATACGTCCCTTACGAAACGGTCCCCTACGAAACAAGTATGGGAGAAAAACGTTTCGTAGTGGACACTACCACTGCCATGGAGTCTTTTTTTAATCTTTTTTCAATTATATTCGTGCAAAACAAATAACAAGGATTAGTTTCATGTAATTTTTATTATGTTTTTATTAACATATAGTAGGGTTGATGTCTACTACGAAACTTTTTGTCCACTACGAAACGGTTTTGTCCATTACGAAACGCATCAAAATGTCCACCACGTAACGTGAGTTGAACCTTCATATGTGAAGTACTGTCTAATCTTTATCGATAAAAATGGTTTTCCAATTCAGAAAAAAATGATATTTTTCTAGTATTTAAAGTAAACAAACTGGAATGTCTATAGGAAACATTTAAAATTGCAAAAAATATGTGTGTTTAGAAGAAATTTCGTAGGGGACAAAAGTCCCCTACGAAACAGTACACAAATTATGAAAATAATATCATTTTAAAGAATATTTAAGATTGCACTTTTTGTTTACAAACAGGTCTATTATAGAAGTATTCAAAATAACTCTTGAAATTAAATTTTAGACAAGTTGATTTTCCATTATTTTTAGGTCTGAAAGATACGCTTTTATTGAAAAACGCCCATATGAGATGAGAAAGGAGGGGGGGGGGCTTTAATAATCTGTAGGTAAACTAATTTATTGGGAGAAAGTATTAGAACTCACAAAATAAAGGGAAAAATAAATTATAAAGACATTTTAATAACAATTCTAAGTAAACATAAAAAGGGGGCCTTAACAAAAGGGGGAGGCTAGGAAACCGTTTGTATCAAAATTGAGTTACAGTACTGTATCACAGAAACGTTTTTGCTGAGGCTGGCGCAGACTAACATATCGGTCATTGCGCGAAAACTGTTCGTGCAAGAGCTATAATCCAAAAATCAATTTCAAGCGGAATGGGAAAATTCATTCGGACACCTGTTTATCCGACATCATAGTGATAACAGGTGCCGTAGTGTTACTATAATTCCGGTTGACTTGTCTGTTGCACAATATTGTGAATAATGAAGCAATTTTAAATTATTTTTTTTAATATAATCTTTATTATTTATTGAATAATCTGTCCGTTTGACGAATTAATTTTGATCATTAAGTTACAAAAAAAGGATCATAAAAAAGAATAAAAGTACCAAGTGGATAATTACCAAACCAATTTGAAGTGACGGAAATGGAAACAGCCCCTTGATCAAAACGGGGAAAAATGAATAGAAAAGATTTTATTTCCAATTAAGGACCCACAAGGGGCATAAAGAGAATAAAAGTATAAGGAAAACGGCGAACATTGATTAGCATAGATACAATACACAATCACGATACAATTAGACTGTAAATAATAAAATTCTTGGTTTATAATATAATATATTTATATGAGAAATTAATACAGTTAACTCATATTGACTTGAATAGGTTAAAAAAATATGCAGAAAAGCAATGTTTTAGTTTTTTTCCGTGTCCAAAAATTTGTTAAAAGCTTATAAAAATATCAAAATAAATGCTCATACTTTTGCGATCAATGACAGGTCGATTTAACGGAAATTTGTTTTAAATTGTTTAAAATGTTCTAAGTGTATTACACAGATTTTTTTTATTAAACAAAAATGCTATTTCACTTAACACCTTTGTGTTTTGACCCAGCGAGCAAAGCAAAAACAGAAGAGAAAAGTTGTGTGCTGGTTTTAATATTACCTCCGTTTGAACATAGTGTTATAGTAGTCTCATGTTTGAAATAACGAATTTACAGAAATCGTGATACCAAATTTACGATTTGTAAGAACACTGTGACAAGAAATTGAAATAAAATTTGTGCTACCGCAATATCAAATAATAAACTGAATCACTTGAAAGTTTGTTTTGGAGACGCCTTTAGTATTTATGAATCTGCCCTTGTACAGTTGAAGAATGAAAACAAATGGACACACGCTGAAGGTCTCGCCAAATATTGGGATCATAACGCTTATTTAGTGCTTGAGAAACAGACCAACCCACTAAAACTGAATATTGTCCACTGAACCCTGACAATTCGGTTAAGCTAGCCTAGGTCATAAGAACCCTGCCAGACAGACATGTGGTTTCCCCGTTTGAAGGGTTTTACATTACTACTTTTTTGGGGGCTCTTTATAGCTTGCTGTTCGGTGTGAGCCAAAGCTCCGTGTTGAAGGCCGTACCTTAACCTATAATGGTTTACTTTTGTAGATTGTTATGTGGATGGAGAGTTGTCTTATTGGCTCTTATACAACATCTTTCTGTATCTATGTACCGCCTAAAGATCAAGCCATGATAAAAAAAACAACAAAAAAACAACTGCAGTTGACCTATTGCTTTATATCTGATCAACTGACAAAAAAACAGAAGAAACTTAAAGTAACATTGACCAATGAACCATGAATTCAAGGTCACATAAAATCTGCCAGACAAACATGTACGCCTTTCAATAATTATATACACTAATAATCTAACCAAACCATAAAACTTATCTTTGACCAATGAACCATGAAAATGAGGTCAAGGTAATATTAAACCTGCCAAACACACATTTCAATATCTAAAGTACTTATATTGCTTCTGGTCAAATAGATCAAACCAGAAAAATGCTTAAACTGCGTTTTTTCTAGAGGTATAGGGAGACGGTTGAGATTTAAAAAAAAAACATGCTTTACCCTGCCGCATTTTAGTGCCTGTCCCAAGTCAGTAGCCTCTGGCCTTTGTTAGTCTTGTATGATTTTTAATTTTAGTTTCTTGTGTATAATTTGGAGTTTAGTATGACGTCCATTATCACTAAACTAGTATACATATTTGTTTAGAGTCCAGCTGAAGGACACCTCCGGGTGCGGGAGTTTCTCTCTGCATTAAAGACACATTGGTGGCCTTCGGCTGAAGTCTGCTCTATGGTTGGGTTGTTGTCTTTTTGACATATTCCCCATCTCCATTCTCAATTTTAACTATTGTACAATAAACTATGAAATGAGGTCCGAGTCAGATGAACTGTATTTGACGGATGCAGATCTTGCAAACGGAACTCATCCACCAAATCTATTTGTATCATATGTAGGCTCTGACCAAATATGGTTATATTTTTATCATAGTACTCATAATAAGTGAGAAATTCACTCGTCAAAAGAAATATACAGTTTTTACAAGCAGTCGCTGATCAATGAGAAAGAAGGCAAGGATAATGGACAGATGACAAAAGGAAATTTCGTAACATTAGGTATCTGCATACAAGATATTAATCATCCATATTTTTACGCACTGACATATAAAGCTTTATACAAATAGTTAACGCTGTCGCCACAGGATTGTAATCCCTATATGTCTCGCAAGCGAGACAAAAGTCATTGATTTTTTTTATTAATTTTTTTATTTCATTCGTTATCATAAATTCATTACAATAGTTATCAATTTAAAGAAACCAGGATTATAATTTAGTACGTTCCATAAGTACGCCAGTCGCGCGTTTCGTCTACATAAGACTCATCAGTGACGCTCATATCAAAGTATTTATAAAGCCAAACAAGTACAAAGTTGAAGAGCATTCATGAGGATCCAAAATTCCAAAAAGTTGTTCCAAATACGGCTAAGGTAATCTATGCCTGGAATAAGAAAATCCTTAGTTTATCAACAGGAAATTTATAAAAATGACCACATTATTGATATTCATGTCAACACTGAAATTTTGACTACTGGGCTGGTGATACCCTCGGGGATGAAACGTCCACCAGCAGTGGCATCGACCCAGTGGTTTAAATAGTTATCAAAAGTACCAGGATTATAATTTAGTACGTCAGACGCGCGTTTCGTCTACATAAGACTCATCAGCGATGCTCACATCAAAATTTGATAATACTTGAGCTTTTACAAACTGCGATATATCGTGTAAGTTTGACTAATATATTCCTTGCTGGGTTTTTCCAGAATCACACGTATTGACCACTTTATTCAAGTCTGTCACTGGATTTCGATGCTTTAGGGTGGCCAACCTTCCGAAAAATAATTGCGTTTTTTCATAATGAAGAATGGATATTGTTGACTTGGGTTAAAGTAATCTTAAATGGAGTAGAATGTCAAAAACCTACAGTATTCTCGAGATACAATAATATTGATGACCCTCAATTATCAAATGCTCAATGAATATTCACACATAATGCACATTATACCCATTTACAATGTAGACTTAAATTGACCATGTGGCAGGTCTAGGGTTTACGAATTTGGTATGGTTGTAACGTTGCAGTTGATGGTGGAGAAGTCGCCACGGAAAGACCTCAAAAAGGAAGGCGTCTGACTTAAAAATTGTGATGAAAAGTCGTTAACTGGTCGGGAGGAGGATATACCTTGCCCTCGGGAACTGCCCCTGTGAAGTATGAGATATCTTATTTAAGGTTATTTGTGTCCGTGGGTTGCTTTCTCAGAGGTAGATTTGATTGTTTGTATAATACAATCACTGGAGCATGGCAAGAGCGGGCCCCTTCTTAGCCGGTCAGTGGGCCCCCAATTATGACAATTTCTTGATCCGCCACTGTAACTCTCATTGACACAATTAATGACATTGCAATTTTATTTGCATGTAAGTTTGTACAAGTCATAATTTGTACAGGGTTTTTGTACAAGTTATAAGTTTTTTGACACATACCTTCTTGCACCAGGTGATACAGGTTTATCTTCTAAAAAGTATGTTAAATTCTAATTAATATACTTCAACCTAACATTTAGTGCTCTTAAAACTGGAAATGAGGATACCTGAATGGTTTAAATTCTAATTTTATTTTTTCTCCTTATACCATATTCATATCCATAAAAAGTCTTTTTATGGTCGTATAATGTTTTTTTTTGTATTAATGCTCAGTATTATATTGTATCATGTAGTTGTGAAATTATGACAGAAATATGCAAAATAAAACACTGTGTGCTTGCATCCACAATTTGTGTTAAGCAGTTTATAAAACACTGATAACTTGTACAAAAAATCTGTACAAATTATAATTTGTATGTAACATTACAACTTGTGCACAACATATACATATATTGTGGTTATACGTCGCTGGGTATAGTATATTTTAAAGATGCTGAATATTCAATTGTCAAATGAATGCACTTTCTGTATTGTGCCAAACAAACAAACAGATTTATTTTATATATATTAGACCGTTGGTTTTCCCGTTTGAATGGTTTTACATTAGTAATTTTGGGGTCCTTTATATCTTATTGTTGGGTGTGAGCCAAGGCTCTGTGTTGAAGGTCGTACATTGACCTATAATGGTTTACTTTTTTTAAATTGTTGTTTGGATGGAGAGTTGTCTCATTGGCACTCATACCACATCTTCTTATATCCATTTCGACATAGTACTTTGGATTTCTTTTTGTAAGTTTGTAAACTTTATACTCGGTAATTTAGTGCTCACTCACCAGAAATGCAGGAAGTATGTGTTGCAAATAGCTAAAACGACAAAAGAAAATCACAGACGCATCATGGGTGATAAACGAAACTGCAACCATAATGGATTTGCAGTTGAAGAATTAATGTTGTTTAAGCTTTCTTGTTTTGGTATTGAAGACACATAACAATTTATTTCAAATAATGGAAAATGTTTTTTTTTTCTAACTTAGGCAGCAACCATTTGATTTTCTGGGGGGGCTATGGTTTTTTTTCTGGACAAATTTTTTTTTTCGCCTGCAGCGAAAAATAATCTATTTTTTTCGTGACAAGTCGAAAACAATTTTTCTCTTTCAATTTTAGCATTACATATAGTGGCAGCTGAGGGTGAAACAAACAATTTTTTTTTCTCAGAATCAAAAACAAATTATTTTTTTCTCCAAAAACTGGAAACAAACTTTTTTTTCCAAAAAAAACCATAGCCCCCCCCAGAAAATCAAATGGTTGCTGCCTTAAAGTTTTTTTAAATTGCTGTTGAACTGACCTTGACGTTTGAATAGATTAATAGGATCTTCAACACAGGAGCATTATTCACCAATGATTGATAAAAGACTTTTTTGTGGTTCTAAAGATAATAGTAACGAAATAACCAAAAACTATTACAGCCGATTTCATTGAGTGTGTAGACAAAGGTAATAAATATATTTGGTTAGATTGCTTGCTAGTTGAACCGTGAAGTCATTATTAGGTTAGGTAAACTACCCTCCTCTAGCAGTAGACTAGTGCGACAGATAACAAATATATATGTCTGTTGGGCTAGGCTGCTTCAAAAGTAGGGTAGTATACCTGACCTAATAATGACTTCATGGTTCAGCTAACAAGCAAGCTAACAAAAGATATTACATTTGCCTACACACTCAAAGAAATCAGTTTTTTAAAAATATTAATAGGATGTTGCTTATTCCAATAGACATTCCCAAACGATGTTAGTGAAGGTTGTGCCTTTAAAAAAAAAAAATAATTTCTGGAAACAAAAATATTGACCAAAAATTTAACCTTTTTATTGATGTTGTGACCTTGCTCCACCAATTCTTTCATTTTCTATGTTCAATGTACCGTGAAATTGGGGTCAAAACTCTGATTTGGAGATCATATCATAGGGAACATGTATACTAAGTTTCAAGTTGATTGAACTTCAACTTCATAACTACTTTCACCAAAAACTTTAACCTGAAGTGGGACAGACGGACAAAAGAACTGACACACAGACTGAAAACACAATGGCCCTAAGTGTGGCATAAAAAATATTATGTAACTTAGTGTAGATAGCATAATAAATCAGCAGCAAATACAAGTTTCATATTAATTACCCTTTAGGGATTTTTTACTTTGCCTAAGAAAGACATACTAGCTGAGTCAGATAGTTTATGTGCTAGATTACAAAGTATTAAAAAGTGTCCTCAAAAAGATTTGTCAAATAACCCAGACAAATAACTTTAAAACTTTTATGTCATGTGCTTGGCATAGATGACCTATAGTTAAGTTTTGTTAACTTCTGTGTCATATGGTCTCTGAAGGACAATTGTTTTATAGGCAATCATACCACATCTTTCTAATTTTTGTATAGAAGCAAACAATACCAATTTAAAATTAATTTGCTTGTGCTTGCAGGGATTGAAACCATAATTTAATCTACTATAGTTAAGTTAATTTTCAGTCTACCAAGACTGCGCAACTCCAATTAAATGAAATCATTTAAAAAATAAAGTCATCAACCTGTGTGAATTACTGTAGAAATAATTGAAAGCATCCATCAATTAATTACCATACAACTGACAAATATGTCTTAAGGATAACCTGATGCAATGGACTAGGGCTCTACAGAATCATAATGTTGCAATATCATTTATAAAGCTAACAAGTTTAGAAATTGTCCTTTAAAATTTGTATTTGACTTCATGGATTTGTTGCTAAATATTATTTTAAATATAATGATGTTGTTCATTATGTTTGGTATTTTTTCTCATGAATGTCAATGTGCAAATTTACAGTTAAAACAAGTTGTTGAAATTTCCAAAATTCAAAGGATTTCTCAAAGCCATGTCTACCCATCAGCAGGTTAAGTGTGTGAGATTGCTTTCTGTAACTTGAATAATTCTATAATACAGTAATGTGTTTTATTGTTTTGTGTATACTTATGTTGATGTATGATCTTTTGTATCAGAGCTAACACTTGTCTATTGTACATTAGCCGCTTGATGTCCTTTTTAGTCTTGTTGGATGTTTAATATTTCAATCACACTTGCTGATGTATCTTGTGTTGATGGATTGTTGTTTCACGGACATATATTGATATCTTTTTTAATGATGCTGGGTTGTTGTTTCAAGACATATACTGATTTTTTAGCATTGTTTTGTTGGTTTTTCCTTACCATAAACTGATATTTTCTAGGGTTGTTGTGTTAGTGTTTCATTGACATATACAGATATCTATATTAGTTCTGTTGTTTCATTGATATATACCAATTCTTCCTTTTTTTTCATAATAAAAATCTAATTAGCCAAAAAATATAAATTTTATTTGTAAAAAATACAAAATTTGGTAGAATATAAAGCACTCTTAACAATATGGTATATCACTAACTATAGTAAATGTGTTTGCACAGAAAATGCACACGAAGGCTATCCAATAATTATATAATGCTTGTTTCACAGTCACAGTGGTCTTTGAATTAGTAATATAATTTCCATGCAAAATTAATTTGCTGTTTTTATTGATTAAAAAAATTGTTTAAAAAAACAAATTTAAATGCTTTTCCTAAAGGGATTAATTTTTAAGATTTTTTTTTAGCTTTCTTTATAAAATATATAAATTCCTTGCCAAAATCAATTAAGATATGTCATACAAAGTTCCAAAATAAAATATTTCAGTGAAATATTTTGATATGTGAGAAAAATGCAGTGAAAAAAACCCACCCAAAACAAGCATTTTACTGAATAGCCTAAAACATCACAACCTAAATATGCACTTTTATATATAACAATCAAAACAGCAGTTTTTAAAGACTCTCACAAAAATATGGCCAAGTTAACATTAGTTGGAAGACTGTTCCCAATTCAAGTTCTTTTTTTTTTCTTTGTTTTGTCTTCTGTCTTCAAATAAAAAATCATTGACCTTATATATAAAAATTTGGAATGTTTTGTATAGATATGTAACGAAGATAAATAGCAAATCATAAAATATTAAGACCATAACAATATCCTAAAGCAAAAAATTAGAAAATTTTTCGATAACAAGAAAAAATAAAGTAAGTTGTAAAAATGTAAATAATCTCTTTAAGTGAATATCATAATTGGAAATCTGTCATAATTATGCTCTGATCACAAAATAAATATAATAAAAATTTCATAAGTATAGAAGTTCATTTTGATTTAAATGCAAATTTTGTATTTAAATTTTCATAAATATTTTTGCATAGGTGGTATAAAAAAATTGTGACAGTAATATAGTACATGGTAAAGTAATAGAATTCTTCGTGGAGTATCACTGAAATGTTAAATTCTGCAGCAGTATTAAAAGTGACGTTTTCAGTCAGACAAATAATGTAATTCAGCCATTTAAAAAACTTATCTTACTTTTTCTTTTCTTACAATGAGACATAACGAAAGATAAATATTTCGAAAATATATTATAAAAACTTAACATAGATTTTTTTTTATCTTAATTCATAATTTTTGTTCAATTTCTTTGAGACATAAAAATGTCTATAAAATCATGTGTACAATTCATGAAATTTACAAATATCTTTATGTTTGATTATGTCCAATAAATTGAAGTGGGCAGTTTGTTCTAACGGCAAGATTATATAGTAAAAGTCTATTCATTTTACAGCATAGTTGTACCCTCACTAAATCCTGTTCTTTGTTGTCCCCTGTCGTCATCTCTGAAAATAAAAGAAATTAAAAATTCATAATCATGCATAATATTTGACTGAAAAGAACAAATCGTTGATCTGTGATTGTTAGTCTGTGTTTGTTACATTTTTCTTTTCAATGGATTGATTGTGGTTTGCATTAATGTCAAGTGGCAAATAGTTTCTGCATGAACTAAGTGAAAACAGTAAATATATAAGATTTCAACAAAAAATTAAAGAGCAATATAGTTTAAGCATGTTGTTTGTTTCATCAAGAATGACTCTGTAGGTAATGAGTCACAGAGTAATAATAATAATAAAAAAAAAATTGAATAAAAATAAAAATTGAATAAATAAAATTATTACATTGGATCCAATGTATTACATTGATTTCCCAGTTAAAAAAACCCTGATAATTTCACATGTTTAGTTTTTCACTCTCTGATGTCATATAACAACAGGCAATGTCAAGACGTCGGATCAAAATTGAATAAATAAAATTAAAATAAAATGTATAATCTAGTCTAAAAAAACTATGTGACATGCTCTTGTCTTGGTTTATTTATAAATAGATAAACATAACATATATATAAATGAGACAAGATTTTTTTCTCTCTGAATTACCAAAAAATCATGCATATAAAGATTGATACTTTTGTTACTTAAGATTCTGTGGCAAATATTTCAACCATGCATTGATAACATGTAGTCAAATAATTCTGACTTAAAAAAAACCTTCAAATAAGGCAAAAAATAAAATATAAGATATGAATTTGCTCTATCTTAACACAGGCATAAATGAGAATAAAATATTCAGTAAATATCCATACACTACTCTACTGTATGATATTATAGTTTTGAAACTTTTCTATTTATAGACATGCTCGGGACTTACACAGAGTACCAATACTCTGATTTCATCTCGTACACCGAGCCCCTATGAACATTCATACTAGGAGCAGTGGCTCCCTCTACAATTTCAACTTCCTCGACATGTTCTACGCCGTCTGCTGTTTCCCCAGCAACATACTCTACTTTGAATTTGCTTCTGTTAGAAAATCATAGCAGAAATAAAAACAATAAATATTGTTCCTTGTGAGATGCTGTTGCTTTTGATACATATAAGAATGTTGGCAAAAAATATGTGACCTAAAATAATACAAAACAACCAGAAATGTGACTTTTTCTGATGATTTTTCTTAATTTCACCAACTCTTTCAATGGTGTCTATTAAACTAGCAAAATTACTAATATATAATTTATACCCCTTGAGATAAATTGTCAGACAAAGGAAAAACTAATTATAGAACATTCATTTAAGAAGTACAAAAAGTCTCTAGGCATCTTTTATCTTTTCAGCAACCATTTTCTTAATACCAATGATTGCATGGATACCAAAAAAACCCAGAGAACACTCTTGTCTTAGAGTTCATGTTCAAACTCCATCAGCAACCATTTTGTTATAACTATAGTCACTTACTCTTGATAGAGTGGATTTACTGCCGAGGCAACCCCTTCTGTGGCCCCTGTATGCTGAGCTTGTACAGTTTCTCCTTCAAAAGTCATGTTTATCTCCCCTAATTCTTTGACTGGTTCATCAGGTGGCACATACATGTTCAAACTCTGAATAAAACAAATAAATTGTATAATAAAAATTCATGTTTTTATAGACACAGAATTTCATTGGTAGACAGGACTTTGAATCAATTAAAAACTCAGATGTTTTGGAAGCATTATTTGAATAAACTTTTTTCTAAAATTATATAAAAATATGTATATCCTGTATTTGAATAATGGAGGTCCTAAATAATTTTAAAGAAAGCAATCTATCAAATATTTCATACCTGTGTTTCATATTCTCTTAGGAAATCTGGTGGTTCCATAAACTCTGGATGATCATATGTTTCGTAAGGTTTATAGTTGATCATATATTTAGTGTATCTGTAAAGGAAAAACATTTGTTTAGAGAGTATATTTAGAGTATTTGTAAAGGAAAAACATTTGTTTATAGAGAAGTTATAAGATCTGATGTTTTGGTATGAATTTTCTGGTTAGAAATTCTTGATGAAAGTATCAATTTCAAATGAAAAAAAAATCAGAACCTCTCGGTAAACCATTTTTGGAAACATAAGTACAATTTCTGAATCCTGTTACTAACTTTTTTTAAATTCTACTAAGTATTATTTTCAGGTGGTTTTCTTTATAACTATATAATCAACCAATCTATCTTGTTTCTAAAACTTTAAAAAATAAAGCAGGAACTATTTCCTTAGCATTAGAAATTCTTTTTTTTCTATTCTTGTCTCAATTGCTTGAGCATTAAAATACAGAATTAAATTCACCATTTCAGAATAAAAAGAACTATGGGTTATTTCCTTATTTGTTTGAAAATAATGTCACATAATTGGTTGAATTTTTTTTGGATGTTGTTAGCCAATGACAGAAGTTATGGTGTAAACTTTTGTACTTATTACCCAGAAGGCATTAGATTCCAAAACAGTAAATTATCAATATTGAAACAAATCTTTTCCGTTTGTATTAATAATAACAGGTTACCTTGATGATGTGAAGATAATGACAATTATTCCCACAATGCAAAGCAGGATAGAGATGGCTACCAAGGCAATGAGTGCTGCCCATGGATCATCTAACCACCAAACATATGATTTTGTTATTCTTGTTCTAATTGCCTGTGAATCTAAATATGGTGGACGAATGTTTTCAACTGCAACACCATCGTCTTTAAGGATGTTACCGATTTCATTGATTTTGGTACCAGTAAACAGAGTACCATCGTCAGTGTTTTTAATCAGTTTGAACTGAGTATTGGGTCTCACCATTACAAAAGTTATGTCAGTTCTGTAAAGAAAAAGCAAACAAAAATGATAAGCAACTGGGTTTATTATAATACAAAGAAATTATTTAATTATTAAAATATTGATAATAAACTGTTGGTGATCATTCTATCTGTACCTACTTTTTGACACAGGTTGAAATTTAGATACTAATTTTTTCGTTGTGCAGAAAAAAATGTTCAGAAATTCTTTTTTACGTAAGGCAAGCCATATTCCTAGCATTGTTTTTCACTAATTACTTGCACTGTGTTTATAAATTTTACTTTATTCACTTATAACTTACACTGTGTTAAAACTAAAACATTGTTTTCTTATAAATTACATTGTGTTAAAACTTCAACATTGTTTACTTATAAATTACATTGTGTTCATAACTTTAACATTGTTAAAATATAACTTACATTGTATTAATTAATAGCTTTAATATGGTAACTCATAACTACCATCTTCAGATTAACCACAAGTCCTATGGCCCAGGCTATTGAAAACGTTGATGGACAAGTCAAACCTTCCCAAATAAAGGCTTAACAAGTTATATAGATTTAAAGAAAATTTATTCAAAATGATGTTTGGGAAGACGGAGCTTATACTGTTTATAACTTTCACATTTCTATATTTAACTTACGCTGTATTTACAACATTTAGATCCTCGTCTCTCTTTTTCTCAATATTATCTATCAAAACTATATTTCCTGTATTGGCCTGCAGTTGTCTGAAAATGATATTACATGGTAATTAATAAAGACATTATTTTTTCTCTTCATCAAATATTTGAATATATTCTCATAAAACACTAATAATAGATAAATGGTATAACATTTCCGTGATCCAGTGAAATGCAAAATTAGGGCATATTTTATAAAATCATAATTTTTAAACTGTAAGAATGAGGTTGTAGATAAATACAGTTTTTACAAAATTCTTAAGCACCTCTTCAAAAATTCCAACCTTTATATTCAATAAATTTGTAACTCCATGTTTTTAAACATATAACAAGAAATAATAGATTGATCTTACTGTCGAATAGATTCTTGTTTTGCAGTGACACCTTCCACAGATAAGCTTGCTACCAATATAAATCTGTGTATATTGAATACTGTGTTAATCTGTAAGAAAATACAAACATAATTCTTAGATCAATATGCATTTCCAGGTAGATGCAAAACTGAATTATTTTTTAGGAATTCCTCAAATAAATAGTGAAATTTTTTTGTTACTTCAAGTTAAATGAAAAAAACCCAATATTGATGCATTAATAATATACTAAACTATTAATTCTGATAGAAAATTCTGAGGAAAAATTATTGAATGTCAACTATTATCTTTCATTCAACAAATTAAAAGGACTCTTACAATATTTTTCATGATATCAGGTTTATTGACAGACATGACAAAGCCATTGTTCATGTATGACCTAATTAAATTATATTTTTGTGTTAGTTATCTTTAATGAATTTTTACTAATATCTTACATATAATTTAGCTGTATCTGAAAGCTGATCTTCATATCGTGGAGCTTGGTCTCTAACTTCCAAATCATACACCATTGGAAGAGCATCAAAGTCTGTTGCATCTGCTGAAAAATCGCTCTTTGTGCTGATGACCCCATCTGTTGTATCTATTTTAAAATTGACACCGTTGCTAATGGAATAACTCAATTGTCCAAATATACCAGCTTCATTATCAACAGCCTGGAAGAAAAAGACGAAAGTTAAATTCAAGTTTGTTTTGTTTCTTTTACCTTTCTTACAAAGGACAATTTTTTATTATCTCCCCTATCTTTCAAAATAAGTTAATAAGAAAGAACAAAAAAATTATCTGATCCATACACGAAAACCTGCACACATGTTGATGTAATCTGTTAAGATTTGTTCTTAGCAATTTAAACTAATTGAATTTTTATGCTGACAAACCCCATGCAAACATGTTGAGGTAATCTGTTAAGATTTGTTCTTAGCAATCTAAACTAATTGAATTTTGATGTTGACAACCCCATTAAGTGAAAATGACAAAAATAATGTTTTGCAAAATTTTGTAAAATTTGGATCAAGTCTTTAAACATTTTGTATGTGCCCATTACTAGTCAGGAGCTGGAAGTTCAGTGGTTGCTGCTTGTTGTGTCATATTTGATTTTCCCTAATTGTTTTGTTCCTTAATCTTGCACTTAATTCCTTGTTTGTATTGTTAGGTAAACATTTGTCAGCTTTAACAGCTTGCTATGTGGTCCGAGACCACAATTATTTTGTAGCGCATTTCTTTTAGACAATAAATGAAAATTAAAAAAATCCCATCTGCGCTTTCTCAATGAAATTTTTACAGTGTGTTGTACTACTTTAGGGACAAATTATATCAAAATTATAGAAAACTTCATCGGCTCTAACTCAAAATATGAAATTTTTTGTTTAAGGGGTCTAGAAATCTTTTGACAGCTTCCGAAGTGCTAATTTTTAACCTTTTTAAACAGCTGGACCAAATCACTACTTTACTTTCAAATTCTGGACCCACATTTTTTGACAGTGTAATTTCACTCTCCTACTTGCAATTTGAGACATAAAACATGAAGAAACAAATTTGTAAGGTTTAAAATAAATTGGCAAGTAACACACTGTCAACACTAGGGACTATATTCGTGGACAATGAAAATTAAAGGACCACAATTTTGGTCGCGGACCATATGGTATGGATTTTGCTAATTGCTGAAGGCCGTTAAAGTGACCTATAGTTAATAACTTTTAAACTACTTGGTTTCTGGTAGAAGTTTGTCTTATTGGTAATCATACCTCTAGTGGTGGATCCAGGGGGGGGTTTCTGGGGGATGGACCCCCTTTCCTTTTTTTTTGGGAAGATCAATGACTTTTAAAAGGGCTGGATCAGCCCCTGTACCTCTTCTTATTTTTGTTTCGTTCACTGCACTTACCCTTATAACATTTGTCACCAATGAGTCTGCTTTTGTGTCAGAAGTGACGATGGCAAAATATTTGTCAGCCACATCAGCATTGCTGTGTGATGGATAGACTGGGAATATAAACTGTGGTGATATATCATTGACATCTATAACATTAATATGTACTACAGTCTGTGGCCAAGTATTCCATACTGAAAAACAAAAATAGTCATATATTAATCAATCAAAACATACTGTTATGAAAGTCATTTAAAATTCAATCTTAAAATGTAAGTTTTCTATAAGGTTATGAGTATTGCAGTAAGAAACTCTCTTTGTCTGTAGAGGATAAATTTTCACTTTCTAACCAAAATAGCTTATTTCTAAAGAATTCACATGAAGTTTTTCTGTCTGATAACAAAGCCTCTTTATCTCTTTAAGATTATATCCTTGTTACGCAATAAAAAATATCCCTTTTCATAACAGATTTGGCTTATTGTTAAAGGTCGTTTTGTGACCTATAGATTTTAACTTTTATGTCATTTGGTCTCTGGTGGAAGTAAAATCACAAAAATACTGAACTCCCAGGAAAATTCAAAATGGAAAGTCCCTAATCAAATGGCAAATTCAAATGATAAAACACATCAAACGAATGGACAACAACATGAAGAGCAGTCTCATTGTCAATCATACCACACTGCATTGGTGGATCCAGGGGGTGTTCCGGGGGTTGGATCCGCCACTAGAGGTTGGGGTTCAATGCAATTGAATGGGAGCATATAGTTGGAACCCCCCCTTTACTCTGGGTTGGGAACCCTCCCCCTTTTTAAAATGGCTGGATCCGCCCCTGCACTGTCTAACTTTTATACAATACATACTGTAGATTTGTCTCTTTTTCCTGTTGTTTCTGTTATTAAAAGCCACATCAACAGTTAATCTGTATCTGTTCTTCTTTTCGTAATCAAGATTTGATAGTAGGGTGAGATTACAGAATTTTGAGTATGTTGAAGGCCTGATACTGAACAATGATTGAGATCCAAGGTTTTCATTCCCGTCTATAATTGAACAAAGCACAGTCTTGTCTCCTTGGTTCTCTACTCCCAGTGATGTTACTGCAAATGGTACTTGTACATTTTCTAGAATGTCAATGCTGTAAAAGATCAAATTAGATAAATATTTGTTATGTATTTCACATACTATAAATTCAAAATTCAGTGTGTTGATTTCATATTGAGAATCTTTGAATTCTGGTTAAGTGTGAATTCAAATTATGCAATTGCAAATATGTTTTGAAAGAAAATCACTTTATGATTTCAAATTTTTGTTATTCAGTGGCTGATGCGGCCTTATTTTTGAAAAAGAACTAACAATAATATTTTTTTTACCTAAACTAGATAAAAATTAATTTTCTGCTATACAATAGGCAGCCATTAACCGGAAATAATTGTGTACAAAAAATAAAATGTGTATGCAATAAAGTAATCGAAACAAACATAAGGTAAAAATGAATAATAAGTTATACAAAATCCTCATCCCTCATCAATATCAAATGATTGCCCCTTCATTCACATTTTGACTAATTGGATCTTTTCTTCCTTCATTAATTAGTTGTTTTTACTTACACATATTCTGGACGAGTAAATCCAAGTTGCCCTTCCTGCACTGCAGTATAAGTCAAATTAGCTATGAGTGTAGCATCACTACACTTCTCCTTCCAGCTCTTGTCGCAAACTCTAATGGTGGTCTATAATATATAAAATTGAAACATAAGTCTCAAAATTGTCCTTAATTGCAGTTATCTGTAAAGACCAAAATTAGCTGGAAATACAGGGGTCTCATTTGGGAGGGAGGGTTCTGATCCCGGATCCCGCTTACACTATGTATGTAAGCAATTCTCATTTTTTTGTAATTTCCCATGTCCTGCTAGACTTCATTTCCTGTTTTCACGACACAATAATGTGACTTTCACTTGTCACGCTTAGACCCCAATGAGACCCACAATGCATGGTTATAGATTTTTTAAATTTAGACATAAATTTGAAGGACCTCCTAATATATACTAAAAAACATAACATTGATTTATTAAAATGCTTTGGTTAAAAGAACTAAGAGAAATGTATTGTACATTTTTAAAAGCTTACAGCTTCTATAGAAAAAGCTATCAAATAAAATTCAAATTATAGGAGAAAATCAAAATGAAAGTAGATAACTTTTTACTTCCATTACATATTTTTACAAAACTACTAAAACTGTTCAGATTCAAATTAAAATTCACCAGATAAGGGGATATAACAAAGTAAGATCAACAAAGTAAGATCAAAGGATTTAGATCATATATCAAATGATTATTGAGCAGACAAATGAAATGACTTGATGAAAATCTGTTTGATGCTGTAAAACATGGTTGATAAAATACTTGTTTATTTGAATTTTATCTAGGAATTTTTTAACTATATAAAAGAGTAAATAAACAAATGACCTTGAACCCTGTTTTTTTTTACCTGAACTGAAGCAGGTTTTGGATCTTGAAGATTTAATGGCTGTGCTATAAATACATCTCCGAGAGCAGAAACTCCAAAGTAACGGGAATAATCAGTGTCTTGTACCACAGAAAATTCATACTGGGCATTAGGAGTCTGAAGATAAAAACATTTTATGGTAATAAAAACAACACTTTAAAATAGGCACAACTATTGTCCATAATGGCTATATACAACTTGTATAGCATAAGTTACCAATTGTGTTATTAAAATTATCAAATGATACTCAAGTACTCAAATTAAACTAAATGATACTCAAGTACTCAACTTAAACTACATGTAAGTACATCTATCAAGGGAAAAGTTGAATGTTTTTGCCTCAGACTAAATATTAAGTTTGCCACCAATGATGACAAATGTATGATTGATATATCTCCCAAAATGTTGATATCTGAACAATAAGTTCAGGGCTTTCAATAGAAGGCGGTAGGCGACGATTTTCGTCGTCTACTTGAAGGAAATCCGCCGCCTACTTTGCTCAAAATTGTAAAATTAAAAAATCAATAAAAATGACTGAAGGGGAAATTTACGCTGTTGACACAACCAGGGGATTTCCGATAAAGTGTGGTTGATATTTATAACCTCTACGTGAAGTGACCCGAGCAGTCACGAACGCCTAGGCTGGGATCGCTATCAACAAGGAGAGTAAGGCAAAAACTACTGAAAGTAGAAACCAGCAGAAGGCACCCGAACACCGTCTGTAAACAGACTCCTGATTGGTCGATTTACAACCGGTTTTCTTAAACGACCTACGATTGGTGTAATTAATAGGCGTGTACGAAAATAAGTAAACGAAACCAAAGTGACATCAGTCAATGGATTAGAAAAATACAAAAACAAGGTGCTTTATAAATATTGAATGGAAATACAACTTATTCAAAGGAGAACACTATATATTTTCACAATGTTAAAATAAAATAAAAAACAAACAAACGCCAATATAAACAACGTACAGCCACTGACCCACGTGTTCGCAAGGACACCGATCCCACATTTGTTTTTAGATTCAAATCCTATTACATAGAGTGAACTACATGAACATGTTCCTTTATAACTATGTTGGCTTTGTATTAAAAATTAAATAAATTGGTGTCGCAATCTTCTTTTCTTTGTATCTGTAAAGCATCACTGTCAAATTTGGGCCCACTTTAGGGTCTTCTGACTTCAATGCACAATGCAACGATGTACCCACACTCAATGCCCATGTCAAGGATCATATAATTTATTATCCTGTTAAGGATTTGTCTGCCTCTGTTGTATCTACTGAACTGAATGTTAATGTCCCATTCAATTTATATTCTATTTTCCCTGAACTCATAGAATTTTAATCTAATGACTATTTTTTCAATTATTATTCAAAGAGCACAATAATCACAAAATTATTAAGGCATGTTGTAAGGGGCAAATAATAATAATTTTTTTTTAAATAAAATTTTAAAATGTTTTTTTTCAGAAAATCAATATTTTTAGAGGGGTGTGAATCATCAGACGGGTCAGTAAGGCCACGGTTTTTTAATTTGTTGGTTTACGGATTTTCCCCATGAAAAAGTCGGGTCGGTCGGTCGGGAAAAAAAAAAAGAAAAAAAATCATCTTTGAAGACAAAAAAATATGCAAAATCAATATATATTTCACCTTTCTAGCAATATGTTTGTTATGCTATTTTATCATCATTTTAGTTCGATGAAATATTATTGCTCAGCTGTTATAAACTACGCATGACATTGTCTAGTAATTTACAGTAAAAAAAAAGGGGGATGCACGGACAAGGACGAAATTAAATCATCATTTCAGAAACAAGAAAAATAGATTCGCGTAGCTCTTAATCAATACTAGAAAACTTGGTAAATAATGATCTTCAAGCACGAAAACTGATAAAGAAAAAATGCATAGACGTCGTACGAAAATAAGTTTCAACACAGGTGTCAAAAACCTAATAGAATCGTCCACTGGAAAAACGATATCGGGTTAATCTGTTGTCTTGCATTCCCGTTTTTTTATCCAAATGAACGACATTTTTTTTATTACCTATAAAAACAAGAAAATTCCTAATGATTTGTTAATATTCAGTTCTTTAATTTGATGCCTTCACCCTATCCACATTTGGACAAGTCTATTTCTATGAGATGATGCATCTTACGGACTGATGACAAATAAGGTAAACGAACTTATTGTGTAATTGGTTTTAAACACAAGTTTCGTTCCGCAAAATTATTTGCGCAAACGACATTTCAAGGTCAGTTATAATTGATTTGTCTATATTTAGAAACGTAAACTGGAAGGTTTTTTTTTCACACCAGAAAGTGTTGTCAATTTTGTTAGTGATTAATGCATTTCATTTCAGGAAAAAAAATATTTTAATTATTTTTCAGGGATAATGCATTTGTTAAGGTCGGCGGGAATAAAAAAGCGTGAAAAGTGAATTTTATTTTTATTTTGGAAATCAGCAAAATCGGGTCGGCGGATCCGTAAACCAATAAATTAAAAAATCCTGGCCTAAGCGAACAGCAAACACATGTTTTTGTAATTTAGGCCAGCCTCCTGATAGTATTAATTCATAAAGCGCATTGAATAATTTCCTATATTATAAAAAGGGATTTTCATAGTGCTATAATTGTACCAAAATATAGTGGTCCCCTCTTCTATTTCAGAACTTCTTGAGTTTAAGTATAATAAAATTTTATTAATGAATAAATTTGATTGGATGTGGATCTTTCCCTATATTATCACTATGTCATTGCTATTCTCAAACAACTTCAAATACAAGCTTTAAGTTGAAGTCTGGATCAAATGCAGATATAAATGTAGTCAATTATATTTACAGAAAATCCAACCATGCTACAAATTTTAATCAAAAATTTACATTATCTTCATTAAAAAAATGATGTTTTGAGAGGACTGAAACAGGGTCCAGGAGACTCCCAGAATGCAGGATTTTGCACCATTTTAAAAAAAAATTCTGGGGCCCTTGAGCGGGCCCCAGACCCCAGGCCGTAGGTTCGACGAGCAAGCTCGTCGCCGCGGCCGGCTTCGCCGTCCGCATTGATGGGACTCCTATTTTTTGGTTTTATCCTTCTACTTCTAAACTTATTGAAAGCCCTGAATAACTAGACCAGGATTACTATGGAAAAGATGAAACATTGCCAGTTTATCTAGAAATACTTACATTTGCACTAAGTGCGATATTTTTGTCAAGATCTGTTGCTGGAAGCCTTTCTAGAACTGTTCCAGATTTTAGTTTGTCAGAAGCATGTACTTTATATTCAGTCTGGTTGAATGTTGGTGCATACTGATTTCTGACAATTGTTATTACAACACTGGCTGTGGCAGCTTTTGGCTGGGCTGAAACATCCTTGGCAACAATTGTCAACTGAAAAATAAAACACAAACTTTCTGTAACTTTAGTGTGAAACATCTAAGTCTTTCTATATGTTTTAAGGTGAGGAAAATACCTTGTCCTTTTGTTTTTGTTAATCCTATATAAAGTTTAAGGCAGTTATGTGTAGAATAAATGTTTGCTAGTTACAAAATAGAGGAAATTTTCACTAAATTTCTTCATTTCTAAAAAAAAATCTTTAATTCATCAGAACCATTGACAAATATAGTAAAATACTGTTTTCCTAACAAACAAAAAATGTTTAGAAATAATAATGCAGACATATTTCTAAACAACGATAAATAAAATTTGGAAGTTATCTGAAATTAAGGAAAATATTTTCCTCATACAACGCTCTTATTCCTTACCTGGCTTTGGCTATACTTTTGCCGTTTTAAAATTTTTAAAAAATATTTTGGCCTCATACATCGCTGAAGAGACATTTATTGTGGAGATGGGCATCTGGTGCTCAAATTTGGTAGAGTGGGGTGCTCCTTTTCGCCATAATTTTCCATGATTTCTGCAGTTTATGTTCAGGTCTTTATGTTTTTGAAGTATACTGATATTTCTATATGAAGATAACATCAAAAGCAAAATATTCTTAGATTGAAAATGTGCTTCTATGAAAAATTCATCCGAAAAGTTAGATTAAATGCTATTTGAAATTTCCTGATGTTTTGTCAAAGGGGACACATATTTGCTGTTTTTACACATCTATTTAAAACCAAATAACTGCAGCTTTAAACAATATTTATCAAATCAATTTCATTATAAATGAATAGTAGACATTTCAAAGGTGTAAAGAACTGAAATTTAGGGCAATGAGTCAAAGAATTACTAAGAAATAATCTTTGAAATTGTGTTTTTCATTCAAGAAATTGGCCGAAAATTGTTGTCCATTTTTATGTTCTTTGCAGTAAGTGCTGAAATTTTGTCTGAGTTTAAAAAATAAACATATTTGTTTTAAAAATATAATTTACAGGCATATTTCTTCCATTTCAGCCTTCATTCGAAGTTTTTACACCTCAAAATCATGAAACGGCAAAATTGTGTCCCTTGCGCCCCACTCTAACATTTATTTTATTAAACTTACAGTATACTGGTTTGCTGATTCATCAGTGGTCAAGGATCTCGAGAGATAAATTTGACCGGAGGTTTGACTAATTGTAAAGAATGGGAATTGTGATACAGGGTTCGTGGCATTAATCTGATAACGTAAAATTCCACTTGAACTAGTTGCACTTGTAACACTGTCTAAATCATTGGCGGTAACAGTCGTCACGATGTCAGCATTAGGATGGTATTCTGATATCCGTACAGGATAATTATTTTGGGTAAAGGTTGGTCCGTAAATATTTCTTCTGATATTGATGATCACTTTAGCGGAATCTGTCTGTGGTGAATTTGTTAGATCTTTTACCATTACTGACAACTGAAAGAGAAGAACATTTGTTGAATTTACATATAAAAATTATAACTGTTATTTTACTGGATATTATTATATTAAAGCTGAATCTCAAACAGAAATTAAGTTTATTATTATTTAAAAAGAGTGAACAGAAAATTCTGATGAACAGCAAGATAAATTACAGCCAATTGCATTGAGTCTGTAGGGAAACTACCTCCTTGGTTAGCTTGCTTGTTAGCTGAACTGTGAAGTCATTATTAGGTTAGGTAAACTACCCTCATTTAAAAGTAGACTTGTCCGACAGATAACCAATCTATCTCTTTGTAAGACTAGACTACTTTCCAAAGGAGGGTAGTATACATTACCTAAAAATGACTTCACAGTTCATCTCACAAGCAAGCTAACCAAGGAATATACGATTCCCTACACAATCAATGCAATAGGCTGTAAAGAATTTTTATACCAAGATTTCAATATTGATAGTTAGTTGAAAAATGTAAATTTGTTTGTTTTTGAATATGTTGTTACAGATTTCACATTACAAAACAATGAAAATAAGGAATACAAATTTGGTACTAATATCAATTACCAAGAAATAAATCAGGTCCTCCATACTTCATTTTGAGACTACAAATGTATTCCATTTTTTTTGTTAATAATTTTCCCACCTCTGACTATTCCATTTTTTTTGTTACGGTAATAATTTTCTCAACTCTGACTATTCCATTTTTGTTTGTTAATAATTTTCTCAACTCTGAACTTTCAATAGGTTTTGCTGCTTAACTTTATATTGTTAATTGAATCATAATTAAGAGTCAATCAGCTAATTTCAAGAAGAAAAACAAAACAAACCATCAATTTCTCTGATAAGTCAATCTCACATAACTACTTTTACACATAATATTGTATTAAAATAGCAGGAAATTTCATCATGTCTTTGCCTTTTTGGCGGGAAACAAACCATTTTTGTTTGTTTCAATTTCTACTTACAGTGTATTTAGAAGCTTCGTCATTGTACAGATTAGCATTTGTAGAAATTTTTCCTGATGTTTTATCAATCTTAAAGTAGAAAGAGGCTGGCGGATCTTCAACAATGGAATACTCTAATGGATCCTGAAATAGAAATATAAGTATTTTTACACAAGTCATGAAAACACATATTCAACCCAGGTAATGCAAGAATTTGCCACTATGGGCTGGTGTGTAATATTAAGTTGTACATGTACAAGTTTAAAATGTATCCTCAAAATTGCTTCTATGGGCAGTGATAGATGGTTAGGCAATATAGGAAAGGTGTACTGACATAAGAGATCTCTAAACACATTAACTCCAAATGGAGCTTTCATTTGTAGAAGCCATATTAATTATGTGTATCAGCGGGGAAAATGTGAATGCATAAAAATATAGTACTGTAAATTCAGAAATTATTGCGTGCACTTATTATTGCGATTTTGTCATTTTAAGACTCAAATGCGATTTAAATCTTTGCGATATTGAGAAAAATCATTTTTAATTCATATAAAATATTTCAAAATGCGAGTTTAAATTATTGCGATTAGAACCCTGTCCCATTTTTCGCAATAATTTCTGAATTTACAGTATATGCCAATACACATAATTAACAGCGTCTGGAGATGTTTCATAGCCTGACCGGTTTTGGTCCAAAAGTGATAGGTCACTGGTTACTCTATTTTCAAAGCAACTTTCTTTGGTATCATGTTTAATTTAATGGAACAGCTCATGTGTAGCTGGCTATAGCATACTTTTTAATGGCATCAAATATTGTAATCCTGAAAATGACAAGAAAAAAGTGAAAAACCTCATACATCTTTTGTCTCTTAGCCTAGAAGATAGTCAGTGTCCTCTCTCATTTTCATTTTTAAAATTTGTTTTTTAGCCAAAAAGTGGGTAATGATTTTGCTCTTCTTGATCTTAAAAGGCGGATAAAGGTGGGGAGCCTTTTGTTGATTACATATGGAATCACAGAAGCATGACTGGAGCCGGCCCCCTCATAGGGCAGTCAGTGGGCATCTTTATAAAAATTTCTGGATCTTCACTCCTGTATGAAGACTTACATTGTCATTATCTCTAGCCTGCACTGTGAGGATATTAGTGTTGATTGGTGTACTCTCATTGATTGTGATCTCATACTGGCTCTGAATGAACTGTGGTGCAGATGGATTTCTCTCAATAATGATTGTTACAGGAATGCTGCTCTGTTTCTTAGGGACACCTCCATCCTGTGCTATTACTACAAACTATTCGAAAAACAAAAACAAAGTTATAACCATACAAATGCAGGAAAAAAACTTATTGATTGTAAATGTTTTAATGAACTTAATTATACTTTAATTTTAGTGGACTCCTTTGATATGTTATGGCTACCCGGTGTTTTTTTTTAAATCCGTATGGTTAGTTTTTGCACAATCTGACCTTATAACATTACACATGTAACTATTATAGTAGCTTTGTACACATACATTTTTTTAAAAGTTCAATAGAACAATGAATATATGAAAGTACACAACATATAATAGGTTCAATAGAACAATGAATATATGAAAATACACAACATATAATAGATTTAAGGAAGAATCTGAATACATGATTTATTCTAATCCAAAAGAAGTCCCAAAATATATATTTTACTTCAAAGAAATAAAATTTTCAAATCAATTCTACCTTGTACTGTTTAAGATTATCTCCCCTTAGATTGTTGATGGTCAGTATTTCACCATTTGATGGGTTGATGTAGAAGTAGTCTGCTCCATATGGTGGTACTGTGTCTTGTGTACTGAATTTGTATGTAAGTTTACCATTTTCTCCCTATGAAAAATATAAAAACAGCATATTCTCTAAAACAATTTATAATATATATATACAGGCTTTATTTGTCTATCAACATCTGTCTACAGTTACTGTACTAAAAACAGTCTAAGTTAAAAAAAAAAACAACAAACAAACTACAGTTCCTATACTCTTTAAGTTTTAAGCAGGCATCCATCTTTAGAAGCATACAACTTTTTCAAAAAATGTTCAAACCTAATTTGTGTTCTATATGTTTGTTGAAACTAATGAAATCAGAACAAAGATGATTAAATTTTAGTAATGCAAAAATACAAAAAGTTAAATTTTAAACAGAAAACTAAGGTGTGAAGAAAAATTTAAAAATAGTTTGCAGTTTCAGAACTTACAAAACATGATTGAATCAAAACATCAGAAACAATTGAAGATAACAACAACAAAATATTTCCATGTCACATATTTAAATCATTACATCTTTTAAAGAATGGCAAATTCAGTATAAATATATACCTCATCGTCATCAGTGGCATTGACCTTTCCTACCAAGGTCAGTGGATCTGCATCCTCGTTAATTGTAAAGACGGCTGCCCCGTGAGTGAATCTTGGATCGTTAGGGTTTCTGATAACTGTTATCCTGACAATGGCTTCAGCATATTGGGCTGGATCCTTCTGACGATAGCCAACAATTCTGACCTAAATGATAGTAAAAATTATTTTAGTTTTTATCCCTTATCTTTTTGCACCCTCTAAAATTATGAAATTAACAACAAAATTTATAATGCTATTAACATGTTTTTAACCAAATTTACAGTGTAAACAAACACAACTCTGAACTTCATTACAGCAAAATGCCTTGTGTGTTCAAGAGTAAACTAGACTGACAGATAACCAATCTATATGTCTGTAGGACTAGATTACTACGAAAGGAGGGTAGAAAAGTTAACCTTATAATGATTTCATGGTTCAGCTATCAAGCAAGCTAACCAAAGATATTACCTTTACATAAACATTCAAGGCATTTTGCTGTAATTGTTTTAAAGCAGATATGGATTCAGAATTTGATGTCAAAAGGGAAGCTTCTGACAATTACATATTTTGTAAAGGGGGGGGGGATGTAGACAAGGTGGGCCACATATGTATCCTTACCTATAAACTCACTTGAATATTATACTTACAACATATGATGGTGATCTATTGTCATCCTCTATCAGTAGTTTGTTGAGGGTTATAGTTGCAGCGTTTCCTATCTTTGTAACATTGAAGAATGTCTTCGCCAAGCCATCTCCTCTCATGTCATATATAACAACACTCTGTTTATAAACATAGATAAACTTTAAACATGCAGTGAACGTATGATTTTTTTTATCAAATATTTGTGGATTGAGGGAAAAAAGGTATGTTTTCTTAGATACCTGTTTTTTATTGTTTGGCCAATTTCTGCACAAAAAATTCTCGAAAATTTTTTACTCAAATGAAAATTTATGATTCACATTTTTTTCACTGAAAATCACAAAAAAATAGTATTGCATGAATAATAATCATACCACACACTTTTTCACAGTAGTTTATTTTGTCCTTTTAAATGGTCACTTTAATTTAAGTTTACTTAAAATATGCCAAAAATGAAAACAGTTTGCACAATTTTTTATTAGTTACATAGAAGATTTAAGTATACAAATTGACAGTAATAAAATTTTTGAGATTTGATTTCCATCTCAGAACAAACTAGAGGCTCTCAAGAGCCTGTATCGCTCACCTGATTCTACTTGGGTTTTTGAAATCATATAAAAAAATATAAAATTTGGCTAAAAGTGACAACACAACCTCATTTATAAGGAAAGGAACATCTTTAATTTCATTCAAAAGTCCCCCACTGGCGGCCATCTTGGACATTCATGCAATGTTTGGTTTTATTCCATTCAGTGGTTCTCTAGAAGAAGTCATTTGTATGCATTTCCCATAGGGTCCTATGTTAAACTAAGTCCCCGGCTGGCGGCCATCTTGGATAATGGATCGGCTACAAAGTAACAACACTTGGTCAGCACCACATTAGGAACATTCATGCCATGTTTGATTTCATTCCATTCAGTGGTTCTCTAAAAGAAGTCATTTGTATGCATTTCCCATAGGGTCCTATGTTAAACTAAGTCCCATGCTGGCGGCCATCTTGGATGATGGATCGGCTACAAAGTAACAACACTTGGTCAGCACCCTATAAGGAACATTCATGCTATGTTTGGTTTTATTCCATTCCGTGGTTCTCTAAAAGAAGTCATTTGTATGCATTTCCCATAGGGTCCTATGTTAAACTAAGTCCCCGGCTGGCAGCCATCTTGGATGATGGATCAGCAACAAAGTAACAACACTTGGTCAGCACCTCATACGGAACATTCATGCTATGTTTGGTTTCATTCCATTGAGTGGTTCTCTAAAAGAAGTCATTTGTATGCATTTCCCATAGGGTCCTATGTTAAACTAAGTCCCTGGCTGGCGGCCATCTTGGATGATGGATCGGCTACAAAGTAACAACACTTGGTCAGCACTCCATAAGGAACATTCATGCTATGTTTGGTTTCATTCCATTTAGTGGTTCTCTAGAAGAAGTCATTTGTATGCATTTCCCATAGGGTCCTATGTTAAACTAAGTCCCCCGCTGGCGGCCATCTTGGATGATGGATCGGCTACAAAGTAACAACACTTGGTCAGCACCCCATAAGGAACATTCATGCTATGTTTGGTTTTATTCCATTCAGTGGTTCTCTAAAAGAAGTCATTTGTATGCATTTCCCATAGGGTCCTATGTTAAACTAAGTCCCCGGCTGGCGGCCATCTTGGATGATGGATCGGCAACAAAGTAACAACACTTGGTTAGCACCTCATAAGGAACATTCATGCCATGTTTGGTTTCATTCCATTCAGTGGTTCTCTAGAAGAAGTTCAAAATGTAAATTGTTAACGACGACGACGACGGACGACGACGGACGACGACGGACGACGACGGACGACGGACGCCAAGTGGTGAGAAAAGCTCACTTGGCCCTTCGGGCCAGGTGAGCTAAAAATAGTGTATATATATAAAAACATAAAACTTATATAGTATATTACAATAGTATACTTACGCCAGCCAGTGGATCATTAGCAGTAATGGCAAATACTGTATCACCAATATTAAAATCACTTTCTCTAATGGTGAGGTCATATTCTGATTTGTCAAAGCTAATATCACCTATTCTCTGGATGGTAATTCTAACGGTAGTGGTATCAGTTTTAGCTGGTATCCCTTTGTCCCTTACTCCAACAGTGAACTACAATGTGAATAATAAAATACATTAGAACATGAATGTGTCCATAGTACACAGATGCCCCATTCACCCTTTGATTTTCTATGTTCAGTGGACCATGAAATTGGGGTCAAAACTCTAATTTGGTACTAAAAGTAGAAAGATTCTATTGTAGGGCACATGTGTACTAAGTTTCAAGTTGATTAGACTTGAATTTCATCAAAAACTACCTTGACAAAAACTTTTCAGATGAAACAGGATGGATGGAGGAACGGATGGAGGAAAGAACAGACAGACGAAAATGATGGATTAAGACCAGAATACATAATACTCCTAGGTGGGGCATCAAAAGCAGAAAAAACTAAATTCAAAAATTCTAATTTGAAAGAAAATATTAATATCAGGCATATAACTCATAGTGTAGTGATTTGATGTTGAACAGAATGTTTTTGTTTCCTATGATATAAAAGAACATATCTAAATATTATAAAAGATAAAATTGCTTACCGTTTGAACTTCTTGTCCATCTGGAACTTCTGTTAGTGGAATACGGGCAGAAATAGATCCATTGACAGAATTGATCTGGAATATTCTGCTCTGAGCTGCAGGTCCAACAAAGTAATACTCGATTGCTCCATTTACTGGGTCCTGAAGTGAGAGAAAAGCTTTATAATTTGGACTGATTTTCATGAAAACCTTAAGTCATAATTTATTGAGCAGCACTTATAGCCTATTCTTTTGAGACAAAGAAATAACCTCCAGGACATTAAAACATAAGTAGCACATCTTTTTCTTAATAATGCCTATTACTGTAGGTTACTATATATTAAACAAGTTAACACATTTTGTTTAAATTTTTTTTTTTTTTTAAATGAAACAAGATATCCTTACTAAGAATTCTGCTATGTGATTTCAAGATTTTTTTTCTCAAATATTTTCCCACAATGCTTCAGTAAACAATTACACTTACAGGCCTATCATTGTCAACAGCCTGTACTCTAATGATGTTGTCAAACAGTGGAACAGACTCTGATGTAGAAACAGCATAACCTCCAGATGGCTCCACAAAAGATGGGGCCGTGTTTCTATTGACAGTCACTGTCACTACTGCGGTTGCACTCTTTGGACTGGCTGTTGTGTCTTTGGCAATGACATTGAACTAAATAAAAGATATAATAGTATTTAGAATAAGAACTATATTTTGGAAATAAAATCATTTAAAAGCATTTATAAAATGCTTTTCTGTTCAATTAAACATTTTTCATCAAATTGGAAAATAATAATCATACATAACTATTTTACAGAACCATATTCATGTCACAAACTGGTACTGTAATGGATTTTTAAAAATTCTTATTTTTTTAAATTTCAAAGTCATCAAGTTACACAAAAGAATTTTTTCAATCTAAAGAAAAAAGCTGTATTCCAATAAAAAAGGAAGAAAGGAATGGTGGACATATAATTTCATCAATTTTATCCTTAAACAAATTAACCCTTAGCTGGAACTGTTATGTTTAAAGTTCTTATACCCGAAAAGTTAATGTTACCAAAAAGTAAAATAACAAAAATTCCTAAACCCAGGAAAATTCAAAACAGAAAGTCTGTAATCAAATGGCAAAATCAAAACTTCAAACAAATGGATAATAACCAAGTTATTTAAAGGAACTCTTTTAATTATTCAAAAAATAGCTTCATCTCAATTAAAAAAAGGAAAGAACAGAACGGAAGACAAACATGATGCATGATATTGAGTCATTTTTGTCCTTAAACAAATCAGATATAAACTTACAGAATAAGATGTTGGTTGAGGTGTGGTGGTATCCTCAGACATCCTCTTGTTGATTGTGATGAGGCCGGAGTAGGGATCAATGGTGAAGTAATCAATTGTTGGTTCAATGGAAAACACTTTGTCTTTCTCGGGAGACTGAAATTAAAAAACAAATAATTTAAATTTGAATGTAACACGTCTTCTTATTGGCTGACAGTGTGTTGTCTATCAGCCCAAAGACATTACTTTGTCATGTGACAGTAACGTTATCAACGTTTTTTTATGATTTATTCCAGCTTAAAATATCAATTTTATATATACAATTATGATGCACATTTATATAAATATACTCAAAGCAAATATCCTGTTAGTCACACAGCTCTGAATAGAGAACTACTTTCATGGTCTCCTGCTCACTAAGTGTGTGAGAGGTCTTATGTTAGATCAACAACTGGGACAAACCAAAGATAAAAATGTTTTTAATGTCAAACACATTTTTAGCAATCGAAATAAAACAAAAAATATAAAAGATAAAAATTCTCAATTCAATCCTACCACAATATGCTAATTTAAAAAAAAAGAGAAAAAAAACCCCTGAAAAACAAGAGCCTTATAAAACCACTAATTATCAGGGAGCATCAAAATTCCTGTCCTGCCTTTTCTCCAAATTTCACCCTACCCCCATGTCCCCACCCAACCCCCTAAAATCAAATGGTAGCTCCCTAAGATAAAATATATAAAATTCAAACTTACAGTCAAATCCCCATCAGTAGCCCTGACAGTTACTACAGATGTTCCAATACCATCGTAATCATTTCTGGTGGCACTGTAAGATGTTGGTATAAATACTGGTCCATTCTGGTTCCTAATGACTGTGATCTGGACTGTGGCATAGGCTTTATTATCAGGCTCTAACGTGTCATAGGCTTCAACTAAGAGCTGCAATAGAGAAATACATTGAAAAATGTGTTTTTGGAGAAGATAAAGACTTAATTTTAATCAAATTATTACAGCCTACCTTTTGGGAGCACCAGGTTAACCCCTGATTTTTATTAAGTCGTGTTATCAGTGTTTAGTTTTCTATGGTATGAATTGTTATTGTTTTTTTGTCCTTTCATCATTTACTTTTTGCTATGGTGCTGTCTGCTTTTCCTGTGGGTCTCATTGGGGTCTAAGCGTGACGCGGGATTGTCGATTTTTTGTATGCGTGACACGTGAAAGTCAAATTATTGTGGCGTGAAAACGGGAAATTAGGTCTTGCGGGACCCGGGAAATGACAAAAAAATGAAAATTGCTTATGTACATAGTGTAAGCGGGATATGGGAATCTGACAATACAGTAAGTGGGATCCGGGATCGGAACCCCCCAATGAGACCCCTTTTCCTGCACTTATGATTTTGGAATTCCTCCCTAGTATTTTCTCATTTTCTTTTTACAGCATAAATGTAATATTTATGTCAGATTCAAGGTTGGTTAATGTGGTACATCCCTCCCCCATCAGTCTTCATTTGTTTTACTGTGTTTACGGGTTGCCGCCTCTATTCCATTTGCTCAATATTTTTACTTATTCATATTTAGGAAAACAATCATAGTGACCATAAACTAGAGGCTCTAAAGAGCCTGTGTCGCTCACCTTGGTCTATTTGAATATTAAACAATGGACACAGATGGATTCATGACAAAATTGTGTTTTGGTGATGGTGATGTGTTTGTAGATCTTACTTTACTAAACATTCTTGCTGCTTACAGTTATCTCTCTCTATAACAGTACTTTCTGTGGAAAATGTTATTGAAAATCTTCAAATTTTAAGAAAATTGTTAAAAATTGACTATGAAGGGCAATAACTCCTTAGGGGGTCAATTGACTCTTTTGGTCATACTGACTTATTTTTAGTTTTTACTTTGCTGTACATTATTGCTGTTTACAGTTTATCTCTATCTATAACAATATTCAAGAAAATAACAAAAAAACAGCAAAATTTCCTCAAAATTACCAATTCAGGGGCAGCAACCTAACAACGGAATGTCCGATTCATCTGAAAATTTCAGGGCAGATAGATCTTCACCTGATGAACAATTTTACCCCATGTCAGATTTGCTCTAAATGCTTTGGTACCCCAATGATGATTATGGCTAAGTTTGGTTAAATTTGGCCCAGTTGTTTCAGAGGAGAAGATTTTTCTAAAAGATTATAGGCGAGTGTAATATTTGAAAAAGACGTCTAGTTAAGGACTTTAATGCACCCACCTAACACACGGCTAATTTTTTTTTAAAATGAAAGAATAATGATTAAACTTTGATTTTTGCCCGGTCGTCACAAAATCGTACGGTGCAGTTTTTGTAAAATTGACGTTTATTTCAGAAATTAGTTGAAAATTATATAATTACGACATGTTTTTCAAGCAAAGGAAATTAGTCGTATCTCTTCTTTTAGACAAAATAATTAAGTGAATTAGATTCTTATAATAATGAAAAACAATATTTACAACTGTAAGTCCGCATGCTTTTGCATTCCTTCTAAATATTTGACATTTTGTACGAAAATTTTCATAATCCCGACCTTTTCGGATCTACAATTAAATTTTTATTAAATGTTTTTGCAATCTATCCGTTTTAGATCACACCAAATTACTCATCAGTTATCGTTTTTTCATTCAAGATCAAGACTTTATCTCAACATTTCTTAAAATCACGAATTTCTGTAATTTTATGATGTTGGGTAAAATCACTATAATTTCCGGAATCCCTTATCTATTTCGTTATCGTTTTTTACTGAATATATTAGTTGATTTCCGTGTACTTAATAGTGCTATTAGAGTACGATAAATCATATTTAAACGGTTCTATTTCTATCTTTAACTTCAGTGTAGCTTAAAAAGATATAAAATCGTCCAAAATAAAGATCAAATCAAAGTAAAACATAGTTTTTGAGTTCTGTAGAATTCACCCCTTTCTAAATAAGGAATCGTATCGGAAAATTGTAGAAAATCTTCCGAGTCGTGTCAAATTTTCACAGTCCAGTTCACAATGAAACCCTTCCTTTGCTAAAAGGCAAAAAACTATCCATTTATTGACTTAGATGCATAGTCTGTCATATATTTACTACATAGAAACTATGTAGTTAACATTTAAATGAAGATACAGTTGTATTGCCGCAGTGGGAAAACGAAAAGATGAAGTTTACAGAAGACTGGTCGATGAATATGAAAAAAAATGAAAACATCCCATTTGAAAATACAAAATATCATAAGAGTTGCTATAAATATTTCAAAAGTAAGCACAACCTATCAACTTCTGTTTTGTCTGTACAAAGACTTTGTACTACATGTACCAATTCTACCGACCAGTAGATCTTCTCATATCAACGAGGACAGTAGATCTACATCTCATTCTGATTTGTCTGTTTGTATATTTTGCAAATGTATAAAGCCTATAAGCAAGTTACACAACTTCATAAGGTATCCTCTGAGGAGCAAACTCAAGCTGTATTGAGTGTTCCTACATATATCTCCTACAATGATCTGATTTACAAAATAACTCATGATAATTTTACTATTTAATCTTTATACCATCGAGCTTGCATCGCTAAATATTTGCTACAAAATTTGAAATCAGAAATTAAAGAGCTATTTAGTTCTTAACATAAAACAGCTTTTACTAACATTTCGACGATTAAAGATGACGTGCCTGTACACAAGGAAGTATTCTGGTTAACAACTTTAATTACTTGATCAGTTAACCGGGCTTAATTTCTGCCCGAGGATCGCCGCCGAGAAAACTACACAACATATTATCAGCTTCAACAAAAACTAAAAAACCATTGTCAATTTATAGTTACATGTATACAGCTTCAACAAGGCCAAGGTACATCCAATATTGTATACAGTAGCTCTATAATTTTGTCTTATGCCGTAATGACGGAAAATTACCCGTTTAAAATGTCTGTGATATTCGGTCTGTAAAATTTAAAGATCTGAGCAGTGACTGCGAAACTGGTTGCAAGCACTTATTTAATTGACAATTTTCTGAAATTCTGAAGCAGATATAGGGTAAAGTTGTAATCCAATCAGATGAATATCCATTATCTAAAACATTTCACTGGATTATTCAATTGAAATTATGCCACCTGCTTTAAAAACATTTCTGGGTTGCCTTTTGGATGATGGCACATCTGCGGCAGTTAATAAAGCGTACGACATTCCTATTGACAAAGTTCTTAGATGTATGGCTTTAGTAGAATGTATATTATCTATAAATATTTTTTTTACTCTTTTTCATTTAGGTTTATCACTACCAATGCACCGTATTTATGGACACACCTTTGATAACTATTAACAAGTTTGACTGATCAGGAGATTAGAAACAATGAAAATGGGGCATACATTCTACATGGCATTATTTTTCTCCTGGGGGTTAAAACTTTATCCAAGACAATGTCGACCCAACTACAGAAACAATAAAAGATCTCCGTATGACTTTGGTTGGCTAAAAGGCAACATCGGTCCGGTATGATGTCATCCAACATTCTACAAGATTTGATCTGTTCACGCATTGGTATAGGTATAGTGGGAGGGTTGAGATTTACAAAAACATGTTTAACACCACCGCAATTTTGCGCCTGTCCCAAGTCAGGAGCATCGTGCCATTCTTAGTTTTGTATGATTTTTTATTTTAACTTCTTGAGTATATTTCGAAGCTTAGTATGACGTCCATTATCATTTCAAAGTAGTACATTTTTGTTTAGGGGCCAGTTGCCTCCGGGTTTGGGAGTTTCTTGCTGCATTGACGACCCATTGGTGGTTTTTGGCCGTTGCCTGCTTTTTAGCGGGTTGGTGTCTCTTTGACAAATCCGTCATGTCTATTCCAAATTTTTAATTCAATCTGTATATAATAGATCTTGTGTCCGCTTTGAGCAAAACCTCTGCTGTACTGATATGCCCATGCCAGGGAAGTTGTCTTTATATGGATATGTTGACCGATAAGAATGATGAGATTACAAGTTAAAATGAAGCTATAATATTCCGATATCGCAATATTCCGACACCTAAATGGTCCAACATCCCATTGGTCCGACGTTTCGATCACGGGATTTTAACATTAGAAAGCCAAATAAAAGGTTCAATATTAGGATAGCCTTGTCCTCCGTTTGAAGCGTTGAAACAAGATAAAAAAAACCGTTATACTTAGTGCCAAAGTAGCCGAATGTCATCACTAGTTTAATATTTAAAAAATGTACGAACTACTTTGTCAAGTGTTGTTTGATTAATTATATATATCTCAAGATACACGGCGGCCGACTGAAGTAAAATCAAAAACATTTTGACGTACAATGAGTGATCATATTTTCCTTGTGATGTTTTATATTAAAATTGTCAATTTGTTGATATAAATATACCAGTAGCACTTTACTCATTTTAGTTATGTTTGTTAGTACTCTTATCATATCTGATTTAGTGATGTATGAGTTGTTAATGTCTGTGTCATTTTGGTCTTTTGTGGATAGTTGTCTGATTGGCAATCATACCACATCTGCTTTTTTATATATCAACATATTGCAACATATATAAAAGAAAATCTGCTCCATGGTTTTCAGGCTTTCAAACTAACAGATGACCATACGCTTCCTCAATTTTAATAAACAGCTCATCATGGGACTTTTCTAAACAATTAAAAATACGTCATATGTTATATTTTCCCCTTGCTTCAAATATTTTGTTTCGGATTATTTATATCAAATTTGCAGATATATATGTTTGTAAATACATGCAATCAAATGATATGGAGGTATTATATGATTTAGATAATGCAAGGGCGACTACAGATACATTTGTGTGACTTAAATGTTGATTTTCAAAGACTCCGAGAGAAAACGTTATGTGACATGCGTTACCGTTAAAATCAACCAAAATTAATTAATATTATGATAGAAATATATTTTCCCAACAGTAATACAGCATTCCTATAAAATTGTTTCGTTTTTGCATTTGTTTTGACTCGATTTTACAACTGGAAGTATCCGTGAATTGAAATTGCACCCATGACCTTTGACCTCGATTTAAAAAAAAATGCACCATCATTTCTTTTGACGACCGGGATATTTAGAAAGTACACATTCTTAGCTTTCTAGTGATATATAATTTAGCCGTGTGTTAGGTAGGTGCATTAAAAATGTAAATTTGGCTCTCATATCACTCGCCTATTACTAAGATTTACGAAAAAAGGGTTAAAAATTTACTATAAAGGGCAATAACTCCTAAAGTAGTCAACTGACCATTTTGGTCATGTGACTTATCTGTAGATCTTACTTTGCTGAACATTATTGCTGTTTACAGTTTATCTCTATCTATAATAATATTCAAGATAATAACCAAAAACAGCAAAATTTCCATTTCAGGGGCAGCAACCCAACAACGAAATGTCTGATTCATCTGAAAATTTCAGGGCAGATAGATTTTGACCTGATGAACAATATTACCCTGTCAGATTTGCTCTAAATGCTTTGGTTTTTGATTTATAAGCCAAAAACTGCATTTTACCCCTATTTTCTATTTTTAGCCAAGGTGGCCATCTTGGTTGGTTGGCTGGGTCACCGGACACATTTTTTAAACTAGATACCCCAATGATCATTGTGGCCAAGTTTGGTTAAATTTGGCCCAGTAGTTTCAGAGGAGAAGATTTTTTTTAAAGTTAACGCAGGACGACGACGCCGGACGCCGGACGCCAAGTGATGAGAAAAGCTCACTTGGCCCTTTGGGCCAGGTGAGCTAAAAAGGAATGCTAAAAAGCAATCTTCTAAAACGTGTCATATCTCAACTTTATTTAGGTAAAAATATAAAATTTATGCATTTCTCTAACAGAAATTAGCAGAATTTCAAGAGAATCTTAGTTCTGGTTAGTTTTTCTTCCTTTTATAAAAGGCATGTACATATAAATGTTTATATTTTCGGCCATTATACATATCATGTATATTTGTATATTTACTTACAACATATATTGGGTTTGTATCTGGATTATCATAAAGACTTTTCTTTAATGATATCTGTCCGCTAACTGGATTCAAACGGAAATAGTCTGTACCAGGTTGGAAGCCTATCAGACCGTAATGTATCTGACCCTAAAATTAAATAAGCAATAGAAACAAAATTGAAAAGATTAAAAAAATTGTACACTTTGTCTTAGTTATATATTTATTTACACTGTTAAGAATTACACAATTTGTTTGGTAAGTGTGAGTTTCATAGATTTATTTGAAGTTAGTCTAAAGAGTCTACACTAATGCCATTGAAATCAATATTAAAGAATGTATTTATCATTGTTCATCAACACATCTTAACTAAAATGTCCAAATGACCATTGTGATTTGAATATGTGCACAATTAGTTTTAAATAATGTGAATTAAAGAAAAGCTATTTTTTCAAAGAAATACAAACATCAAATTTATATTTTGTCAATTTCTTAAGTGTCAGTAACCATAATTGCAACAGCAATACTTTTTTCTTTTATAGAATGTTCACAACTTGGAACCAGTCATAATTGATCATACTTTGAACCAATTTTTAGGTGATATCTTAGGTTAAAATCATAGACTAACCACATAAAATAATAAAGTGAAATGCCAATTTCTGCTTGAAAACAATATCTTTACAACATATATACAAATCAACTGATCAACATTTCTTGTTGTCATCAAAAGATTAACACAAACATATTTTAAATTCAAAATAGTAAGAACAATGAATGTGTTCACAGTACAAAGATGCCCTACTTGCACTATCATTTCTATGTTCAGTGGAGCATGAAATTGGAGACAAAACTCTAATTTGGCAATAAAATTAGAAAGATCATATCATAGGGAACATCTGTACTAAGTTTCAAGTTGATTGGATTTCAACTTCATCAAAAACTAACTTGACCAAAAAATTTAACCTTAAGCGGGACAGACAGTTGGACAACGAAAGGACAGACAAAAAAACATAATGCCCATAAATGGGGCATAAAATTACCTGTATATCACTGTCCGTTGCTTGTACTGTTTCAACGGTTGCATTGACTGCATGACTAATAAATATCTGTTTCTGGTAGTCTGACAAACTGAATTTAGGTGGTCCTTGTAGATGTGTTATGGTAATATTGACAGTAGCCTCCACAGTCTTTACTGGAAGTCTGTTGTCAGAGGCTTGAACTTTGAACTGAAATTGTAAATTGTTGATAATATTTTTTAGGGATTACCATTGTTACCAAACAGTTAAAGTACCGTTTTTGGTGACGTATAGTCAAAATCCCCAAAAAAGTAGTTGGCACAAGGGGTGAGGACCATATATACTACAGACGTTTTTTTATTTTTATAATTTTTTTTTAGATATTCTATCAAATATCATTTCAATTTTTTTTTGTCCACTATTTTTACTTAAGCTTTTTTTTTTCACGGTTTTTAGGAAATGAAAAGGGGTGGGTACTATACATAACTGCATACTATACACGGACAAATATGGTACTATGGAGAGGTATTACTAATACATTTGTATTGATTTTGAGTAACTATCTATTCCAACAATCTAACAATTTTATTTTACATTATTTAAGCAATTTTTTTCTTCTGCTCTTTGGATAATAAAAAAAGACAAACATTTAAGTCAAATCAAATGTATATATCTCCTATGTTTCCTTCTGTCAAAGTTATTATAAAGATTAATTAATCAGCAAATATTGCATGTTATTATTGAAGCAATTCTCAAATCAAATCTAATCGATACAATCTGCAGGAGATTTGTTTTGACAAATCTTTAAATTTGTAGTAAATTGTCAAGTCCATGTTTTACACATATTGCATGTTATTATTGAAGCAATTCTCAAATCAAATCTAATCGATACAATCTGCAGGAGATTTGTTTTGACAAATCTTTAAATTTGTAGTAAATTGTCAAGTCCATGTTTTATACATAACAAACCCCAAATGATAAACAATAAATGAAAAAGAGCGCAACTACACATGGTGAGAAATATTTCTGTCAAATTGATATAAATTCATGAAATATTTTGTCAAATTGATCGAAATTATTGGAATTCTTTATCAAGTAGAAATAAATTATTGGAATTCTTTATCAACTAAAACTAAATTTCTATCAAATTGTAGTTGATTTTGTATTTACATGCCTTCCAATATGTAGAAAATTATAATATAAAATTGAGAATGGAAATGGGGAATGTGTCAAAGAGACAACAACAGAAGGCCACCAATGGGTTTTCAACACAGATAGAAAATCTCACACCCGGAGGCATGTTTTAGCTGGCCCCTAAACAAAAATGTGTACTAGTTCAGTCCATACTTAATACTAGTTTTAAAATATATTTACCTCAAATTGTGTTGGTGTTCCTGCTACTTCTAATGATTTCACCAGGTATATTCCACCATTTGTTTGGTGCACAAGGAAATATGATGTATCATTTGCATTTCCCATGCTTGTGAATGTCACTTTATCCTATTAAGATTTAATAAAAAACAGGTTAATGCATTTATGTAATATTTGAATGTCAAACTTAAACTGATCAACTAAAACAGGTAACTGCATTTAGCAATAAAGGGGCAAAAAAAATTGAAAAAATATTCTAGCAAACTAGTACATGCATGTCAAATTTGTGTAAAAATCAATATAAAAGTGAAGAAAAAAAATAACAATCAAAATCTTATTCAATTGAGTAACATTTTTAATATAAAGAAATCTAAAACAGTTGTCTACTATGAAAATTTGTCTGTGCAAACAACATGTTTTAAACTTAACAGTGCTTTGAGACTATTTTGACGAATTTCAAGTTTTTTTTTGGTTTATTTGTCATGTAAACACTTTCACATTATTTATAGATCTGCACACTGTTCTATAAATAGAAATGATTAAACTTTAATATCATATAGACGTATTTACACTTTGTATTTGGCTGAATTTTGTCTCCGAATGACCGTAGATATGTCTCTGACGTCAAGAAACCATCACTTTGTAATAATGACATCAAATATTTAATATTGTTATGTCAAATTTGACGGGAATGTGTATAAAGGCGGACAAATTTACATACAAGTGTAAATACATCTATTTGACACAAATGACCTACCCCATCAGTATCAGGTGCTTGTAGTTGTATGATTGAGTCACCAACTTGATGATTTGCACGTAAGACTTTGGTGTACAATGATGTGCTGAAGACTGGTCCCGATGGATTACGATCAACATTGATAGTCAAGGTACCAGTTGCTGGATTGGTAGGCCAATCAGGATCTATAACTTCAACTTCAACCTTTAATAGAGTTTGAAATATTTAAAAAAATATTTATTCGAAAAACATCAAATATTTCATGATTAATCCTGGCAACATGGTTTTAGAATATGTGATTCATCTGAGAATCAATTGCAAGAAATTTGAAGAATGTTGATTAAATTTTAATTTTCTTTACTTAAGTATAAGCAAATACAATGAAACTCAATAGAGCTTTCAATTTTTGGCAACACACACAAATGGTAAAATGTTTAAAAATTTTCAAATAAAAAAAAAGTGCAAAATCAAAATGTTAAACTGAAACACTGCCATTAAAATACAAAGTAGGAAAATTCCATACAGAATCCTTCAGAAAATGCACTTTTTTAGAGTTACCTCCCCTTAAAATGCCTATTTAAAAAAAAAAAAACAACCAAAAAAAATTTACATTTGCAAACATATCAATATTTAGAAGTTATATTCTTATAAATTGGTACTTTTAAATGAAAATTTACATTAAACATCTGCATTCCTGCATCAAATTTTGCTAACTTGATGGAAAATCTGGACCTTTGATTCTCTGTTTTTTACAATCCAAGATGGAGGAAGACACCCATACCACCTTAAACTACTAATGTGAACCAAATAGTACCTTGTACTGCATTCTCTGGAGGCCATCAGACAGAGGTCGGTTCCTGATCTGTATCTGGCCATTAGCTGAATTAATCTTGAAGAATGTCTGAGCTACTGGATCACCAATTATTCTATACTGCAATGGGTAGGTGACCTAGAAAAATATGTTACAAATTGATGTACTGTGGATTTATTATCATTTGTTGAATAACAATTTTTGTGGGTTTTGTGGGTACTGGTGAACGACGAATTCAAAAGTTCAACGACATACAAATTTCTATAAAGTTGTATCTGGACTTTGGCAGAACCATAAAATCATATATCCAAAAAAATTGCAAGGGGTCCACAATCCACAAAAACAAATGAATCCACAGTTAATTCATTATTTTGAATTGCTTTATCTGGTGTCAAGCTCTGTGCCCTCTGTCATAAAACTTTACTCGGTACTTGGAGTAAAATATATGTACTAAAAACAACAAATCCAATAATGTGTTTGGCTGATGTCTGAGTCTGAGTATGAAAATTGTGATTGAAAGTTTTATGACCACAAGGCTAGATCCCTTAATATCTATGAAAGGGATTTCTTTTATTATCAAATTTTCAAAATTTTTGTTCTTTCATTAATACGGACTGTAAGATATCCTTCGTCTGAAGATAGTTTCTGTAACATGTAAACAGTGGCAAGGTTTGTAATCTAGTGTAATGTTGTCAATTAAGTAATATAGTTAACGTTGCCATAAAAGCATGAGGTTTGGCTAGCCACAAAACTAGGTTCAACCCACCATTTTTTCTTAAAATGTCCTGTACCAAGTCGGGAAAATAGCAGTTGTTATCTTATAGAATATGAAAACACTGGTACAGGTAACCAATTTTATATTTGATTATTTATGCTTAATAAAAATATCAACAGTATTTCTCTTCTTATAAAAACATTTTCAAATCAAAATACAAAGGTAACAATACCATACTAACTTCTTTGTCAGCATCTCTCCCATTAACGGTAAAAATGGCTTGATCAACCAGTACACCTTCACTGATATTAACAGTAGCTGGTAAATTAGCAATTGTTGGTGTATTTTTGTCTCTAGGTACAATGATGATAACCAGCTTGTTGTCAGTTCGGGGATTTGGTTTTCCATTATCTGTCACTTGTATCGTTACCTGTAATTAGACAGTTGTTATATTAATTGCATAGAAATTGGACAGTTGTTATATAAATTGGATAGAAGATGAGAATCATTACTTAGTAGAATGTCTTGATTTTAAGAGCTATGAGCTTACAGTTTTTACCTAAATGTTATTGTTCATGGCAAATTAATAGAAAATTTATATTTCTTTTGCAAGCTAGATCGACGAATTAAACCAAAAAAATATGTAAAATGCTCAAAATTTACATCCAAAACAAAACTTTCATCAACACTTACAGAACTGTTTTCAAGTATAGGATTTTTTTTAATTTGAGATGTCATGAGACCGGTTTGCACAAAAAATTCTTGGTTGCCAAGACACTATAGTTGTTAATTTATGTGTCATTTTATTCTCTTGTGGAGAGTTGTCTCATTGGCAATCATACCACATCTTCTTTTTTATATATACAACATTTACATTAATGCCACTTACATCATATTTTGTGGTCAGATCTGGATCACCCTGTAGGCTTGTCTTTAGACTCAGTACACAGGTCTTAGGATCAACTTTAAAGTACTGCTGGGCTTTGGCATTTCCAATAATGGAACATTCAAGATCAGTCTAAAAATAGAAAAGACATTTGAACAAAGATCACATAATGTTTATGTATCTGTTACAATCTTATGATTTATTTTTGACTAGGGTCACTCAAAATACTCATAGCATATATCCTTTGAGAATAGGTAGTTAAATGTATCATGGTTTTATTTTTTATGTCAAAAATTTACAATTTCAGATGTTTTCATCATGATTATTTTTTTGTTCAAATAAATAAGTAAAAGGAAAACTGTTTTGGTTTTACTAAAGTTAAATTTTTACACTACATAGTAAAAGAAATTAAAAAAATCCACATCTATCAGATGTCTTCAAGTGTTGACCATAGGTGTGCAATATGTTTCAATATGCTATAATTAAAAGGCAAATGTGAATAAAAAATACATACACTGTCTGGGTCTGACACATTGTGGGTCATGGACCAGAAGTCTGGATTAGTGTCAGGTGGTAGAGTAATGGTCTCTTGTTTTGGCTGGAACTGTGGGCCATTTAGATTCCTAGCTACACTGATGGCAACATTTGCTGTAGTCCTCAAAAGTGGCTTTTGGTTGTCATAGGCAGCAACTTTCAGCTAAAATATTTTAAAACATAAAATGTAGATATTTCAGATATTGACATTTATTCTCTTGTAAATAACTATTTAACTTCCAATACAATTTAAAAATGCAATAAAGACATGAGAGTCTTAGCTCAGCTCTGATAATATGCATGTAACTTAGTGGAGTGGTGTTTACAAAATAAAGCAAAAGTTCATATTCAGGCTAAAAGGTATGATCAAAATTGATTTTCTTGCTCATATCTCGAGTTTTCCTTGATCTTATAATGACTTTTACATAAATTCAATATGAGAACATCTTTATATATTTTGTGAAAAAGATAATTTTATTCTTTTAATTGAATAGTTTTGTATTTCTTGAATGCATCAATTTTCCTTAAAGTAATTACGCATAAAACATGCAATGAAATCCACTCTTTTTCAACGTTTAAATGAATTGAGTGTTTTCACGATTCTCAGTATATCTGTGTACATGTTAAAATAAGACATTTAGTTACATCTGACTAACATTGCTTCTAACAATTTCAAATATACCCAAAGGTTTTGAACAAAGTTTGGATTTACTGTTAATTCAACGAACTTACTGTGCATTCATTATTTTACGTTGGATACCAATTTTCGTGGATTTTGTGGCCCAGATGAACCACGAAATTAAATGTTTAACAAATGACAAACTTTTTATAGACTTGTATGCAGATATTTTCAGTCCAATCCACAAAATTAAACATCCACAAACATGTAAGTTTTCCTCAATCCACGAAAATAAATAAAGCCACAGTATGAACAATCAGCAAATTGTACTTACCATATAACTGAGAGATTTTGTACCATCATTCCTTGTACTTACCATATAACTAAGAGATTTTGTACCATCATTCCTTAGATCTTGGATGATCTTAACCTGACCAGTACTGCTGTTTACTCCAAAGAAGTATGGTGCCAATAACTCTCCTGCAACTTCATATACAATGGAACCCTGAAATAAAAAATACATTTCAACATACTAAAAAAAAAATTGTGTAGAGGAATGCAAACAACAAATTTTAAACCTGTGTTGATTCAAATATTGATTCAATACTGTTTAATTAAGAGACGGCCATTCTCTAAACAGACTTTTTACATAGTTTTTTGGTTGGAATAGAAATCCTTTGACCTATATGGTAAAAAAAAAACCTCCTATATGTTAACCTGCATTTTTGCGAAACTTTTTTTTCCGTTCCATAAAGATATAAGAAATGCATTATAATTTGATAATCCTCTTTTCTTTTAGATTAAAGACAATGCCAAATTTTAATTCAAATATAACATTCGGTGCAGGTGCTAAATGTCACAGTTGTATTTCAAACAACACGGCAGATCAAAATGGACATTTTCTTTGATGTTAATAGATAGAAAATTAAACAAATTCATTCTAAAGGTAAGTTTACATCTTCAAATTAATTATTTACTAAATCATGTAACAGCTAGCTATATATAGTTTTCTATTCAAGCATACCAAAGTTGGAGTTCTTGATGCTTGGACCTGAATAACATCTTTTCCTACTGGGTCGTCCTCTCTCAATTGGGCATTATATGATGGTACACTGAATCCTGGGTAATTCAACCGATTTACACCAATCTGAACAGTTGTTGTGGCTATTTTTGGATTTGGCTTTCCATTATCTGAGACACTTATTTGGCACTGAAATTCAGAAGAAAACATTACATTTTTAAAATAAATTTTTTTTTTTTAAATAAAATTAAAAAAAATTAAATTAGTAAAAATTAAAATCAAAAAGATTACATTTTCAAACTATTGAACGGAAACCATCCATACTAAAAATAAAAAAATGAAACACTGACTTCAATCTCTACAAAGACAGTTTTCTGATTTCCATTTGATATTTTTTTCGAATGTTGAATTAAAAAAATAATTAGAAAATCTGAACTTAAACAGCTCAATACTAATATTTACTACTCTATACTTCAAATTAAAGTTAGAAAAGAAACCATTCTGAATGGGAAGATAATATTATAATGGAAATTATCTTGTCGGAAAGCTACTTACAGTAAAGCTAGTATCAGTTGTGGTCCTAAGATCTTTACCCAGATATAGATCACCTGTGCTTGGTATAATATAGAATACATCTTGACATCTATTGGTACCAGTTATTGTGAATACCAGATTGTCCTGAAATTTAAATGTACCAGATATTAAATTCACAAAGGGAATGAAAATTGATATGTGATCAGTGTTTAGGATTAGTTATTCATTGTGTAACATGGGCAATATTATAGAACAATATCAAGAAAACTAAATGTTTGAAGGTACAAGCACCAACATTGCCTGATGTCATTTCTGATCAATTTTTTAAGCATCAGAGGAAAGGCTTTTCATAAAATGTGAATATAACACAATTTGACTGACATCTTTATAGCAAGGCTTCCAAAAAACATTTGAGCCTGCCGGACATTTTATATCTGATCCCGATTTTTTATCCCTTAAGACTAAGTCACAAAAGGCAATTATGGTAATCAGATGGCCATTCCAATGATAATGACATTAGATTAAAAAACGATTTTAAACTTTACTTTGTTTTGGATGTTTGGATGTAAACTGTTAAATTGGCAGAGCATCATTCAAAGTGTGCACATCAGCGTGCTCATATCTGCCATAGACTCTTTATTTGTGCAAAATGACATGTCAAAAACTTCATTTTCGTTTTTAAAATCACTTTTTCTAAAACCGGATGTTGACTTGACAATGGTAAAACATGGACCATAAACGGATACATAAAATCAGTGTACGTTTGCAAAGCATGACTGAGTGAAGAAGCTCTTTCCACGCTATTTCTTCAACAAAATGCTTGAAATGAACGTTTAGATACAGGTATCCATGATAATTTTAGGATTTTGAAGAAATGAAGGATGTATAATTAAATTTCCCACCTTTGCACATGCGCACACGTGTTCTAGTTCATTTGACGTAGTTCTGACGATTTTTCATTTAAACCTTTTAATTTTTTTTATCAAATCATGTAGATAAACTAATTTCTTATAATTTTAATCTTTTGGACTAAATCAATGAGCTACAATCCGCTGAAATGTAAGAAAATAATTGTGAATAGACCGATCAATTTATACGATGTCCCGTACTGAACATAGTTTACCTGTCACCTGAACAGGTAGATATCACCTGTCCAACAACCTTGATTAAAATTAGAAAGTATTGAAGTGGGGGTTCTTTTGATAGTAATTAATCATCATGTCACTTTTATCACCGGAAATGTGTAGATGTTAAAGGCAAAAGTTTGGGTCAAAAAGATCGTGAATTATATTAAAATGACCGAAAAAGCCTTGAAAACTAAAATGTATATGACCGTTTTATGCTTTGCCCAGCCGGACTTTTACCGGACTTTAATCAAATGTCCGGAATATATGACCGTTTTGGAATCTTGCTTTATAGTCACGTCATAAGCAGGATTCGTCAGATGTTTTAAAAAAAAAATATGCTAAATGCAAGAACATTTTGGCTAAAAACAATGACCATAAGCTTTTCCCAAAATAATTTTTTGCCTGTAGTCCCTTATTCATTAAATGAAAATATGTAGCATTGTCGAACTTGTATTGAAAGAATTCTATTTAATTAAGGGGGTTCCCAACACTTTGACTCAAATAGATATGAGTTGTTTAATTTTCATAAAATTTAGATAAAATATGTACTTTTTTTATCTGTTGACAAAAACATAATAAATTTGTAGAAATTTGAATCACATAATTCACAGGCATAATTTCACTGAAAAACAATAATTTTGATGATTGAGAAGCTTGATTTCTCTTTACTTATAGTAGTGTGATTAAAATGTTCAGTTGATTTTTTTAGAGTTAGCTCCCTTTTTTGTTTGAGCAGCAGTTTAAAGCAATGCCAGATCAAATGAAATCATTGAAGTAATACTTACCCCATCTTTATCTGTTGCATTCAATTTGATGACTTTGTAACCAAGGTTTTCATCATCGTCTACAGAAACCGTAACAGTGGGTGGAGAAACTACAGGTGGGTTATCGTTCCTGCTTACTGTGATTGGAATATTGGTTTCACTGTAAATATCAGGGGTGTGTCTGTCAAAAGCTCTTACTGTTAGCTGCAGGAAAAAGATTAAAAACTATCATAATTTTGTTAAAAAAATGGTTGTTTAATACAAAATATACAAGTAAGCATAATAGAATTGAGAAAGGAAATGGTGAATATGTCAAAGCGACAACCACCCGACCATAGAGCAAACAACAGCCGAAGGCAACCAATGGGTCTTCAATGTAGCGAGAATTCCCGCACCCGTAGGTGTCCTTCAGCTGGCCCCTAAAATATGCATAATAGTACAGTGATAATGGACGTCATACTAAACTCCGAATTATACACAAGAAACTAAAATTTAAAATCATACAAGACTAACAAAGGCCAGAGGCTCCTGACTTGGGACAGGCGCAAAATTGCGGCGGGGTTAAACATGTTTATGAGATCTCAACCCTCCCCCTATACCTCTAGCCAATGTAGAAAAGTAAAACAATAACAATACGCACATTAAAATTCAGTTCAAGATAAGTATGATATATGATCACAATGTTTTGTTCATTGTGCATAAAGTTGATTTTCCCAGTCTTCCATATTTGAAGAGTAAATTTATATAATATCTTTACTATTATGATAAATAATAGTTTAAACTTTCTACCTTGATGCAATCATCAAGCTGTTTTCAAGATGTCAGTAATTTTTGATTTTGTTCCCCTGTAATCATAAAGATTTAATAAATATCTACTGTTCAAATTGAAACTGTTTCTTTGAAGACTCCATTCTGCGGGAATATCATATAATACAGAAACACAAGAATGTATTTAAAGTGCACGGATGCCACTTGCACTCTCATTTTCCATTTTCAATGGACCGTGAAATTAGGTAAAAAATCTAATTTGGCATTAAAACTAGAAAGATTATACCATTGTGTACTGAGTTTCAAGTTGATTGGACTTCAACTTCATCAAAAACTACCTTGACCAAAAACTTTAACCTGAAACTGGCACTTCCATTTTCTTTATTCAGTGGACCGTAAAATTGGGGTCAAAAGTCTAATTTGGCTTTAAAATTAGAAAGATAATAGCATAAGGAACATGTGTACTAAGTTTCAAGTTGATTGGACTGCAGCTTCATCAAAAACCACCTTGACCAAAAACTTTAACCTGAAGCAGGACAGACGAACGAACGAACAGATGGACAGACGCACAGACCAGAAAACATAATGCCCCTCTACTATCGTAGGTGGGGCATAAAAACAGAAATTATTTGCCTATACAATCATTTAACCAGCAATGAGTAGAAAAGACAACTATACATATTTCACAATAAACCAATACTTGTAATTGGTAAATATCTATAGAATTTTATATACATGTGACTTACAGTATATGTTAATGAATCATCCGTTGTCAGGTTATTTCGTACAGTGATCAATCCAGTATTTTCATCAATCTTAAAATAGTATGGTGCTGGCGGCTTGCCAACGATAACATATGTAATATTGGCATTTGGTGCCGTGGATGGAGGGAGAGCTGAAACTGTGACCTGTGGGGTTCCAACAGGGGTATCTTCTCTTAAACTGATAGAGTAAGGCCCTCCAAAGGTTGGTGGAGGAACACGTCTAATGGCGAAGGTTACAGTCGTGTCTGTATGTTTGGATGGATTACCAGAGTCTGTAGCCCTGACAGTCATCTGAAATATACATATGTATTAAATTAATTTCAAAACTAACAGGATTAAAAGGCAATCAACATACATATTTAGTCCTGGTAAATATGATGAGTTTAATTAAAAAAATGAATACAACAAATTCAACAATTTCATGTGTCGGAAGCACTTTTCTGGATTAACCTTCATCAGGAACGCTCAAAGCAGAATATTTGAAAGCCAGGGATGTATAAGTACTGAAACAGTTATTAAGTTTTACAGTTGTTCAGGTAATGCAAATTAGTAGCCTCTAAATAAATGGCTTCCATTATAAATTTCAAAGCATATCAATAAGAACGAAAGATCCAGGAAAGTTGTTATTCTTTTCTTAAACAATTTGAAAATCAGTAATGTAAATTTGTTTTTATGAAAAAAGTTGATTTACATCATGAAAACAAAGCATGCCGTTAAATTTCTCTTAAAAATTGTTTAAATTTTGTCATTTCAGTCTCTTACAGCGTACTTAGAATATTTGAGATGCCATCTTTTGGTTGATGTACCTACCGTAAATGACTGTTCTGTGCTTTCTGTCAATGGTTTCTTTGGATAAATAACTCCAGTCTTTTCATCAATGTAGAAATAGCCAAATGATGCTCCATTGTTATTGTCAGAAATTATCTGGTATGTTACTGCATCCTAAAGAAATAATCAAAAGTTCTGTAAACCAACTTATTTTTTGCGGATACTTTATTTCGCGTTTTACCCTTTCTAGACCACTTCACGGGTATTTGATTTCGCGATTTTTTAATTCAAATGCTGTAGCTTAATATTGAAAGCTCCAAGTTTAACATATTCGCGACGATTTATATTCACGTTATTTTTCTACTCGCTAAAGTCGCGAAAATAAATCGCTCGCGAAAATAAGTTGGTTTACAGTAATTAAAAATTTGAAGATATCTTTAGAATGTGTTTTAAAGCAATGGAACAAGAACTTTGTAATTAAAATTTAGTATTTATCGTGACTGATGGAACACTAATTTTGTTTATAAAAATAAATCAAAGTTCTTGTGAGCACTGAAGGATAAAGATTGCAATCATATTGCAGAGGTTATGAAGGATTACAATTTTTTTAAAAGGAAGTAAGTAAGCTTGTCTATGAAAAGAATACATTTCCTATGAAGCTTGACAAAAACAAAGTAATATTGCACCCAAAGAGATTCCTATTGAACACTATAAGGGACTGTATCACTTCAAGTCTAAACAAACAAATACCAGCATGCACCAAATTACTGTTGGTCATTGGATTCATAGGCTTAACATGTGATTTTCACATTCACAAACAAAAAAAAACCCAAGATATTTGTGGATTTCAAATAAATATTAACTTACCCCGTCACCATCTATGGCTGTGATGTTTATAACTTCTGTGCCCATTGGGTGTAATTCTGACACGGATTTGGAGTATGGTAGTCCAATAAATGCTGGAGCATTAACATTACGATTGACTGTGATCTCAACGTTAGCTGTTCCCTTTATATCTGGTGAAGCACTGTCATACGCTACAACTTTAAGCTGAAAGAAACATAAGATAAATTTAATTTACTGATGCCAAATAATTATTTATAAATAAACTGGTTTGGAATTCAAAATTAAAAATTAACGAAAAAAACAAACTTTTACTAATGAAAAAAAAAATATAATAAAATAAATTGGAAATGTTTAAGGCACCCTTGTCAATAAACATAAATAACACAAAGGATTTTTTTTTCTTTCCATAGTTGGTTATAGATATGTCCAGGACATAATTGGTAGTTGTTACAAATTGCTTAGCAACTTTGCACAAATTCCTGGCCATAAAAAGCAGGCATTGTAAGCTTCTTCAGTAACAAGCGAATGAATAAAAAAAATATGGTTTTGAGACATATATATAGTTATGAGAAAGAGAAGGAATCATTACTTACAATGTATAAATTCTGTGCTTTGGCATCATTTTTCAGATTTTGTATGACACTAATCTGTCCAGTTGTAGAATTAACTGCAAAGAAACTTGGTGCAGGGTAGGTACCATCTACTTCATACATTATTTGTCCCTGTAAAATATGTTATAACGTGAGTGAAACCTAATTACCATATTCAAACAAATTCTCAAATTATAGGATACTTTGAAAAGACATGATACTGAAAAAAAAATTTCAAGGAAAGACTAACTAAATATAGAAGTAATTTGTAAATATGTGTTTCCTAAACTTTGATAATTTTTTGAGAAATCCATTAAAATTTTTATGTCATTTGATCTCTGGTGGAGAGTTGTCTCATAAGTAATCATATCACATCTACTTTAATATTTTTATATAAACTAAATACATATTATATACTGTAAATTAAAAATTGTACATGCAGATCGTAATTTTTTCAACAATCAACATAAATAGTCAGTTTCCAATGATATATTTGTATTATTTGCAGCCAAAGGCTTTTTTCCACACCTGTTGTAAAAAAAAATTACTAGCAAAAATAATGAAAGACGTGACTTGCCTGTGTATACTTTAAAGCAAACTTTTAACAATGGTCAATGCCACCTATCAAGAAAATTCTAGAAACAGCATGGCTTTGCATCTTTTGCAAAAGGTGTGACAAAAGTATAAAAAAAAAAGCAGAACTAAAATATCTAAGCTTACAATAAAACAAGAACTATTGACTTACTCTGAGATCGTTATCGGTAGCTGCCACAGTAACAATGACGTTTCCAACTGGTTCTGTTTCCACAATGTTGACTGTGTATGTCTGACTTGTAAAGCTAGGTATGTCTTCATCACGGTCAACAGTAACAGTCACAGGGGCTATGTCAGACTTCTCTGGATTCCTCTGATCCCTGGCTGATACTTGAAACTAAAAAAAAAACAGATATTAAATACTTTACAAACAAGAGGCTCTGAATGGGGTTTACAGAATAGAGAATAATGGTCCCAGAAAAATAAGATTTTTTTTGAAAGATTAGAGACAAATTGGTGCTATAGTAAACAGAATAACTGGGGAGGGGGGGGGGGAATTTCTTTCTCAACATAGGTTTTTAAAATTCTTTTTAAGGGAATTTGTAACATTGCTTGAATATTCTCTCTTTAATTTGTACAAATTGTAAAAATTGTAAAAACTCATACTCAATTGAAATTATACAAAATCTGAAACAGATAACTTCTAAGTCATCATATACATATATATAACTACACTTACCGAAAAGGTCTTTTGGTTTGTGGAGGCCAGGTCTTTGATTAATGTCAGCTGTCCTGTTACTGGGTTCAAATAGAAAAATTCATGGGGTCCATTTACTATTGCATATACCAATATATCCTGAAAAAGAGAAAAATATAATGCAATACGAAAAATAATAATTACAAAATATGAATATATTTGGTTAAAATTCTATTCAATACATTAAAAGGCAAATTGAAAATACAAAACATATCTGGCAGTACAACACATATTTGATCAAGATTCTATTCAATACATACATTTGGTCTCTTGTGAAGAGTTGCCTCATTGGCAATCATACCACATCTTCTTGTTATAAATAGGAAATACAAAACATATCTGACAGTACAAAACACCACAGCAGCACCTGACACTCAGAAAAATTGTGTCTTATATGAAAAAAAATGTCAATCTTGACAAAATTTTCCTTATAGCGGTAGTATATGTTTATTTACATATTGTAGATTCATTTATTTTCCTGGGTACCAATTTTTCTTAGATTGCAGAAAACTTCTTTTTTCAAGGATACCTAATTTCGTGGTTTTGCAAAAGTTTGCATATTACCTCCTAGAAATTTGCATTTCGTTGAACATTTAAATTCTTGGTTTACCTGTACCAACAAAACCCACGAAAATTAGTATCCAACGAATAATAATGAATCCATAATATTTAAAAAAAAAATTGCTGCAATACGTACCCCATCTCTATCAGTGGCAGTGACCGGTGTTCCAACATGTTGTGCCACCTTGTACTGGTCAGTGATTGGGAAATTGTACACCGGTGGGACGAAGTCTGGAGCGTTGAGATTACGTGTCATATCTATAGTCAGCATCGATTCAGTGGTCAACTCTGGGATTTCTGAGTCATATACAACTATCCTCAGCTGAAAAATTAGATAGAGGAGGTTTTATATATACTAGTTGTGAACAAATATATAAAAAATGTTCAAAATTTTATAAATCATAAATCAAAATACAGTCAAATCTGTATAAAAATGTCCTCCCCCTCCAGATAAGAGAAAACCTTATAAGGGAGATAATCTTTGAATTGATGTTCTAGTTGCATACTTATCATTGCCGTGGAACATGAAGAGGGTGATCAATTTAAAGGGATGACCTTTATAGCCGGTTTGTTTGTATATAAATAAGAAGTAAAGTCTGAAAAAAAGATAAGGAATTAGCTAGCTGTAAAATGTGGAATATGGTGGGATACCTTAAACACAAAATGATGAAACCAATATCATTTAAAGTAAAATAATTCCTGAAGAATTTCAAAAGAAATAAACAAAAGTTTACCAATCTTAAAGCTATATAAATATAATGAATCTAGAATTTAAAGAAGATGTACCTTGTACTGAAGTTCTGTGTCGTCTGACGTTAAGTTTACACGAGGGGTGATAACTCCGGTTGTAGAGTTGATCTTAAAGAAGCTTGGACCTGAACTGTCTCCTACAATGGCATAGGTCAGCTGGCCACTGGTCACCTATAAATGTATTTCAAAAAACATTCATTAGTTAATATTGATAAACACTGTATATTAAGAATTTAATGCATTCATTTATTATTGTGAAACACTGATTACAGTTAAATATGCAAAATTCAACTAAATGCATTTGAAAATTACCGCTAAATCAGGATCCTCAGCTTGAACCTGGTACACTAACTGTGTTACTGGTGTATCCTCTCGTAATTGTATGGTACCAGGGAGGTTGGAGAAGGTTGGTTTAGAATTCTTCACAATGTCGACTGTCAAGGTGGCATTGACAGTGTTAGGTGGACTTCGCTGGTCACTACCTTCAACGGTCATCTAGGTAAATAAATAACCAATTATATTTATAATTCAAGTGGCTATGGTAAACTATAGAGTGTCACACAAAAAGTTTTAAAAACTTCAAAGAAAGGGAAATTAAAAACTAATAATATCTATCTTTTTCAAACAATTTTTAATTAGGGTCCTCGCTTTTAAGGTAGATTGTTACACACACAAGAAAGAACAGGACATTGAAGAAATTTGCAATGCATACTTTTTTAAAACACATATAATAATTATTTCATGGCTATTAGAAAATATAAAAATTTTCATTCCAAGAGTTACGCTCAGCATAATTAAACTCAACATAGACACCAGGCTTAAAATTTTAGTTGCCTTGAGTGTGTAGGTAAAGGTAATATGTTTGGTTAGCTTGCTTGCTAACTAAACTATGAAGTCATTATTAAGTTTGGTAAACTTACCCTCCTTGAACAGTAGACTAGTCCAACAGATAACCAATCTATCTGTCTGTAGGACTAGACTACTCCTTAAGGAGGGTAGAATACCTAACCTAATAATGATTTCACGGTTCCGCTTACAAGCCAGCTAACCAAAGATATTTTCCTTGCCTACACACTAAAAGGGATTTTGCTGTAAAAGGCCAAATAAAATCTTTTAGTATCATATTTTGAAAACAAAATGGCTGACTTACCACATACTGTGAAACAGATGGATTTTTACTTGGTGACTGTCTGAGATACACATCACCAGTGCCAGATTGAATGTAGAAATAGTTCTTATCTGCTGGGGGTCCCATAATGGTGTATCGGATAGTATCCTGAAATCATAAAGTATTAAATAGTATTGTAAAATATGATGGAACTATTGAATGGTAAACAAGACTTATATACATTGTAGTATTAAATAGAATCCTTAAATAATGAAACATCTAACTCTGTTAATTCATAGTTGAACCATGGAACTGTTAAGTCTATACTGTAACCAGTAATGCAGACCTCTTTCATAAGTTTCCTAGTAAATAAAAAAATATTTACTTGTATATTTTTTTTGGTCAAAAATAACATCATAACAAGAATTATCTTAGAAATGATTATTTAAAAATGAACTCTAAATATGGTTTCTGCAAAATAAAATATATAAAAGTACAATACTTTAGGACCAACATAAAACCAATCTTCACATAATGCTGGATGACTCTTTTAAATGTCCAGCGGCAAATTAAATGCATATTCAGAATTGACCAAAACATTACATGCCGTCACTTAATTTTTTATTTTCAAAATTACAAAAATACCATATTATACCTGATCATTATCTGAAGCTCTAACAGAAGCAACGACTTGTCCGAAAGGATAGTATTCGTTAATCTGTACACGGTAGTTGTTGTTTGGCGTGAAGATGGGTGAGTTGACGTTACGTCTCACTGTGATGTTGACATTACCAAATACTGCATTGTCTGGCCAGAAAGAATGGAAGGCTTTGATTTGTAACTGAAAAAAAATAAGCTTACAAATGTTTTAAGTGTTAACACTCACTCTACAATTTTCAGAAAAATTAAATTCAATAAATTATTTATCTTATTCATGTTTAATTCAGTGTAATTTTAAGAAATTGATTTTTGAATTCCTGTAAAATGCATCATGGTGTTTTATCATTTTATCTAATATATTCTTTCTATCACATCTTTTGACAGTACTTATTTCTGTAATAAAAGTGTTTCAATACACTTCCTTAAAATAAAAAAATAAAAATAATTTTAATTATAACTTTTTTGACTTCATAAATGTTGTGCTCTTGATTTGATAAATCAATCACTTATAGAGTAAATAATTGCTCATAACAGAATGAAGTCTTACCAAGAAATTTGTCTCTGTTGTTGTTAGGAGAGATTTCTGAACATTAACATTGCCGTTATTCTCTACACCAAAGTATGCTATAGCTAATCCATCTCCTACAGCCTCATACTGAATAGAACCCTGAAAATGATATATCAAAGTTTCATCAAAAAGTATTTGTAACTTTACTTGAAGAAGTTTTAAAATTAAGAAGACTGTATGTTTGCTTTGGATGTAAATATTTCAGAGAAAAGTTGATTTCATGGTTTACCGAAGTCTGCATACAAGCAAGGGGCATAAAGGGGGGGTATCTGCACGGAAGAACGCGAAATAAAATTTCATTTTCAAAAATGCAATTTCACGATGAACGAACAATTAAAAATGTCTTGCATGTTGATCTTTTTACCGATTTCACAAAACACGGTAATAACAAACCTTTTTCACAGCTGCACATGAAATAAAAATGGCAAAACACGTTGCACGAAAATAACCCTTTACCACCCTCATGTGTACTTTACTGAGCATTAAAATTCATGGTTTAACTACCCTTATATTTCATGGAAAGATATAACACTAGAAATGTATACCGTAACTTAAGATTCACTATAAACATTAAATATTTTGAAAATGAAAATTCGTACTAAATAAATCATTTTAACAGACAAAACCATGAAATTTTAAAGTTTTTAAGGAGGTAGACCTTGGTTCAGGGAAATAAATCATAAATATATTCCTAGCGTCAAGGTTACATAGATTATTTTCAATCTGTTTCAGTTAAATGCTTGAAATTAATTGATAACAAGAATGTGTCCATAGAACAAGGATGTCCTACTCGCACTATCATTTTCCATGTTCAGTGGACCGTGAAATTGTGGTCAAAACTTTAATATGGAATTACAATTAGAAAGATCATATCATAGGGAACTTGTGTACAAAGTTTCAAGTTAATTTGACTTCAACTTCTTCAAAAACTACCTTGAACAAAAACTTTAGCGGGACAGACCAGAAAACATAATACCCCTCTATTATTGTAGGTTGGGCATAAAAACTTGACTTTTTAAAATGTATAACTGATTTAAAGAATTATCTCCCTTAAATGGTATGATATTAGGTAACTTACAGTAGGTTCATTGTCATTATCTGTAGCCCTTACAGACAGGATCAAACCAGTCCTTGTCTCCTCAATTGTGGCAAAGTAGCTTGACAGGTTGGGTGGATACACAAACTGTGGCGTGTTATCGTCACGATCAATGGTTATTGCCACTGACGCTTCTCCATAGTTTTCTGGTTTTCCCTGGTCACGAGCTCTCACTCTGAACTGTAAATTATAAAATTATGATTTAAGTTTTATGAAAATTTGGCTGAAAAAGAATGCTAATATTACTCCTTATAAATATTTCGTCAGATCATATGTTTTCGTACGTCATATAAATTCCTACTACGCATGCTTTTTCAGTGGACATTGTGACGTCACATGCATTTCAAATAGTACGAAAACCCTTGAGACAAGGATATAGATTACCGTAAAAATCCCTGAACAAAGCTCAAATGCACTAAACAATATCCGTCAACCATCTTAGATTCTAGGCATTCTGGGTAATAATTTCATAAGCAGACACCAAAGCATTGTTTTTACTTACTACCATCCTAAGTAATGTATACAATTGAATGGCGTACCATTCTTGTATATTTTTATTCCGAACAATGATATCACCTGCATTTCTTTGACTCTAAAATATGAGAATTATATATGTTGGTGTACTGATGTTACCATATAGATTTCTTTCTGGTTAGCAGAAACTTTGTAATAAAATTTCATCAAAGAAACTTCCAAATATAAAATCTTTAAACATTTTTAGTATGTCTTTGTACTCTTTAGTAATTTTTTTTTTATCATAATCTAAACAATTTTTCTAGGGACATCTCTTTGGGTTGGTACAAGCAAAAACCCGAAAATGGCTTAGATTTTCGGAAACCTTGATTGAAAAATAAAAAATAACCTAAAAACTGAAAATTTCTCTTAAAATGGACAAATAGAGACAATGTGATAGTCACACAATATAATTTTCTAATAAATTAAGAAACAAGAGGCTCTCAAGAGCCTGAATCGCTCACCTGGTAAAAAATGCCTTATTGAACATATTGAACCATGCCAGGCAAACATGTACAGCTAACAATTCTTCAATATTACAAATATATATGACTTACTGTTTATAAATAAAGAAAATGAGACCAAAACACAAACACTTAAAACTTAGCAATGGACTGTGAAAATGAGGTCAAGTTCAAATAAAACCTGCGTAATCGACATATAGATCATAAAATATTTCCGTACACCAAATATAGTTGACCTAATGCATAAAGTATTAAAAAAATAGACCAAAACTAAAAAAGTTAACTTTGACCACTGAATTATGAAAATGAGGTCAAGGTTAGATGACACCTGTCAGCTAGACATGTACACCTTACAATCATTCTATACACCAATTATAGTAGACATATTGCATATAGTATAAGAAAAACAGACCAAAACACAAAAACTTAACTATAACCACTGAACCATGAAAATGAGGTCAAGGTCAGATGACACCTGCCAGTTGGACATGTACACTTTACAGTTCTTCTATACACCAAATTTACTGGACCTATTGCTTATAGTATCTGAGATATGGACTTGACCACGAAAATTTAACGTTGTTCACTGATCCATGAAATGAGGTCGAGGTCAAGTGAAAACTGTCCGACAGGCATGAGGACCTTGCAAGGAACGCACGTACCAAATATAGTTATTCAATTCCGCCGCCGGATCACTATCTCTATATCGAGCTAACTGCAAGAAAAGTTGCAGGCTCGACAAAAATGATCAAGACAATTTTTTTTAACTAATTATTTATTAAGAGAAAAAACTTGCATACATGTACTTACTGTACATCTTTTTCTAAAATAAAATTTTACCCTGCTAGGTAGAGAATAGGTAGGTAGATTATGTTGGACATTGTTAAACTTTGAAGCCCTTAACTAAGAAACATTGACTATGAAGATTACTTCAGTACCATAGTATTAGTGTGTTAAAATATGGTTACAATAGAAAAATCCTCAATTCTCATCCCCTCCCATATTGATTTTTCAAGTCTCAAAAAAAATTATTACGATTTTTAGCCAATTTTATGTGATTTTGTTTTAAATTGACATCTCTTTCAATTAAAATAGTTGACTGCTAAGCATTGTACAACTGACCACTTCAAAATGCCAAACCAATCTACAGCATTTAAGCTAAGAAAAGTGTTACGAAAATTTTAACATTTTACAGTATCGACAAACAAGATGAAGTTTGTTGATCATGCCAAAAGCACTTATACTTTACAAATTGTCACAACAAAGCTGAGGTAATCTTCATACCAAATATCAAATCAATCTGATGCAAAGTAGCTGAGAAAATCTCAGTTTTCAAGACAAATGGAAGGACAGGCATCTGTAAACCTTAAAATACAATACAACGGTGTTGTTTGAAGATAAAAATATATCGATTTATAGTTAATCATCATAAATACCTGTAGTAAGGGATAGACAAAGAAAAAAGATGCATGCAATTAAGGATGTCTGCTGCTCAAATTTAAAATAACAAGGATTTCATGCGGTTGCTTACAATGAAAACAACTTTGATATTCAAACAAAATAAAGTAATAAAATCTTTAGTCTCGTGTGTAGTTTTCAAAATACGAGACATTTAGAAAATGGCAGGAAAAGGGTTTTCTCCACTTTGCTATTTGTTAACATTGGAATTGTTTTTTCCCTTTAAACCAAGAAAAATAACAAGGATTTCATGCCGCGGATCACTATCCCTAAGTTTTGCTAGGCGAGACAAAACTTCAAATTGTCTTAAAAGATCTATTGAACAAATTTAATGCATTTGTATGGATAAAACCTGAGAAAATCGAAAAAATGACAAGAATTCAAAAACATGATCAGCAGACATCCTTAAAGTAAATAGAGAACTTTGTCTCTTTTTGAACATATTTACATGTAAGTATCTTTATAATAACATTAAAAGAAAAATACAGTCAAGTCCATAATTATTATTACAGAAAAGTTAATTTCTACATGTTGTATAACATTTTGCTTGTTATTTTAACATTAAAAATTCTAATGACCAATATTTTTTCTTAAATTTTGAAGAGATACACAAGTATTCACCATGTTAGTATGCGAACAAATGGGCAGAGTGAAGCAATGTCAAAACCAGCTTTAAACTGTTCATGATGGAGGGAAAAAAATACTGATTTAAAACTCTTGACAATATTTCAATAATCATGATCATAGTGTCAACATAAACACATGAAGTACGTATACTTGTTCATTTGTATGCAAGCATGTTACTTGTGCATGTTCATTTTTTGTCTACAAAGCAAATTTTGTGACAACGTCTTCATTTACAGTGCACTTTATAGAGATTATATCAAGAAAATAGTCTTCCAGCTGGTCAATGTCATTTAGATAGTCAGATCTGTTCTGACTATTAAGGAAGTCAGAAATTGTGTCGTGGAAGGCAACAAGATGTGTGGTCGTTTTGTTTTCTTTCAAGTTAAATCTGCTTGTAACCTTGAATTGAAAACTTTCAACATTTCCTTTCAAATTACAGTGAGGGCATTTTATTTTTTTGATTCCCTCTGGAATGTCCATTTTCTTGTTGCATGATCCACAATGGAATTTTTTCACTATTTGTATGTTTTGGATCTGTCCAATCTTTTCTGGTAGTTCATTTTCCTCTATATCATCATTTATTTCTCCTAGGTCATCATCCTGAACAGTAATTTTTGTTGATTTTGTGGTGGTAAGGTAAAAATCACTATATTTTCTTGAAGACAGATTTGTTAGTGTGCAGCAATTATCAAGTTGTAGTTCGGCAATCAGGTTTTCAAAAACAGCAACTTTAACATTCCCAGTGGAATCTGCAATTATTATTTCTTTTTTCTCTTTCGTATTACCGAACATCTCCACAACTTTCGTTTCTCCTATTGAAATCACTTTTCCTTTTAAGTTGTACTGAAAAAAAATTATATTTAGAAATAAAAGAAGTTTAGTCAGTGATTGGGAAACTAATGCGTTTTACCTACAATGTAAGATTCTCACTAAAAATGGCTCATTAATTAAGTTAGTATATTGTGTGCATTGAATTTTTGGTTGTTGTTGTGCTTTGTTTTTGATAGTTTTATATTTATAGTCATATTCATACCAGTACAACTAGAAGTAATATGATCAACTACATGCACTAGTACATATGAAGACTTACAATCCTGCAAAAGTAAGGGTCTCAGAAGAGTTATGTTCAGGAAGAATACATTGAAACAGAAATAAAATATATTTAGATGATTTTTGTGATACGCAGATGTACCCTAGTTCGTTTAAAAAGCGAATTATGCTTTAATTAATGATAGTTGTTTCTGCTGAATGGTTGGGTTGTTGTCTCTTTGACATATTTTCCATTTCCATTCTATTTTAGAATCAAAAGGTTTTTCCATACATAAAGTGTGTTGAAATATAATATTGGAAGCTGGTGAAAAAGCAGTACAGAAAAAATTAAAATGCCCCAATGTTTTTTAAAACAGCCATACATCTTAGATGGCATAATATAATATTGAGGACTTCACTGTCTATGTTGTGAATGTTAACTCTGCTCCTAATAAGTAAGTAATTGAAATTTAAAGCCTGCATATGTTCAAAAAAGAAACATGAGCTCTTTAATCGACTACAACAGACTTTTATGCACTTTGATTTGATTTGTATGTCCTCAAGGCCCCCTTGAGACCTAAATAAGATAAATGGTTTGGTTCTTTTTTAAATTTTTGATGCCTTTGTACCAGTCCAAATAATTATGATGTCTTGAAAGTCTTTTTCAGGCATATATAGGCATGGTAGATATAACAAGCAGAGAATGTATATATAATGAATATGCATGTTTCTGACACAAGCTTAAGATATTAAAGGCCTGATTAGTTTTCATGGCAAAATTTTGAAAGATCAAAGGAAAGTGGTGCCCAATAGGCTTGTCTATGCTAATTTCATCAAAGTTACGTGTTCGTGAGATTTGACAGCAGTGTATTGTTTGAACAATCTGTATCTATAAATATACGTTGAAGATACGAAATCTAGGTTTTATTCAAGGGGGAGAGAGACACCTATTGACGGTGTTGGAGGGCTGCCTTGACTGTATTTGCGCATACAATAATATCTTAGTTGTTTCCAATGTATTATGCTCTCGACAAAGAAAAAGTTCTTATAAGGATCTGTATTATATGGAATAGTGACTACTGCCTTTGTATTGTTCTCAACTGAATTAGTCACTATGTTGGTACTTTCAAAGTTATCAAATTTTTTGGGTTTAATTTTTCTCTTGGGTTTACTTTTAACCAGAACAAATATTGTTTTGGGTCTAAAATTTAGAATAAAGACATAACTGATATAATTATAGCTTTACCATAATTTGAGTTGATGATCGATCAATATTGTTAATGCTGGTTATTGTCATACTGCTTTTACCCAATCCACTAGTGCTTGGGGCTGTGTCTGCAAATTCCAGTCGCTTCTGAAATTTTACGCTTTGAACGAAGTCCACTTTGGTGCGTGTATTTACAAGAATGTCCATATCCCCAGTTTTACTGTTTGGGGAAAGACTAAAGTTTTTCAATTTTACAGGAGAACTGATCCTTTGAGCAGTCATAAATTGATTGTGTTTATCTACGTTGAAGCTGACAACTTTGTAATCTTTGGATTTGGTTTGTAATGAGGCATTAAAATATCTATTTTTCTTTGCGGACATCATAATTGGCGTTACACTAGTCAGGTAGCCTTCTTGTTCATCTTCGGGAGCTGGTAAAGCTCTTTCGTACTTCCTTTTTTCGGCCATGGTTTCTCTGCTTTTCCCGCGAAATTCTGCGATGCCTATCGTAAAAATCCAAGGTGTCTGGCATGTCGTAAAAGTCCGAGATCCCGAGTGATGAACATAAAACAAGTAGTGCTTTTTCGACCACTGCACGTTATTGTTGTAAAAAATGTGTCGGCGTCGGTTTTATTTTACATCACTTCTAGTATTTTTGGAGAGGACCCAAACTGTTCAAGTCAGTTTTTTGCAAAGTTTATTTATATATAACACCTTGTATAAATATATTTAAAGAGCTAAAATGGTTAAACTTCATATCTAGAATTTCATATCATAAACTTATTCTTGTTCATAAAATTTTCAGCAATAAAGCACCAGATTACCTAAAGGAACTATGTTTTCTTATTGTTAACCTACAACATAGAAATCTAAGGTAATCTGAAAATAATAATTTAGCTGTTGTGCTTTTACTTATATCTATGTACCCCTTTCAATTTTGTGATAAGGGTTTAAAAAAATAACAACAGTGGGATCATGGCATCCATCTCTTTAGGCCCTGCTAGTTGAACCATTTATGTTGAATACACACTGATAATCTTGGGTTACATACTTAGGGAGCTACCATTTGATTTTTATGGGGGAAGGGGGGGGGGGGGGGGGGGGGGGGGGGGGCTAGGAAGAATTTGTGTCTTGCCTTTTTTTTCACTATACTTGATCTTGCCTTTTTTTATAAATTTATTCTGTTTGTTTTTTTTGTCCAGTTGCTCATCCTGCCTTTTTTTACTCAAATTTCCTATCCAGCCCTTTTGTCTTTACCTAAACCCTCTGTCCTGTTTTTTTTTTGTCAAATTTTATCCTAGTTTCTACCATCACATACAAATCAAATGGTAGATGCCTTAGATAACATGCAGGATATATAATTGTGGATTTTTATAATTAAGTGGTATATCAAAGATAATAACTTGACATTGAAGTTGAAGTTCAACTAAGAGTGATTACCAAGATGAAGAATAGGAGTTTATATCAAATTGCTTTAATAAAATTATTGATTTTGTAACATAGTCATTATTGGCATTCCAGATTTGTGCCATGATTAAAGTCAGACAAGAGTGGATACACTGAAATGTTTCGCCCGTTCTAGTGTTCATAACATAACTAATGTTGAAAGTATAAAAAAGAAGTATATACCACAAGCATTACATTGAATTAAATAAAACATGTAAATAACCAATGTACACGTCAAGGTGACATCATCCCTTTCAGACAGACATGTGGGCCATACAATCATTCCATACAAGAAATCTAGTTAACCTATCGCTAAAAGCATGTTTGAAATTAACCTCATAAAAAAATGACTTTGACCAATGAACAATGAAAATTGGGTCTAGGTCAGATGATTATTGCCAGACAGACATGTACACCTTTCAAACATACCATAACCATATATAATTGACTGGATGCTTAAAGTTTCTGAGAAATTCGGTTTATATAAATAAAAAGATGTGGTACTAGTGCTAATGAGACAATTGTCCACTCAAGTCACAATGGTTAAAAAGTTAACAATTATAGGTCAAAGTAAGGCCACCAAGGTCAGATGACACCTACCAGTTGGGCATGTACAAGTCAGGAGCCTGTAATTCAGTGGTTGTCGTTTGTTGCTGTGTTATTTATTTGTTTTTCGTTCAATCATTTGTATCTTAATTCGGCTGTTAGTTTTGTCGATTGAATTGTTTTACATTTGTCATTTCGGGGCCTTTTATAGCTGACTATGCGGTATTGGGTTTGCTCATTGTTGAAGGCTGTTTGGTGACCTATAGTTGTTAATTTCTGTGTCATTTGGTCTCTTGTTTAGAGTTGGTCTCATTGGCAATTACACCAAATCTTCTTTTTTTATATAAAGTTTGTTACATAAGGCATTTATAAACCAAGTATGCAGCATCCAGGTCTACTACCTTCTGAAATATACAGCTTTTAAATCAAGAGCTAACACTGTCGCTGTCATCTCCAGATCACTACTCTTAAGTCTTGCTTTTTGTGACAGAAGTTGCAGACAAGACAAAAATTGCTCCTATTGTGGCTGTCATTTTTAATGAAATCAAAGAAATAAAGCCAAGCAAAATCACACTATTTTGCATTTTACGTTTTATTTATATACATATCTAGTTGATTTCACAATAAATTACAATGCATTTATTTCCTTTATGGAGATAGAATGTGTCATGCTTCTATGGAGATACATTTATAAAACATTCTCTTCTCAGAAAGTCTATATATATATATATACAATGTCAGCCTTTACATCTCACTCAACTGTTGAATTAGTCCATGCTTCATGCATACTAGTCAATCATTATAGTAAATGTCCTTGTTAGATTTTATAACAGTGCAATATATATTGCTTACAATATTCTCTACACATCAACATATAAATTGAATCAAAATACAGTTGAAAGTGTTTAGTACATAAGCAGTTATAAAAAAGAGTTCTTAAACAACAATATATACTCATGAAAAATTATAGAAACAAATAACAAAGTATCATTTAAATCAGATTCATAAAGTTTATTATATGACCATAGATGACTTTTTTGTTTTGTCTGGCCCAGCGACACTGTCGCATATGCGAGTCTAGTGTCTGTATTGGGAGACTGAGCTCCTGCATATGTATCAGGTTTTTATGCCACCACATTCTTGTTTGTTATTCGTGCATGGCACAGGACACCTGTTATCCTAGCATAGACCCTGACATTACATTATACCAGAACTTTTCTTCGAGCTATTTCTTATAATATAAATGTTTTTAAAAAATTTGCTTGCTTTAAAAAAAAAAGTTATTGCTAACATTTAAACCTGTTTTATAACTGCTTATATACTAAATACTTTTAACTGTTTAAAACATGTATATTGTGAAGTGATTTATTTTTCTACAATTATTTTAACAACATGAAGATCATTCATCTTATCTGATACTTGTACTATTAAATTATCAAGATTATATCACAGCCATCACTATATGCTACAAATTGATCAATCAACTACAAATATCAAAGAATTCAAAAATAAAACACAAATGATACCTCAATTATTGTCCTTGAAACATTTCAAAATGTTTCAATAAAAATTATTCAACATTTATTCTAATGGACCAAAAAATATATCCTAGATTCCCATCCCCTTTATACATGTACCCAATTTTTCCAGCCTTCACAATAAATCATTTAAATTTTTTGTCACATTTTGTTATAAAACTTAAGTATGTTTGAAAGCAGTATTAATGGTAATGGTCCTTTTGGCTCCAGATGTAGCAAAATTTTGAAATGTGGATTATTTCTTTGTGTGATATATAATATTTGATATAATTATCTTGGTTTTCAGATGCCAATTATGCCCCTTACCATTCATACTCTTTTAACTGTATTGTCAGTTCCTTCCACAATTACACAGGCAAATTTTGTTCACGTGAATTTTATGTAAATTTAATTTTCACGTGAAATTCATGTGATGAATTGAGCTTATACATGAAATTCGTGTGAACTCATTTCATTTGAGTTTTGATGTGAAATTCACATGAATTTTTTCACGTGAATTTCACATGATTTTTGTGTGAAATTCACATGAACAAAATTTGTCTGTGACCCCAACCTTTATAAGATGGTGAGGGGAACCCACGAGCAAAAATAAACCCCTCTTTGGACATTTAAGGTTGTTCTATTGAACAACCTTAAATGTCCAAAAAAATGTGGTGGGTTTTACACTTCTTTACTTTAATACATTTAATGTAACTGAACTGTAACATAAATAATCTGATGGTCGGACCAATAGGCATCAAGAATATCTGTCTCATAATGAAAAATTTTATCAATATTTAGGAAAATATGATCTAATAATGTTGTGTATAATCTGGTAGGCTTAGTAAGAATTTGGGAGCACATAAATGTGTCCAACATAAAGTTCAGGAAATTATCATGTCCAGATAGCAAATCAAAGTTAAAATCTCCCATTATAATTAAATTTGAGTGTTGTAAATCCAAAGTAGGAGCAAGATCATAGAGGAAAGCTGTCTTCAAATCTTTAAGGGAACATTCTGATGCTCTGTAGACAAACACTACTTGGAAGAGTCCTTTGTTAGGCACAATTATTTCCACTAGTAGAAATTCTAATGTAGGTGTTGAATAAGGCAATTGTCTTTGAAGTAAACAGCCATTTTTCAAGAATACAACAAGTCCATGTGGAGGTCTAGTATTTGGACGTTTTTGATTTTGATCAACTCGAATAGGTGTTTGAAATCCAGGAAATAAGTAATTTTCGTTGCAATCTGAAGGAATTAACCTTGATTCTGCGATACCAATGACATCAGCATCCATAATGCTGGGATCTGCTCTAATGTCTTCGTGATGCAAATGCATAGATCTCGAATTGTTAAAAACCACCTTGAAATTTTCACTTGGCAAAGAATACAGTGGTTTGAAACACAATGAAAGGACCGCCTCAGATTTCAATCTCTCAACTTCATCCTTGACACAGTCAGACACAGCAATATTTTTTCGATTCAAGTTAAGTATTTGCAATCCTGATAAAGTTGTTACTCTGCTTAAAGCAACATAATGAATATGAGGAATCTTCCCTTTGCATTTAGAATCAAGACTCACAACTACTTCTTTTAAAGTATCACCTTGTGACTTGTGGATTGTTTTTCCAGCAGCAGGTCGAAGAGGCATCTGGATTCGTTCAAAATTTTTGTATCTATAACTAAATGATCTCTTAATATCAAAAACTGGTGTCCATCTTTTGTCAATATTTTGACTGTACAAGTGGTTATACTTTTTTCTTGTATTTGTTCCAATTTTCTCATCATTAAATTTGACCCATACTATACTTGGTCTTTGCGATTTCGTCTTGTACTCAAATAATTTCACCTGACAAGATGAACCATTTGTGAGACCATCTGTTACTTCAATGTTAGCTGTTAAATCATATTTCATTCCAATAGCTAACTCCACTTCTTTGGCTAAATTGGCTGTGTCAGACTGCTTTCTAGGTAAAGAACTGATCAATTTTGCTTTAATAGGAGGGGAAAAGTCTCCAACTACGGTGTCTACAGCTTTTACACTTACTTTCTCAGATGTCAAATTTGTTATAAACTTGTTGTTAAATTTATCAACAAGATCATTTTGTACAAATAAGTGTGTACTGTTTTTATTGTATGATTGATCTTCAATCCGGACAGTCCTTGTATCAAGAATAGCAAAATCATTGTCATTGAGATTATTAAGTCTCAATCTATTCAACAACTCTGCAAACTCTATATCATCTTTTTGTCTCATTATCTGTGTAAGTTCATGAACCTTAAATAACTCCTTCCACAAATTAGGAGAAAGAGCAGATATGCCTTTGTTAAGATCCTGAAAAATCCAACCATCAAATACTGGCTTCAGTTGAAAGAAGTCTCCAATTGCAATCACACTTACACCTCCAAATATCTGGTTGCTGCCTTTGATTTTCTTTAATCTAGCATCCAAAAGGGAGAACATTTTGTTTCCAACCATTGAGATTTCGTCAATCATTACAACTGATAAATTTCGGTATTTCATTCTTAGAGTATTTAGAACATCACATGACAGAGATTGATTTAAACCTTTATTGGGCTGTATTTGAAAAGCATTATGAATGGTCAAACCATTAATATTATAGGCTGCTTTTCCCGTTGGAGCACATAACAGAATTCTTATATCATCAGGATCTTCCCCTTCGGTGGAACACAAATGTCTATGCAGTGCTTGAAATAGAGCTTTGACTACTACAGATTTTCCTACACCTGCACCACCTGTCAAGAACAGATACAATGGGTCACATTTTCTTTTAATCCATGTGATTACATGAAGGAAAAATTCTCTTTGTTTATTATTTAAAGACCGTATGAGCTTGTAATAGTCATCATCTTCAATGCGATTGGCATGATTTTTTACATCTATTGTTCTAGCTGCTACACCAACTTCTTCTGAAATATCATAATGTCTATGTTCTGTTGGTCTATCTGGGTTGAAATGTACATACTGATCTGCCTCTGTTGACCCTTCTTCAACATCTTCAAGCTCTACTTGCTGAGTTCCAGGAGCTATTTCATCATATTGATGGCAATCATTCTCTGCTTCCTCAATGGCTTTGTCAAGTTTTTCAACATTATGTTCATACTGTTTGGCTTTACTCTCTACTATTCTTCGAACAGAATTGTACATACTTTCAAATGTTTCGTTTGTTCCCTTTAGATCAGATTGTTCATTTCTCCAAGGATAGAACAGTAGCAATCGTTCCCTGTAAAAATTTTCAGAATCTGTTTTTCTATTGTATCGGACATACCTAATCACTTTTTGTGATTTTCTTTGTCGAATGATTATGCCATTTTTAAGAGTAATTTTTATTTTTCTATGATTCTCATTTGACATTTCTAGCTCATCTTCAGTTTCAGACTCATTCTCTGACTCACTTTTGTTTTGTTCGTCATCTGAAGCAGGAAATTTCACTTCAAGTTGAGATATGTAGTCTGCAAGACACCAGTTTTGTAGAAGTGCTGGTCTTTTTGAATAACGTTTGATGTCATTGTTTGACTCTACATCAGTAGAATCAGGGGATAATTTTTCAAGCTCTGATGTTTGTTTTAGCAAAAAAGTTCTCTTGTCAGGTGGAGAAGTGTTTATGAATACTACAGGTCTGGTAGCTTTTGTCAGAGGCATTTGTAGCAATAAATACACAGCTTCTTGAGCACAAGTTTCGACTGAATTTGTAAAATAATTTCCAATGTGCCTAACTTGTCGCTTGAGGTCCAAATTTCCTTCTCTAGCTTCCTTTGCAGCTTGGTCTAGCAATCCACTCATTCCCTTTTGAGACTTGCTTATATATGAAACAATGTATACAGCACATGCATATGGATCTAGGACAAACTGCAAATCATGATTTGCTTTCCATGCCGGTAATAATGCTTTCATGTATGGATTTACACGAACTTCACTTGGCTTTCTTTTAAGGAACACTTTTGCACTAGATAGATTGCTTCTGATTGCTTTAATATAATCCTCTCGACTTAACTGTAATACATTGTTAAGAAGCTCATCAAAAGTAATATCTTCAACATTATCCATTGTATAAAGTGAATCGACCTTGGTTTGGATTTCTTTATAAATTGCTTTGTATTTATCAATATCTTCATTTAATGGTTCTAAAATTACTGTCTCATCCAAAGGTGGCAAAGGAAACCCAAAGCGACATATTGGCCGACCTTTAGTTCTGCACGTCTTTGAATGTTTGTGAACTTGTAAACTAACCAAATCAGATGGAGCAGATGATAATGAACAACTTACATATTTGTCAATAAACTGAACGAGGTCTTCATTTGAATCCTGTTCATAAATTGGAGCATTTTCAATCCATATCAACATGTGAATGTGGGGTGACCCTCTTTGTTGAAATTCAACACGATAGAAATAATCAATCACTTTCCCAATAGGGTCATGATCACTCTGTAAAACTGTCTTGATGAATTGTTGGACACGATAATCAAAAAACCTAGAGCATGTGACAGGATCTTTCTGTACTAGTCTGGACTTTGTATTCCAGTCCATTTGATCCAATTCATCATCAGAATAATATTTACCATCATTCAACTTTCCAAGAATTCTAAGTAAATCCTTCCAATTTGTATCTGCTGAAGAAAAGGAACCAAACCATGTTGGTAAACCTAACTGTCTGATCATTGCAAATACATCTTTCTTTCTCTTCTCAAGGTAAACAGGAGAGTTTCTAAGTGATCTGAAAATGTAATATCCTTCATCTAACTTTACTATATCATTTACAGTTGAAGGGTTCAAAAAGTCTCTTACTGTCCATTTTTTCCCTTCTGATTTGCATCTACGTAAGGCAAGATTTACTCTATCATTTATATGTTTCATTTGTATTTTCTTTAATTTGAAAAACAAATTTGGTACTGACTGTGCAACTCTTCTGTCTACAGATCTCAGTTCCCACTTTACAATATCTGAATAATGCACAGAAACTAATCTTTCTTTGCTATCTGGTCTGCGTTGTCCACAAAATATACTTGGGAATGCTAAATACTCAGCATCTGTGTCATTGTACAAACTCAATGGTCTCTGCCCTTCACCTGGAGCAAAAACATACTGAGAACTGCCTGTGTTACTGGTCTCATCAAACACTTCGTCTAAAAGCGTGTCGGTATTTCCTGCATGGAGTTCCTCCTCATTGATTTCATCAAATTTATCACCTGTGCTTGTTTCTTCATCTTCATTGCTAGTATTATTAGCTACTTCACTTTCATCATTGTTTTGTACAGCAGTGATTTCTCTTATCCAGTTTTGATCTATTTGTACACCAGAGGTTTTGTACAAGTCACTATTCTGCATAAGATAATGCAATGCACAAAGTACAGCAAACGGCCTAACATTCTCACTGAAATCACATTTGTTATATGACAGTTTTTTTTTCAGTTTTATTGGTATTGTACCTGATTTTTCCAGAGTATGAGGAAGGGAATTAATTGTAGGTTGTACATCGACAGGTACATTTACTACATTTCCTTTGACTGAAAGTTGACCTCCTCGTGGTAACAACCGAATTTGCATAAATGGTATTCTTAATGACAATAACCTTTCTTCTAATGGATACAGATTCAATTCTATTGGTTTTACTGGAAATCCCATTTTATTTGCAACAGAAAGCCTTGGTATTTTATTTTGTCTTATAGATTGTAAACATGTATTGCAAATCCATTCAATATTGTTGACGGATTTTCTATCAGTAAAACATTGCTTCAAATCACCCTTAACTGTCTGCTTTATTCTACAAGCATTAACAACTGAATTACTAAACCATGTCTGAGTACATGATGTGCACAGGTAAGTCGGACCTTCAATAATGTTTTTAGAAAATATATCAATGCATTGTTCAAGAGAAGAGCCTTGCTGTTTTTGTTTCTTTAATTTTGATTCATGACAGGCAAATTCTTCTGCCTTCCTCTTTCGACTCTTAACTGATCTATCATAGTTTCTAATCTTGGATCGATCTCTATTTCTAGAAGCTTGCTTACATAATCTTTCTTTTTCATTCACTTGGTCATCCTTTCTAGCTTTTCGCTTGGCATCTAGTTCTTTCTGTCTGACTTCATCATCCCTTCTCGTTTTTCGCTTAGCATCTAGTTCTTTCTGTCTGACTTCATCATCCCTTCTCGTTTTTCGTTTGGCATCTACTGCTTTCTGTCTGACTTCATCATCCCTTCTGGTTTTTCGCTTGGCATCTAGTTCTTTCTGTCTGACTACATCATTTCTTCTCGTTTTTCGCTTGGCATCTAGTTCTTTCTGTCTGACTTCATCATCCCTTCTCGTTTCTCGCTTGGCATCTAGTTCTTTCTGTCTGACTACATCATTTCTTCTCGTTTTTCGCTTGGCATCTAGTTCTTTCTGTCTGACTTCATCATCCCTTCTCGTTTCTCGCTTGGCATCTAGTTCTTTCTGTCTGACTACATCATCCCTTCTCGTTTTTCGCTTGGCATCTAGTTCTTTCTGTCTGACTTCATCATCTCTTCTCGTTTTTCGCTTGGCATCTAGTTCTTTCTGTCTGATTTCATCATCCCTTCTCGTGTTTCGCTTGGCATCTAGTTCTTTCTGTCTGATTTCATCATCCCTTCTCGTGTTTCGCTTGGCATCTAGTTCTTTCTGTCTGACTTCATCATCCTTTCTAGCTTTCTTTCTTGCATCAAGATCTCTATTCCTTTCTTCAGACTTGTAAGCTTGATTTTGTCTTTTCAATATTTTAGCATCAAGTTCTTTCTGTCTGACTTCATCATCTTCTCTAGCCTTTTGTTTAGCATTAAGCTCTTTTCGGTGTATGTATGGATCTTCCCTTCTTCTTTGCATGTATGTTTTCATATATACCTTACGTTTATCACATTCGTCTGTCTGGGCTTTGGTCGAAATTTGAATTATATTTCTACGATTTTGATCTTTAAAATAACTATTAATCTGCCTCTGAAGTACTAATGAGTTGTCCATGTCAATTAACTTCACTGGAAGAATTTCATACTGTGACTGTAAATCAATATGCATGCTTGTGTAGTGAGAGTACATATAATTCACCAGACTTTGGATATCTCTGAATCCTATGAGTATTGACATGCCTTTAGACTTTCGTGGCTCATATAAACCAGACTTGTCATGTGAATGAGAGTCAAAGAAAAAATAAGTATCGTTGTCAAAATAAACACCAGAACATATAGCGCCTATCATAACTAAAGCAGCCTTAGCCTTTTCAAATGCTTCTACAAGGGCTTCTTGTAATGTAAGGAAGTCATTTGTTGAATCAAATTGAACAGCAGTACCAAACAAGACATTTTTTCTTTCCACTATAATTTTTTGTCCTCTAATTTCAAAGACATTTGGAATTTCGTTTAAAGTCAATAACATGTTTCTAAATCTACCTTCCTGTTTGAGATTCTGCACAGTTTTGAGATAAACTTGATCTCCTATTTCCAAAATATCATCTAAGTTATACTGTTGGTCATCTATATTCTTAGTTGCAAAGGCCAAATAAATTAAACAATTGCATGTGCATTGATTTCCTCTAGTAAAATTGGAAAAACGACCATCAAATTGATCAAAACTTCCAAAAGTCAACGTAACATTATCAAAAATATGAAGAGCATTTATTATTGAGTAGTTCATAGGTGTATCATTCGCATATTCTTTAGTATTTTTACTTTTAGTATCAGTAAGAATAGTTCTTGTTTTCCCACAAGGGGCATAATTTGCAATCTGTTCAGTTTTCCTACAAGAGGTGAAATATACAATCTGCTCAGTTTTCCCATAAGGGGCATGCTCAGTTTTTCTGTTTTTAGGGAGGACAGACTCCTCAGGCTCATTTTCAATAGTATTCCCACAAGGGGCATTTGTTTTTCTGTTTTTATAAAGGAGGGCAGACTCCTCCTCTCTGTCATCTACTGAGTGTTGGTCACCAGCCTTCGTCATTGGATTGGCAGCCCCCATGATGGCTTTGGAACGTTTCCAGTTCTTTCTTCTAGGCATCTTGAATGACTGCGAAATCACAAAAGAATGTGTAAAAATCATCAAATGAACAAGAGAACTTTCGAACATAGGCATCCTCAAGTTGGAATTCTGTTGCATGTGGAAACAAGAAACTGATTTGTTATTTATCGCTTTAATGAACTCTGTTTTTGTTGAAGCTAGGAGCATCTGTAACTTTGACACTAACAGTATACATGTAATCAATCATCATGCACCTAAGACTTCTAATACAGACTGAAATAATACTCACATGTGTACTTCATGTTGGTAAATATTTTTTGTATAAATTACAATTTTTTCTTTGAGCAAGTGTTATTTTTTTCGAAATGCACTCTTGTTTCGAATTCAGTTTAATAAAATATTTAGGATTATCCTTTAATGTTATGAACTTGAAGTGTTTTGATATATATATAAAAATAGAAGACACTTACGGCGCTGAATTATCTACTTTTTACATTTACACATAATAAACTCTGGCCAAAGTCGTTTCTTACTTAATCAGATGTTCATTCTGATTCTTTCTACAAGATCATTAATGCGCCTTAGTAATCGTTATCAGGCATATATACAAGAGCTTGGAAAAATATCAAATGCAAATGTTTCTTTTGGGTTAAATTTGTACAACACTGAATATTGTATTCATTCAGTCTATAAAACTTTTAAAAGACCTAGAATAAATAGATTATCTAATAACCAACAAGATTTGGCAATGGACAAAATGACGAATTTCTGTGAACAGTATGATTTCTATCATATCTTATATACAACAACTTTACATCACTATATCATGTATACAAACAATTGGCAAGGTCTTTTAGCCACTCTAGATTTCAAGTGCTGTACCTAAAACAACTCTAATACATATGAAATCTCGAGTTGATTTTGACCAGTCGGAACTACTATTTTTGTAATGTTGCACTACAAATAACTAAGTTATTGTGTTCTGATTACATTTTGGAACTTTTTAATGCAAAATGCAGCTTTATCAAACAATTTAAAAATAAAACATAACACAGTTTGTTTTATAAGACTTGGTTGCAATTAATTAAAATTAAAAACAATGCATATAACATTCAGAAGTAGGATAATTTGCCTTAACTCATTATACCCCCCATGAAGCAAACAAAATCGCTGGAGCCTAGATACCATTAAAGGAAAGCTGCCTTTAAAAACATGCACTACATTGTAAATGTACATGAACTGCATAAAAATACAGATATACTCCATATTGCTCTTATTTCTATTTCTTGTAAATGTACACGAACTGCATAAAAATACAGATATACTCCATATTGCTCTTATTTCTATTTCTTGTAAATGTACACGAACTGCATAAAAATACAGATATACACCATATTGCTCTTATTTCTATTTCTAGAGAAATCCCAAAACTAACATACATGTATAGTGCATTGTGTAATATAATTTTGGCATAAAATTTTGAATTGTGGTGATTTTATTCTTATCAATTCAATTTATGTATGGATAATCATTTACTATAGCGCTTGTATTTGTGAAAAAACTAAGAATGTGTCCAAAGTACATGGATGCCCCACTGGCACTATCATTTTTCATGTTCAATGGACCGTGGAATTGGATAAAAAAATATAATTAGGCATTAAAAATTAGAAAGATAATATTATAGAGAACATGTGTACTAAGTTTCAAGTTGATTGGACTTCAACTTGACCAAAAACTTTAACCTGAAACATGCACTTTCATTTTCTATGTTCAGTGGACCGTGAAATTGTGGTCAAAAGTTTAATTTGGCTGTATTATTAGAAAGATCATATCATAAGGAACATGTGCATTAAGTTTCAAGTTGATCGGACTTCAACTTCATCAAAAACTACCTTGACCAAAAACTTAAACCTAAAGAGGGACAGACAGACGAACGAACAGACGGACGGACAAAGGAACGGACGCACATCTAGAAAACATAATGCCCCTCTACTATCGTAGGTGGGGCATAAAAATTGAAGATTTACTTGGCAATATTTTTTTTAAAAACATCGATTTTGGTTGAAATGATAGGACATTTTTTGAGTGGGAACTCAATCTTGTCCAAATACTGTATAGTCTGAGCACTTGTTTCATGAGCTTGAGTACGCTTATTTTATCAAGAACAATAAAATCATATTTGCGAACGTCTTGTCCAGGAAATGCAAACCAAATGACATCTGACAGAGATATAAAAAAAAAATAACGTACACGCGTGCTTCCAATGTTTTAATTATTTTTCCTGAATATAAGAGAACTAGCGGTGAAAATCGTAACAAAAAGTCTTTATAGATCGATGGAGAAACAATACCAACAATGCTGGATGAACAACAACACTACTATTAAGGGAAATATTTTCAAGAGGCTGAATGCAGTAATATTTTCTTACCATCAACTTACGGAAAGACTGTTTCCGGTCGGTCACACTAAAAACAACCCGGACGCGTCCGAGAGCGTCGGAGAGAAATACAAGTTCTACCATGTATACACGTTTCCTTCTAATATAATATGCATACAAGAAGAGCGGCAGGACGTTATTTTTCTTACATTATAGTTACAATTAAAGAATTTTAACAATAAAATTGTTATTGTTACATTATTAAATTGTTATTCTTTCGAATTTCTTCATTCATGATTTGGATTTATTCCACTGCTGAGAAGGGGCAAGGGGGCTCCAATAACAGCAAAACAGTTAAATTATTTCATTAATAACAGTAAGGCATGGACCATTTAACTTGTAGGGGGGCATGGTTTTTTTTCTGGTCAGAATATTTTTTATTTTTTGGAAGTAGCACAACAAATTATTTTTTTTGCATATTTAACATTATTTTTTATGGTAAACGTCCTAAGTCAGAATTTTTTTTTGTCCTCTTGCTGGCCAAATTAAATTGATACAGCAGTTTCAAAGGAGAAGAAAGTAAGTCAACATGATGAACAAATTGTGAAAAGGGGTCAACTGACAATTTTGGTCAAATTGACTTATTTGTAGATCTCACTTTGCTTAACATTTTTGCTAGTAACAGTTTATCTGTATCTATAATAATATTCAAGATAATAACCAAAAACTGCAAAATTTCTTTAAAATCTTTAAATAATTCAGGGGCATTATACCTGAAAAACCAGTTACCCAATTCGACTAAAAATTTCAGGACAGGTACACCTTGACCTAATAAATAATGTAACTTCTAGTCTTATTTGCTCTAAATGCTGGAGTTTTTTAGATATAAGCCAAAAACTGCATTTTACCCTGTGTTCTATTTTTAGCCATGACGGCCATGTTTTTAGACAAAATAGAAAATTAAACACAAACTTTATTTTATACACCCTACTGATCATTCAGTTGAAGTTTGGTTGAATTTGTTTGATTGGTTTTAGACGAAAAGATTTTTTAAAGTTAGCAAATATGATGAACAAATTGTGAAAAAAATTGTCATTAAAGGACAATAACCCCTTAAGGGGTCAATTGACAATTTTGGTCATATTAACTTATTTGTAGATCTTACTTTGCTTAACATTTTTGCTGTTTACAGTTTATCTTTATCTATAATAATATTCAAGATAATGACCAAAAACTGCAAAATTTCCTTAAAATTACCAATAAAGTGGCAGCAACCCAACAATTGGTTGTTTGATTCATCTGAAAATTTCAGGGCTGATAGGTATTGACCTAATGAACATTTTTACCCCATGTCAGATTGCTGTAAATGCTTTCGTTTTTGAGATATAAGCCAAAAACTGCATTTGACCCCTATGTTCTATTTTAAGTAACGGCGGCCATGTTTTTTGACGGATCAAAAATCAAAGCACACACTTTGTGCAGGATAATCTAAGGAACAATCATGCTAAGTTTTAACCAAATCCATTCAGTAGTTTCAGAGGAGAAGATTTTTTAAAGTTAGCAAATATGATGAACAAAAGGTGAAAAATTGTCATTAAAGGACAATAACCCCTTAAGGGGTCAATTGACAATTTTTGTCATATTAACTTATTTGTAGATCTTACTTTGCTGATCATTTTTGCTGTTTACAGTTTATCTTTATCTATAATAATATTCAAGATAATGACCAAAAACTGCAAAATTTCCTTAAAATTACCAAATAAGTGGCAGCAACCCAACAATGGTTTGTTTGATTCATCTGAAAATTTCAGGGCTGATAGATCTTGACCTAATGAACATTTTTACCCCATGTCAGATTTGCTCTAAATGCTTTCGTTTTTGAGATATAAGCCAAAAACTGCATTAGACCCCTATGTTCTATTTTAAGTAACGGCGGCCATGTTTTTTGACGGATCAAAAATCGAAGCGCACATTTTGTGCAGGATATACTAAGGAACAATCATGCTAAGTTTCATTCAAATCCATTCAGTAGTTTCAGAGGAGAAGATGTTTGAAAAATTGTTAACGACGACAGACGACGACGACGACGACGACGACGACGACGTCGACGACGACGGACGCCAAGTGATGAGAAAAGCTCACATGGCCTTTTAGGCCAGGTGAGCTAAAAAACTTACACTGAAAGTTCCTGTGGGTGCAGACTTCTTCAGATTATCTGATACAAAGATGATACCATTTTCTGTATTAATGAAGAAATACTTCTTGGCTGCTATACCATTAGCATCCTCAATTATACTGAACTTCACTACATCCTAAAATATATATAAGAAAAAAAGTTTATGAATTTTGTACTTTTAAACAAGTAAAACAGAAGCATACTGGTAATTATTTATATTCCAGAAACTTCTACTGCTATTGCACAAAGCTGTTGCCAAAATCTTGAAGAGCCAACCATGGAATTGACAGCAGTGACATTGTGTTAATAATAAGGGCCTTGATGTGTGAGTCATCTTCAATCCCAATTGACAAAGATGGAAATTTTCCTGCTGAAGGTCATTTCAGGTACTCCCGTTTCCTACACAGATAACAGGTTGTCACAATATAGGAAAGGGTGTTATACATGGCATATAGCATCCACACACAAACAAAATAAACCAATCAAAAGTGACTTTACATATGTTGTATCTGAATTAAGTTTTCTTGTATTAATTTGAATAAATTTCCGAAAAACAGTACTTGAAAACTCTCATTTTAAGATTGACAATAGAAATGGAGAATGTGTCAAACAGAAATCAACCCGACCAAAGAGCAGAAAAAAGCCCAAGGTCACCAATGGGTCATGAACTCTAAACTCACCCCATCAGCATCTGTTGCATTGACAGATATTACAGCTCCACCTATTGGATAATTCTCCTTGATAGAAATGGAATAAGATGTTGCTAAGAACACTGGGCTGCTTGGATTGCGGTTCACCTTGACATTGTAACTCTGTTCTGCTCTGACATCAGGTAGAGCAGAATCATAGACCTGGACACGGAGCTGAAATACAAGATATCAAATTCATAAGCTAAATACTATTGGAGTTTTTATAACTTTTGAAATTATCTATCCATGCTAGAAACCTAACCCAGGACAAAATTGTACAATTGTTAAGTTCCTTTCATACAGAATGATATGTTGCTGTGCAATTAAAATAGTAACAGGAATTTCTGACAATAAAAGCATAGTCAGGCTTTTTTTTATTTTAGACATTTGGTTTCCTAAAATTATTCACTACAAAACATACACTCAGGTAATTAAATTTCAAAATTGAACATCTGGATATCTTCTGCTTATGAAAATAGTTTTAGGACTTCTAAAATCTTCTCAATATGGACTATAAGAATCATATATTTTGTATTATGATTGGATAAGAGTAATTAATTATGGGTTATCCAATAAGGTTAGTCGACCTTTTGTTAATCCATGAAATCACTTACTGTATAGTCCAGTAAAGCGAGTGAATCTGCTGATAGAGCAGCCTTCAGTGACACATCTCCTGTTGCTGGGTTCACAACAAAGAAATTCTGTGCTGGATACACTCCAATTAATTCATAAACGAGCTCTTTCTGCAAATATACACAGATAATTTCAATAAGATTTGAAGAAATAGAAAACAGAAGTATTGAAATTTAATGTCAATCTGTCTCTATTTTTTTTTTTGACAAAAAGGGGGGGTTGAAGTTGTTATTTGCTGATCATTCAGTGGTCAATATTTGTAGAATAATCAGAACCAGAAAAAACTTCAACAATATAAATTTATCATGAAGATTCTGTAAAATTGAGTCAACCATAAAAAATGATATGCCTTTGAAACAGACTGATATTTGGAATAGAAATATTATCAGGTGGCAAAATAAAAATTAAATTTCAAACTGCATAAATCTAGTTTCTATAATGCAGGAACATAAATACACAAAACACTTTTCCTAATATGACAAATATTGGAATTAATGAAACAAAAATAAATGGATGCATGGTATACACATATTTTGAGTTGTACTTTTAATATGAATGCGTTAAATCAACGTCAGTTCTTACTGTGAAGTAATATCATATGCAATGTGACATAGAAAATTTACGGGAAAGTGCACAAATTCAAAAGTCGTCTATTACCTTAAGATCTGGGTCTGTAGCATTGACTCGGTAGAAATTAACATTCATTGCTTGGTCAAATCTGATTTCTGTGTTAAATGTTGAATCTGTAAACCTTGGTGGTATGTCTGCCGCCTCACGGAGGATCAGTATCTGAACAGTGGCATTAGCAGCTTGACCACGACCATCCATAACTTGAACAATCATCTAATCAAGGAAGATATTATAAATAAATCAATATAGAATATCATATGACTGTTTTAATTGGGGTTGGGGTACTTCATGTCAGTTTCTCTATAAGACTATTTTCTCTATTTTTTATTTATTTTGTCCATTATTCTTTTAGAGAATATTTTTCTCTTTATTTTTATTTTTCTTTTCTTTATTAAGTTATTTTTTTGCAATTATTCTCTAATTTGTAAACCTCATCCATCCCATCTGATTTTTTCTATATCATCACAGCATCAAGGATAGGCCTCTTAACTTCCCTCTATTTTGATATTTTCCTAAGAATTTATTTACTTAAGATTTGAGTCACAGTGCTATAATATTGTTATACCAACTAATTTTTGCTAGTGATTCATTTACATGACTTTGTTTTTTTTCTTAAATTGATCAATAGGTGTGTTTTTGGAAAGTCAGTGATAATGTGACTTTGATACTTGCATCATTTTTATTGACAATATTGATCATTGGAGTTAAGAGGTTATTTATTATTGATTTTTTATACATATTAAAAAAACATGTAGATATGGTCAGTGGTGATACATGTACTTACATTATAAGTATTGACAGGTGTCGAGTCAGAGGTCAGCGGTTGTTTGTTAACAATCACTCCTGTACTTGGGTCTATGAAGAAGATGTCCATACCATTGCTAGTAGCCTGTACTATCTCATAGGTCAAGGTATCCTATAAATAGAAAAAAGAATGACATACATTTATATATTTTTTAATTTCATTGGAAAAGAATTCAAATTAGAAAAACAAAATTAAGATACTGTGGATTCATTTATTTGCCTGGGTATCAATTTTCATGGATTGCTGAAAACTTGCATTTTCATGGATATTTAATTTTGTGGTTTTGCAAATCTCTCTTTACAAAGCCTATTGAAAATATGTTATTCGTTGAACGTTTGAATACATTTGAAATCATGGTTCACCTCTACCCACGAAAATTGGTATCTAATGAAAAATAATGAATCCACAGTAACATATTTTTGAAAATACTTGTTGTCTGCCTTAAAAAAAATCTAATCAATGTCAATAAAATGCTTTATTCTGTTGATTTTTTTATTGTGTATATTAATGATCTTGTTGTTATTTTTTATTTTCATTTTGTTATGTTGTGTCACATACTATAAATATGTAGTTTTATGGCAATAAAGATTTGAATTGTTGATTTTTAATGAGATATCTCACTTTATTATGTGTAGCCAGTCAAGGTCGTTTAATACTTCCATCATCAACTGTATTATGCATTTTTAAAATGGTGTTATTTGTAGATAATTTAGAATGCTTCAATTTTTTTCTTTCAAATATCAGCTATTATATAGATCTTGAGAGTGCAAAATTATCCCATTTGGTTTTTTTTTTATAGATAATTTAAAATGCTAAAAAAAATTATTTCTCAAATATCAGTTATTATACATATCTGGAGAGTGCAAAATTATCCCAATAGCTTTTTTATCCTATTTTCTCTACTCTAATTGTTTTCCCCATTTTCTAAATAATTTGTCCATTATTCACCATTCTGTAAACCCCATTCAGACCCCCACTTATTAGTAAAAATAATGTACCTTGTCTTGATCTACTGCATCAATATCAACAATTTCTGATCCAACAGTAGTATTCTCTCGTATCTGTACAAAGTAGTTAGATGAAGGCTGGAACTGAGGAGCATTAGGATTCCTATTGATGGTGATAGTAACATCAGCTGTCGCTCTAAGATCGGGGATCTGTGAGTCATAGGCAACCACTTTCAGCTGGAAAAAAAATAAATTTGAGACATCATTTTTACTTTAATATTTTCTACAATAAAATATCCGTCCACTTTTTGAAATTCCATGTGTACATATTTTTATTACTAAAAACTTTGCATAGAATATTAAATTTATCTAAACTGTACATTTTACTTTTTAATAATTCTTATAATTCATCTATTGTATATCTGCATTTGTTTTACATATAACTTAACTTACTTTGAAGGATCAAAGATTTTTTTTTTTTGGAGTTACCACAATTTCATGGATGCAGGAAATTGTACTTTGTTAATATCTGATTTTGTGGTAAGGCCTGAATTTTGTTCACATTCTAGCATACAAAAATTTGTACATTATTAAACATTCAAATTTGCAGTTCACTTCTCCCAAAGATAATTGGTATACCAGGAAAAAAAATTATGAATTCATAATATTTGTTTTACATGTAACTTAGTAAGTGTAATGGAAAAAAGATTGAGGAATTTATACATTGTCTATCTCTGATTGTTTTACATGTAAATTGACTAATTTATAGGATCCAAGATTGAGAAATTTATGCATTGTCTATCTTTTTTTGCTTTAAATGTAAGCTAACTTACCGTGTAGGTTCCTAGATTCAGGACATCATTTCTCACGTCTCTCTTTACTGTAATTGTACCGTTAGTGGATTCAACAGTAAAGTAATCTGGAGCAGGATACACACCAATGGCTTCATAAACCATTGAGCCCTGAAAATATTAAATTAAAAAATTTACAAAATTGAATATAAAATTAAGAAACATGCTTTCTGTAACTTTTAAACAGATCACCATTTTTTGTAAGAAATAAGAGTCTGAATCAAATTTGTTTATAATATAACTATGCATAGATAAGGTTACATAAATGTTTGCTATTTAGAAACAAACAGGGTTTCAAATAAACGTATTTACATTTTTGGTATTCTTCTGAATTTTGTCCCTGAATGACCTTTAATTAGATCTACTCTGAATAAACTTCTGACGTTGAGCAACAATCACTTTTAAGTGTGACGTCAAATGTTTTGAGTTGTGATGTCAATGTTTACGGGAACCTGTGTGATTTTACTTAATGGCGGCAAAATTTGCATACAAATGTAAATATGTCTTTGACACAAAATAATGTATTATCTTAACATCTCCCTCATATGTCAAAAAGAGCAAAGCTGTGCCTCTGTGAATGTATAAACATGTTAAGGAATATTATCTCAATTTGTGAGAATTTGTGAGAATTATTCCTAATTCACCATTTCAGAATCTAATGCATTCTGGGTAGTATTTTCAAAAGTGTTTCTCAAAACATAATGATTGGTTAAAAACATCCTAAACAATGGAAATTTAACCAATCATGAGATATTATTTTCATTTTGGGTACTAACAATGAAATTACCCACAATCCTTTAGTTTTAGAAACAGTCAATTCCTACCCTTTATATCAATAATATCAAACTATACCTTGAGGTCATTATCCACAGCATTAGTATTTACAACGAAATCTCCAACAGGTCGTGATTCCTCCATCTGAACTGAATATGCCGATGGATTAAACTGTGGTTGAGAATCGAAATCCATTGTGACGGAAATTGTACTAGTTCCTGTCTTTTCATTCACACGCCTCTGATCCCGTGCATAGACTGTCAGTACAAAACTAGCGGGAGGTGTTGGTGAGGTCAAAAGTTTACGTAGATACAAAACACCTGTGTCTGTATCATAGCTAAAGTATGACATAGTTGGCACAGAAGATATAACAGAATATCTTGGAATGTCCTACAAAAAAAAAAAAAAAAAAATCTTTACAAAAGTAATGTTATCATCACACAATAACTGTTTTTCCATTGATTCGTTGTTATCCATTTGTTTGATGTGTTTGAGAATTTGTTTTAGTCATTTGTCTTGAGACTTTACCTCAGAGGTCGGTATTTTTATATTTTACTTTTAACTACTTTTAAACTTTTTATTACCGTAACAATTATATTTCCAGAGATGTAGGGTAGGGTTTGTGTTGCTCAGCCTAGTTTTTCTGTGTTTTGTTAAAAGACTTGTTGTTACATTATATTATTTTTAAAAAATAGCGTCTTTAGTTTTAATTCCAAAGTTTTGATAGTTCCCTTCATATATTTGGCCTTTGTTTATTAGTTTACCATGAATTATCCAGATACTGTGGATTCATTATTTTTCGTTGAATAACAATTTTCGTGGATTTAATAGGTACAGATAAACCACAAATTTAAATGTTCAACGAATTACAAATTTTCCATAGACTTGTATGCAGACATTTGAAAAACAACAAATTAAATATCCACGAAAGAGTAAGTTTTCCTCAATCCACGAAAATTGATACCCACGAAAATAAATGAATCCACAATATTATCAATTTTCTAAAAATATAAATTATATTAAAAATTGACTTACTCCATCAGCATCAGTGGCTGTTGTATTAACCACCATGAAATTGTATGGCGAGTTCTGATCCAAAGTTACACGGTATGGTACCTCGGAGAATCGTGGTGGGCTTGGATTACGTGTTACAACTATCGTCACATCTGCAGTAGATCTATAAATACTTTCACCACTGTCATATGCTACAACTTGGAACTGAAAAAATCAAAACAAATCATACAATTCAGTTATGAAATCTAATTAATGTAGAAAAGGTTAACCTTTCCAGAAGTTTTCCCCACAATAATAAGAATCAACCTTGTTAAGAAACACAGGAATCATTTGTTATGGAAAACATCCTTCATTATTATATATTTAACCCAGCTGCATTTTTGTGCCTGCCCCAAGTCAGGAAACTCTGGCCTTTTTTATCTTTTTAATTTTGGTTTATTATATGTTTCAGAGTTTAGTGTGACAACCGTTTTCGCAGAAGTAGTATACATTTTCATTTAGGGTCAGTTGAACCCCACCTTTGGGTGCTCCTTGGTTAGTGTTGATGTCTCTTTGACACATTCCCAATTTCCATTCTCGATTTCATTTACCAAGTTATTTATGACCAGCAACTAAAACACAAACAGATCTCTATGAGTATCATGTTATTTGCGACTAAGTCACTTATAAAAGATTACCTTATATTCAGTGGCTAAGTCATTAACAGAAGATTACCTTATATGCAGTGGCTAAGTCATTAACAGAAGATTACCTTATATTCAGTGGCTAAGTCATTAACAGAAGATTACCTTATATTCAGTGGCTAAGTCATCTTTTACACTCTTGGCCAATGTTATTTCACCAGAGGATGAATTCATGGAGAAATATTCGCTGCCTGGTGTTACCACAGCATATACAACAGTACCCTGAAAACAACAAAGATTTGTTTTGTAAGTTTTTGAAAATATTAATAAATCACACATAAACAACAAAATATAACCAAAATTACTGTTTTTAACAACACCCAGAGAGATTGATTTTTCTTGAAGATATTAGAGACATAGAATATATGAAAGACCTTAGACAGATTATAGAATAAGAACAAAAGAGAAGTATTTTGCTTGTAGAAATATAAAGATGACACATATATAGATAGATTATAGAATGAGATAAAAAAGATGATTTTTTCTTGTAGAGATATAAAGATGACAAAAGAATAATTTTTTGTATTTATATTTGAATCATGCAACATTTATGTATCAACACTTTTTTTTATATAATAGCTGCATTGGGGTCTAAACTAATATCTAAAGCTATGATATACATTTGATATCACCATGGCAACATGCTCAACTATCCTGTAAGCTAAGTGGGTGAACAAAATGGATTTGGATGTTGTAATTCTTAAGTTATATTTTACATAACATTAAAAAAAATATGGGAAAATATATATATGCATACCATATTTTTTAATAACAGTCTGTTCTAACATTTGTATTGATAAATCCATATATTAAATATGACTTTTTATAATTTATTTTTTTATCCTGCAATAAAACTTATGTTATATTCCAAATAAAGGTGTATGCTCAAATAAAGGCTTAAGGTGGCATGCTCATAAAATAAGTCACTAGAAATTGACACGCTATTGGTTAAGTACCTCCTTGAAAGCCAAAAGCCAAGACAATTAACTTTCCCCAAAATAATACAATTCTTATTATTGTGATAATCATTCAGTTGTCTTATTTGCATTAATAAAAACATCCCAATATATTCTGAATACATAGATTTTTTTTTTATTGAATTGCAGGATAAAAACTATGCGCATTATTGGAAAATATCAAATTATATTGTACAGCATCAGAAACAGGAGTTAAGAGTTTTAGCATACATTGCATTCTTTCCTGTCTCTTTAGCTGGTACAATTAATTCTAAATTTTCCAAGAATGTATATCATACTGTACATATACATCAGATACTGCTGAAAAAGGGGAGATAATTCTGGTTACAATTTGTCAACTATTTTAAATAGATACTATCATGAACTTACATTAGGCTAAAAAACAAAATGGCACATAGAATTAAACAGTAGAAAAGAAATACTTTCAATGCATGCAACACTTAACACTTTCATGCATGTCTATACACAAATATGAGCTCATGTAAATATCCATGGCATTTAACATTTGTAAAGTTTGGGACAAAAACTAACTTCTTCTTAGAAGGACAGTCAATTCTGGATCAAAAACTAACATCTACTTGGAAGGAAAACACTTCTGGGACAGAAACATACTTGAACTTCAAATGGCAATCAATTCTAGGAAAGAACTTCAAAGCCTTTTATAGCTGACTATGCAGTATGGGCTTTGCTCATTGTTGTAGGCCATACAGTGACCTATAGTTGTTAGTTTCTGTGTCATTTGGTCTCTTGTGGAGAGTTGTTTCTTAAGCAATCATACCACATCTTCTTTTTTATACTCACTTCTGCTTGGAAGGACAGTCAATTTTTGATTCATAGTGTATAATGATTGTTCATATTGAAAAATGATAAAGTTTCTTTGCAGCTAAATTTTCTATTTGACTGATACTGTTGTTGAAACAGCTAAGCAGTTAATTTTTAAAAGTGTTACTTAAATATAAATAGAAATGCAGTTGCGTAATGTCTTTTTGTTTAACATTTATATGGAAATTCTGTCATCTTCATAATCTGAAAATATCACTGTCAGATGATACTGATGATAACTATTTAGTGGTCATTAATTCTTACAATAACCACCAGACATAAATTGCATATAAAATGCAAAACCTAAATAGAATGTTTTTTTTTTATTTAACGTTCCAGAATCCTGTCAGCATAATCTTATGGTCATGGATGATTGCATGAAGGTTATGTTAACCTTGGAACAAAATATTTCAGAGTGTCACATACCATGACCTCTGCTTTATACAACAATTGTCAATTCTGAAATTATTGTGATGTCTTTATTATTGCGAAAAATGTGACAGGGTTATAATTGCAACAGTTAAAACTGGCATTTTGAAATTTTTTATATGAATTAAACAGGATTTTTCACCATATTGCAAAAGTTGACAAAATCGCAATAATAAATGCACTTAATAATTTCTGAATTCACAGTACATAAATTACATGTCATATAATAAAAAAATAACTTCATACAACAACAAAATCAAGAGTAAAACATTTTTTGGTTAAATTCACAAAATCAACATTTGTAAGTTAACATTTTCAACAAATTACCCATTACCTCAACAAATTACAATACTTTGATCAGAGGTTATTCTTTGAAATTTCATGAGGCATTATAATTTGAATTTGAGGCTATTGGACTTTCTGGCATCTCTCTTTTTGCTTCCATTTGATTATAAATTTCTGAATTGATGTCTTGGCTTCCTTGTTTGTCAGAATATTAAGGAAATAAAAGTTGAAAAAAAAAGTTTTACGAAAGCTATAAAAGGAGTATGAAAGTGGCCGCATCCGTGTTCATCCTCAACCTTTATATATTTTATGTATTATCATCAAATACAACTGACATTTCAATATTAAGGATGAACACGAATGCAGCCACTTTCGTTTTACACGGAAACCGTCTAAAATTTAACTAAAATGCTAGAATTGTGAAGATTTCAGTAATTTAGCATGACTTAATGGTGCTAGTACCCAATATATGTGCATTGTATTGTCAAAAACAGCACATATTTGTGTAGCAGAAGCATTCTACTGTTCAATAAATAACTAAAAGTTTACATTTTAACAATTTTGTAAATCTGCTATATTTTGGGGCCAAAAAGGGGTCTTACTGGACCTACTCCTTTATTCATTTCTAACTCCAATATTCATATTGGAGACTGTTTATGAAAAAGAAAAAAAACCTTCCAAATATTTATCAGAATCATTTTTTGTAATAAGAATTTTACCATTAAATTCAGTTGACAAGAGCAAAAGCTCAACCTCTAAACGGATTACCTCTGATCATGAAATTGTAAGCAATGTAACAAACAAAACTATCAACAATGAACAAGGTCGAGGCGACCTTTATCAAACCTATATCTGCTTACCGACTATAAATAGAATACAATAACTTATTATATTGCTGATATATTGAGAAGATTCTGCATAAAATGGCTTATTTGGAGAATAAGTTCTGCATTTAGTACTAAATGCTACTTGGATAAAATTTAAGAGAATTTGAACACATTTTGAAATAGAATCCTGAATCAATATAAAATTGTCCAAGAACAATCTAATTGAAATATCTTATTTCCATCCTTTACTGAAAAGAATATACCCCAGCTCTATTTTTCTTATTGTTTTATAGATACTTTTAATATCCTGGTTGTGATAATGATATACACCTTCAAAGTTTGAAGCCCAAATTTATCATATTGACATAATAATTCTTTTAACAGAAAGAAGAACCTAGCATTGTCAAATCCTTGTTAAAAAAGCGTAGACACAAGATTTGTTTTTTAATTAGACTGGTCTTGGTAATTCATAAAATTTTATAAGTCTACAGTAATCTAATGAAAATAACCTTGCCATAAATGAACTTTAAACTAACAGTGCCTTATATGACAGCTGTTTTCGTGTACAGTTCAAGAAGATAAAAAAATGCATTGTCTATATCATTAAGAGTTAAAAAATTTGGTTCCTGGAATCTTAAATGATGAATAACCCAATAAGGTGGATTCAGACTTTGTGAAAACCTTCCCAAATTTTTTCTGCTGTTACTAAAAGTTACTGATTTTTTTTTTATAATTTTACTGTTTAATGTTTGAAAATAACAACCTTAAAAAAAAATCTATCTGGGTCATTAACTACATTCATACAGTAATAAAAGAAAGTGTTATTCTGAAATAGTGAAATTTCATAAATTGATAAATTCAAATCATGTAATTTAACATCAATCCAATTTCTTATGCAAATTCTAAAAAGATGTTGGACTTTTCTTTTATTTCTTATTGTACTCTGAGGCCCCTCATGGGGGGGTCCTAGTAATCACATAATCACCATTTTTTTGCCAATATAATCACATAATCATTAAATATTTGCTTATCTTTAGTAATCAAATAATCATAAACTAAAAATACAGTCCTAGGTAATCAAATAATCATGAAATATTTGGCTTAATAATCAAATAATCATTAAAAAAACGGCCAAGTAATCACATAATCAAAAACCCCATGAGGGCCCTCTACTCTATAGCCTGCAACCCCGTCTGGCAGGTTCAATTTTGGAGAATAAAACTGTGGACTATACAAGCCTGTATATCTGTAGTGAAATGTCTTAAATTGATAAAATCAAATAATTCAATTTTAACACTTCTTATGCAAAGTAAAAAAAGGCTGGATTTTTTTACCAGACACAACTAGTTAATCTATTTTATAACTTACCAATTTGTTGGCATCATTGGCAGTAACAACTATTACAGAATCACCAACAGCTTTATTCTCCTCAATGATCTGCGTGTACTGGTTCCTGGTGAATATTGGTGGCTGTCCAGTACGATCAACTGTCAGGGTAACAATAGTATTGATACACCTCACAGGGCTGCCGTTATCACAAGCTTGTACAGTTACCTGGTAAAAAAAACCATAAAGTAATGTAATTTTTCATATCCTTTATCTAACTTGCACAATTTATGGTACAATATCTTTTAATTATATGAATTATGATTAATTGATTTTAAAAGCCCCACACTTTATAAGTTGTGCATGTTTTGTTTATCTCCCAAAAGACACTAAAACAGGCTTCGTGTTGAAAACCATACTTTGACCTATAATGATTTACTGTTACAAATTGTGACTAGGTTGGAGAGTTGTCTCATTGGCAGTCAAACCACATCTTCTTATATCTATTTTAACATTGGTAACATATCACATCTAAACTGAAAAATACTTAGAATTGAAGTTTTCTTTTATACTATTTCTTACATGTTCTGTTTTGTTAGAATTGTTAGAGAACACAACTGTAAAGAAAAGTTTCAATTTTTCTGTTTACTAATCTCATTTTTGCACAAATAAATGAATACACATAGATAGTTACATCTGGCCTTTATTAGTCTTGTATGATTTTTAATTTTAGTTCATTTATATATTTTGGAGTTTAGTATGACATTGATTATCATTGAGCTAGTACACATTTTTGTTTAGGGGCCAGCTGAAGCCCGCCTCCAGGTGCAGGATTTTCTCGCTGTGTTCAAAGACCAATTGGTGGCCTTCTGCTCTTTGGTCAGGTTGTTGTCTCTTTGACACATTCCTTATTTCCATTCTCAATATTATTGACCTTATACCGCCATGTGACCTTATACCACCATGATTTGGTTAATTCAGTTTTCCTCTTATTGGTTTGCTATGCGATTAGGTGAATCCAATTTAAATAGTGATTGATTTGCTATAGGATTTACAAATCCAGCCTGACTTGTGATTGATTTTGCTATAGGATTTGCAAATCCAGTTGAACTTGTGATTTGCAAAAGGATTTAACAAATCCAGCTTAACTGGTGTTTGATATGCTATGGGATTGGCAAAACTGACTTGACTCATGATTGACTTGCTATGAAATTTTGCAAATCTAGCTTGATATATGATACATTCATGATTTGCTACGGTATTTGGCAAATCCAGCTAGCTTGTAACTGATTTCCTATGCAGTTTTGCCAATACAGTTAAATCACATGACAAAGTTTAATTCTGATAGATCATTTCAGAAAGATAGATGTTTTTTACATAATTTTGTAAATTCAGATTAGACTCACAAAATAAAACAAATCACTGCAAACATTACTCGGCCAACCAAGTCTCCTCCCTCCCTAGCTAAACAAAAACAGATACTTACAAAGAATCTCTGAATATCAGTATTCAGTAAGGATTTAGACAGTTTCATCTGACCAGTTACATCGTCAATGAAGAAATAATCTGACGGTCCAGCATTCAGTGCTCTTTCAAGTGTCTCATTAGCAATACCATAGCGAATAGAGTCCTACAATAAAAGACAAAAAAATCTATAGTTATGATAAAAATCAAAATAAACAGTTCTCAGAATTTGATGTAAAGACATAACAAGAAAATGAACAACAATAATTATTATATTTATATTGTATAATTTCTCTAAACATGTTGGTTAAAAAATTTAAGAATCACAACTTTAAGTGTAGGGTTCAATTTTACAGAAGGGTAAAGATTTCTTAAGTGATATGTCAGGGCCTTAGGCTAATTTAACACAAATGAATATTCTTATTTGAGAAAAAATTATTGAGGCACCATGGGTGCATGATCCATGTTATGATTTGTTATAGAAGATATAAATTTATGGGTTTCTACTAATTGTTTGGTTTTGGTGATGAGAAGATTGTAAAATTTTGCACTAGGGCTCAAATCATATTGTCTATTAAAAGATTCTATCACCTTTTATATCGGACAGACAGACACCTTTACGACATTTATCACGTAAGCTAAGTTCAATTCTTAACAACTTGGCTAAAAATGAATGAAAAACATTTATCATGTAAGCTAAGTTCAATTCTTAACAACTTGGTTAAAAATGAATGAAAAATATATTAGAAAAAATCGATTAAAAATCAAGGAAACCCCAAAAAGGACAGAAATTAAACATTAGAGATAAAACCGTAGCTAATTCCTATTAAAACATTGTCCTTCAATTTTAAAAATATCTTCTTAAAAAAGTTATTCTTACATCAGGATCTTTGTCTGTAGCCTGGACTTTGATGACATCTGAAAACACTGGAGCATCTTCACGGACATCTGCAGAATAATTTGGCAAACCCCATTCTGGAAGATTAGGGTTTCGTAATACTGTGACCTGCACAAGGGCTTTCCCGCTTGTTGTTGGCCTTAATGTGTCATAGGCTTCAACAGTGAGCTGTAAAGAAATAAGTTTTTGATATAATTAAAGCTTTCGATTACTGTGGAATCATCATTGATACTTGGGGTACCAATTTTTGTGGATTTTTTCAATTCTAAATTTTCAACGAAGAAATCATTCCCATAATATAGACTTGTTTCTCTAACATTTGTAAAACCACAAAGTCAAATATCCACCAAAATACAATTTTATTTTAGCGACTAAAATTGAAGTCATAAAAAAAATATCAGTAAATAAAAAAAAATAAAAAAATCAACAGTATGTAGTTATTTCAATATAGTTTATTCAACCTGGATTTGGAAGAAGCAATTGGAAAAAAGTTTTCCAAACTTCCTTGCAGATTATTATTTATTTTATTATATGTAGTACCGTGGATTCGTTTACTTTCGAGGACAAATTTGTTTCTTTATTTACAATATATATCTAATAAAGAATTCATGGTTCATTTAAGATAAAGACAAATTTTAATTTTCATGCACGAGATACACGCTATTAAAATCCATCTAAAACAAGTTTCTATTGTAAGAAATACCTACATTATATATATCTGCCGATGTATCTCCCCTGACATTTCTGATAATGGACACTTGACCATTGACTGGATTGACTCCAAACAAACTCGGAGCTGGGTACTCTCCAACTACTATGTATCTGATTACTCCCTGTAACAAACATGTAAATCAAATAAATAATATATATTACGTAAAAGCTCAATGAGCCTAAATTGCTAACCTTGCAAAAATATGCAACATCTAAATCTAACCAAATAGGATTGTCATAAGATTTATCTGTATCCACTTGAAATTGGTAAAATCCTTAAAGGATACTAACCCCAATACCGCAAATTAATTTTAGTTTTCTTTAAATGTAATTCAGGATAATCGATATTTCTAACTAGGATGTACCTATTTTCAAATAACTTTTCTACATGAAACCACAAAATATATTCATACACACATGTCATAAATTTGCTGAATTCATCAAAGTCCAGCTATTAATTATACACATATAAAATTTCTTGAAATCACATAGTCGGCTGGTATTTTGTAAAATTCAGGACCTTTTTCAGGATGTCAGGATATAGCAATATCAAAAAAAGAAACCAGGATACAGTCACTTACCTGTCTGTCATTATCTGAAGCCTGGACTGTTACTATTATGTCGTTCACTGGTCTGTTCTCATTGATAGTTACAGGGTAAACAAGTTGTGTAAATGTTGGCACACTAAGGTCCCTTATAACATTGATGATAACATTGACAGTGGCCAGGTTCTTGCCGTCTGAGGCTTGGGCAACCATCTGAAAAAATAACAAAATTAATGTAAATAGAAAATATCTTAAGGCTTTGTAATATTACACCCTTAACAAACTAGCGACAGTGATATTGTCCCAAATGCCCAACATATAAAACAAAGGTTTCTTTTCTGTAGAGTTTTGATGAAGCCTGTGCAACTGTGATTGATATCAGTATGATTGTCATTGAGAACATACTTATGTATTTAAAACCTTTTAACATCCATTTCTTATAAAGTAGGACTTTAATGCAATAAGCACAGTCACTTTTAATCGATATTCAAAACTGATCAAAGAAGTTTTATCTAATTTAACATTAGCTGAGAGTCGCCTTTGGATGCGGGATTTTCTCGCTGCATTGAAGACCCATTGGTGGCCTTTGGCTTTTATCTGCTCTTTAGTTTGTTGTCTCTTTTAAATACATTTTTGCCCCTGTCCCAAGTCAGGAGCCTCTGGCCTTTGTTAGTCTTGTATTTTTTTAATTTTAGTTTCTTGTGTACAATTCGGAAATTAGTATGGCGTTCATTATCACTGAACTAGTATATATTTGTTTAGGGGCCAGCTGAAGGACGCCTCCGGGTGCGGGAATGTCTCGCTACATTGAAGACCTGTTAGTGACCTTCTGCTGTTGTTTTTTCTATGGTCGGATTGTTGTCTCTTTGACACATTCCCCATTTCCATTCTCAATTTTATCTCTATTTCAATTATATTTTTTTTCTTTCTAACTTACTGCTTAACGGACAACTTACAGTGTAACTTGTGACAGTATCTGAGGTCAAAACATTCTGAACAAAAACAATGCCTGTATCTGGATCTAAGGTGAAGAAATCGTTGGCTGTTGTTGTTGAGATTACAGTATAACGTAGTTTATCCTGAAAATGAATAGAATACATTTTGAAATTGTTGTAGTTCACTTAAACATTGTTTTCAATTTAGAGGTATTTAATAAATTTTATTTTGATAAGCAGTTCTTTATTTTTGAAATTGACAATATAAAAATATCAACTATTAAGAAAAGTTCTATGAGAGAAACAAAGAAGGCAGGAAAGACCTGTATCGTCAAGCAATAAATGCCCCTTTATTCAACAGTTGGCTTAAACGAGCTTATATACTTTATAGTCATACGATATTTATTTAGTAAGTTGAAGTTAATTTATACAAAAAACTAATAAAAATTACTGTTTCTAATTTCAACCAACACCTACATTAAGTATTAATGTTATTCTTCAAATAACAGTACTGTAGTTGAAGAGTTGCCACCGTCAATTGTAGATTTGCCGTTCGCAAATGCAGTTTTACTGGCGACGCGTAGCGGAGACAGTAAAACGGAGATTTGCGACCGTCAAATCAAAAGTGATGGTGGCAACTCTTCAACTACAGTACTGTTATTCCAATTCTAATGCATTACAAATTACAAAAAGAAAAATACGACAAAATTTGAAAAAATGTCTTTATTTGTCAAATTAAAAAAAATCGGCGAAACTTCATGAATGATTTTGGCACGAAGACGTCATGGCTAAACGTGACGTCATACAAATGAAAACTTACAAACTGGAGGTTATTACGTTACCTGTACGCTTCAAATTCGGATAAAATTACATTAAAACGGCGAATTTGAGGTACATGTTGTTTTATTTTCGATTATATAGTAGTAATCGAACATTTGTTGACTCATCAATTCAAAATGGCGGGTCCCTCCTTAGTTACGCCTGGTCAACTGTGGATTTGACGGCAACTTTTAGCCAATGAAAAAAATTGTTACATCCAAATTGCATTAGAATGAGGTATCTCTTCACTATCCTCAAATAAATAAAATTGAGAATAGAAACAATACTTACGCCATCACTGTCAGTTGCATTTAGTCTAATGACAGCCACACCCACTTGTGTTGTTTCATTAATCGTTGTTTCAAATTGCAGGCGTGTAAATATAGGTTGGTTTTCATTTCTCGTCACAGTGATGTTAACAATATCTTGTGCAAAGTCATTAGGATATATCGAATCCCAGGCTCTAACTCTTAACTACAATGAGAGAAAAAGTTCTTAATGAAATTCATATACAGTCGACTCTCATTATCTGAAAGTCAGCCAGACCAGAGAAATATTTCGAGATACACGTAGTTCGACTCAAACAAAAAACAGAAGTTTGACAGAACAGGGGACACAACTCTTGCTTAGCTTGGTAAAGCTAAAATAAATCCGGGTGAATATGGGAAGGGGATCGATATTCCGTTATTCAGGTCGTTTATAGTTGACAAAATTGTTTATTCTCGGACACAAGAGATTTTAGAAAATATAGATTTCTCTTCATTTTGTTTTATCTCATTCTTTCTTTTCAAAAGAAAATACAACAAGATTTTCGCCGATTGAGTAGTTTTTAGGTGATCATCAACGGAAGTCATAATCCTTACTTTATACACACCCAAGCTCATTAGTGTAAATCACAATTAATTGTTTTGTAAACATTTTAAATACTTTTTCATGAACAATAACAATGTATCACTAATTATTTATAAAAATTCTATAAAAGATAATCTTAGGTAAACACTGGTCGAAATAGCATGTCATAAATCAATACAGTGGTCAGTGACTGAAAACTCTAACGAAAGGCTTAGCATACCTTTAGACAGTGTATTGGTTCAGATAAATATTGATGTCTTAGCTAAAATGTGATTGCTTTATTGGTTGGTGTTTAATGTCACTTTCATCACTTTGATGCACTTTTGTGGCAGCCAATTTTTTAAGGAGGCCAAAAAAAATATATGACTGTTTCCTGACCGACCCTGACTCAAAGCCCCTGACCCTAGATCTTTTTATTCAATTCCGGAAAAAAAATCGTTTCCGTATTTTACTATACCCAAACAATGAAAATGGCTGCTCCCAGCACAAATGTGCTACAAAAAATGTTGGCACTGGGAGGATTATTCAATTAAAGCTTCTTTAAAGAGATTAAATTATTTTAGGGTACAGTACCCTAACCAAACATGACATTTAACCATCTGCAAATCTGACAGGGATAATAAAAAAAAAAAAAAAAAAAAAAAAAAAAAAAAAAAAAAAAAAATCCCGACCTACCGACCCTGATTTTTTTGCCTTGGCAGCAGGAAACAGACATATATTTTTTTTTGGCCTGATAGAGGAAGCTATAGTGCTAGAAGATAGAGAACTACAAACCTTCAGTAGGAAAACTAACAATCTTATAATTTTGAAATGGAGGTCCTTAATTTTTAAGGAAACTATCCCTCATTCATTTCTAAAATGCCTAAAAAGAAACAGAAGTATCAATTGTTCTGTACAGAAGCCCTGAAAATAAGAATGTTTTCTGGATACTTAAATAGTATTTAGAACTTACAATGTAATTTGTGGAATCTTCATTCTTCAAATCATTCTGCAGGACAATTCTTCCTGCAGGAACGCCAAGAGAGTTTGCCAGTTTGAAAAAGTATGGGGCAGAAATATCTCCAAATATTCCATATGTCATTGTACCCTGTAATAAACAAAAATAGGATAAATATATTGTACAGTGAACAGTTACTAGTACAGGTCAGAATATTTTTTACTGGACATTCACAAGTTTGTTAGTGTTAAACTTGCATTTGGACCAGAGATTTTCCTTTTTCTTTTTATCTACATTCTACATGTAGAGAAAAAACATAATTTTTGGAAAAACACAAATTTTTGTTGCTCTTAACATATTTTTCTTCAGGTAAACCAAATAAAATAGGATTTGGATGCTAAATATATATTATACAATTGTGTATCAAAACTAATATTATTATAGAACAACCAGAACTGTCTGAAGTTACAAGTTATTGAAACCAAGTTGCTGATACTTATTGAATCATCAATATTATACTAGAGTAAATGATTAGAGCTATTCCATTAAAATGTTTGTGGGAGGATAGAAAAGGAAGTTAAATTACTGAGTGGGTTTTGGGTCTTTTTTCAGTTTGCAACTATTAACATTATGCAAAATTATCTAAAAAATAGTTCTTGGTTGTAGGGATATTTTTAAAGTCCTTTCCTACCCTCCCACTCACTAATCAATGGAATAGCCCTAAATATATCCTACCCTGATGTCATTATCAATGGCTGACAGTGTGAACACTGATGTCGACAGGAGAGAGTTTTCTGACAATGTCCTGGTATATGGTAGACCTTGGAACTGAGGTGATTGCTCGTTACGATTAACGTTAATAGTCACATCACCAGTGGCATCCTTTTCAAAGTCTAGTTTCTGGTCCCGAACTCTCACTTTCATCTACAAGAAAGGAAAAGAATTTTTTTTAAAGATAAATTTTTAGAAATTATTTGAAATTGTAAATGTAGAAAAATTAATATGTAATTAGGACAGGTAATATTTTCAGCATAAAAAAATATATTGAATAAATCCATTTACTCAAAACATGTCCTACATCTTCAAAATATTGTTTTTAATTTGAACCTTTCAATTATAAATGTCTTTCTTACCTAAAGAAAAAAAAACAGCATTTGACTTTTTTTTGCTAAACATTAAAAATTATTAAATCAATGAACAATATTACCATTTACTATCTAATTATGAAATAAAAGATGTCTGACAAAATGAATGCCCCCACTAATCTTTGCATTATCAATTGTACAGTCTGAAAGATAAAAGATTAGAGGGTAACACGCAATGCCCCTGTCACTATGGGAGTGTCATAAAAAGTTTAGAAATAAAATTGTACATTGTAAACTTTGGCTTTTGTAGTATCTGTCTGAAGGTCTTTTGAAACAGTGATGAGTCCGTTATCTGGATTGATACTGAAGTACTGGAGTGCCCTAGCTGATTCCATTGATCCATCGCTGAACAATACATATCGTAAAGGATCCTGTAATAGAAACATTGTATTACAATCCTGAAAAACATACATGTTATTGTAATCCTGAAACACATACATTGTATTACAATTCTGAATTAGATACATTGTATTACAATTCATTTATGGTAAAGTTATGTAAAGTCCTTCAGATTTTTTACCTATAAAAGTAAAAATGCATTGCAATATAAATGAATAAAAAAAAAATTGTTTCCATTAACAGTGTTTATATATGTAACACTTCAACCATAAATTCAAATCAACTCCCAGCTCCATAATTGCTGCTATTAAATATATACCTGATCACTATCTGTGGCTGTGATATTGAGGATGTTAGAGCTGACGGGTACGTACTCCCAAATAGTTGTGGAGAATGATACAGGTGCCAGTACAGGAGGGTGTGGATTATGTACGACATCTATTGTTACTGTTGCCGTGGCAGTTTTACCCAAGGATCCTGGATCGTAGGCTGTCACTTTCAACTAAAAAAGAAGCATTTTAAATTAAAACACCACTTGCAGTGAACTAAAGTAATGTATGTAAACTACATAATAATGATAAATAACATATATCTATTTATCAAAGTTGTACAAATCGAACATGTAAAATGCTGTTTGTTTAAAGTAAAAACGTGTTTAGTAAATTATAGTAAGGTCGGTTCGAGTGGGATATTGAGTTCATGGACGAGTGAACTCAGGTGGTTTAAAGTCATTCGAGCCATTGCAGTCAAAGTGTACAGTAACAATTTGCAAAATAGATAATATTATTATTCATATTATTTATTTTCATATTTGTGGACCACAAGTATGAGGAAACCAGTACAAGCTGTTTAACAGCTATATATTCATATGAACTTTCAACAATATTATACTCATATTTATAATAAAATGTGCGCTTGTCTCTGCAGGTGGCGTCTCCCATGTAAGAGTTTGTGGTTATTTGATAAATATTTTATGTTCGTTTGAGTTTACGAATTAGAATTTAAAGTGTGTGAAACATAAGTTAATGAGACAGTATTGTGTGGAGACTTTTGTTTGTGTTATGTTAATTTGTAGATTTATTCTAAGATTTTAACTGTACTTTTTTAGAGTAAGTAATTTCTATCTTGTTTAGGCTCCTGACTTGGTGCCTTGATTGTTTTATGGCATCCACGCTTTGTTGGAATGCCCAACAGAGAATCATGACCGTAAGTGCAGATAAAGGTAAAGATGCAATTGAGGCCTTGTGAACTATGATAACACAGCATTTTCTTTTCTATAATTAAACGTACACTGTATCTGGTTTCAACATCTTTCTTCAGATCATTCCTTACATAAATACCACCAGTAGAACTGTTGACAGCAAAGTAATATGGACTTTGGAGATCTCCTGCTATACCATACACAAAAGGTTGCTGAAAAACAAAAACAAAATTATTTTGAATAGTATAGTGAGAAAAGTCCTATTAACAATTTGATTCTGATATTACACATTTTTAAACAAATTACTTCTCTTTGTCAATCAAAGACTGGTTCTATGCCAGACGAAATATGCTTTTGCCCACTAAAAGTATGATATGTTGAAATATTAATCAGTGTTTTAAATATTAAAGTTTTATTGAAAAATAACTTCTGGTACCCAAAGTATTTAGCTTAACAACAAACTTAATATTATTAATTGATTTGAAGAACTTAGTTTACACACATTATGCACATATACATTTGTCCTTTCTGCTAGCACTCCATTGTCAATAAAAATTAATATTCCTCCTAAGGGAGACAACCAAGAAAGGGATCTCTAATTACAGGATTTATTAAGGAAATTGGCAAACAGACTATTAGCTATCATTCCTCATGAATAAAATAAACAGATCACTTAAAAAACAGATAAAACAAAAAGTTGCAAGGGACTTTGTGCAAACTCATCAGACAATGCCAAAAAATCCCAAATATGAGTTGTTTAACTATATCATATAGAATGCATTTCTTGTCTTTAGTGTTGAGGACAATGAATATTTTCAAATAAGAATGGATATCTAACAATTTATTATCTGTATAACCTTTTATTGACTTATTTTAAAGTAAGATATTTCAGTCATTCTTTAAACTCTGAATAATCACTGCATGCTCTAGAATATCAAAATCAGTAAGCATTTTAACCAAAATGTTCAGTTTCTCTATTAAGTACTAGATTTTAATAAAGTCGACCAACTTTTGGTTATAAATATAGAACACAAACCTTTCTATCGCTATCAGTAGCTGTCACTACAAGGAGAGGTGGATTTTGTTTGTTGACTGGTGACGTTTCATCAATCTGTAGATAGTATGATGTTGGGATGAAGGTTGGTGCAGCATCCCGTATAACATTGATGTTGACACCACATGAAGCTGTACTTCCTCCTGTGTCTGTTGCAATTACATTAAACTGAAATAAAAATTGATAAAAACTTCATGTCAATGTTACAATGTATTCTACTTTAATAATTGATTTTTTAAACTCTTTCTTTTCAAGAGGAAGGGTATTTGGCAAACAAAATTTGGAACAGATTAAGTTTTATCTTTTAAGGCTGCAAAAGCAGAATAAAAAAAACTAGATATCATTGAGATGGGAGCCATCTCTGTGGGCCCCGCTGTCAATAACGTGGGGTAAATAAGTTGTATGGATAATCTGATATGAAGCATTATTTGAAGTTATTACATAGTCTCATGTGTGATTTTGATCTAAGATTTTAAGTTAAAACTGATAAATATTCTCATCTTACTTTCATAGTATAATAGTGATATGACTGCATGATGTGAACTCATTGATTACTACTCTAAGGTGACTTCTGGATATATGGATTGATGTTTGAACAATATGTTTAAAGGTGCTGCCCAATTGATATTTGTCACATATTTTTAGAATTATGCCTTCAATATATTATGACCCACCAAGTATAAAGTATGAAATATTAATGGTTCTCGAGAGGTAGAGCGGACACAATTTGTTAAGAACAACGAACAGATGGACAGACCGACAGACTGATCTTAGACCTAGGATGCATACATTATGACACATTCTCTTGTGTTGGTTAATATATATGTTAAGTTGAAAATGTTTGTCAGGTATAAAGTATGAAATAATAACAGCTGTCCTCTCAAAATATAATGTGGATCAAATTTGTTAGCGATGGACAGACCAACAGACAGACAGACCTTTGACCTAGGAAGTGGTACATATATCATGACACACCCTCTGGTGTTGGTTAAAATAGATGTCAAGTATAATATTTGAAATCATAACGGTTTTCAAGATATAGAGCGGACACAATCTTCACCACAGGACACAGGGTTGTCAACTGAAACCAAAGTTTTTTTGACGTTGACCTTTGACCTAGGAAGTTGTACATACATCATGACACGCCCTCTGGTGGTGGTTAAAATGTATGACAAGTATATACTTTGGAATCATAACGATTATCTAGATATGGAGCGGACACGATCTTCACCACAGGACACAGGATTGTCAACTCGAAACCAAAGTTTTTGACCTTGACCTTTGACCTAGGAAGTTGTACATACATCATGACACACCCTCTGGTGGTTGTTAAAATGGATGTCAAGTATAAACTTTGAAATCATAATGGTTATCTAGATATGGAGCGGACACGATCTTCACCACAGGACACGGGGTTGTCAACTGAAACCAAAGTTTTTGACCTTGACCTTTGACCTAGGAAGTTGTACATACAACATGACACACCCTCTGGTGTTGGTTAATAATCATGTTAAGTATTAAGTATGAAATCATAACGGTTCTCTAGATATGGAGCGGACACGAAAGTGTTACGGACGGACGGACAGACGGACGGACGGACAGACTGATCACTATAGGGCGACCCGCCGTCGGCGGGGCCCTAATTAAAACTATCGGCTATATTCTTTTAAAAATTTTGATATATTGGAACAAATATCCATCATTTAATAACTTATATTAACAAATATCTAAATGTGCTAAGTGGTTGTCTTAATGTTTGTATTGTTTTGGCCATCTTCAATGTGATTATCACAGTAAAATGTGCAATTTCTTTGCAAAATTCATTTTATAGATATTGATATTACTCCATGGCTTTGTTCTTCAATTCACAGTTGAGGTGTGATTGTCACTTAACAAAGAATAAGGCTTAAGGGCATACAATACAGTTTTGAACCTGTATTTAAAGTTGATGAAAATTTGCATATAGGCTTTTTTTCACCTGATTAAATCAAATATGTAATAAAATATATACCTTCATGTGCTACTTTTTGAAAAAAATGAGGTCGAAATTTTTTATATTTGCTCAAAATTCAGATTTGTGGCCGTATTTTCTTTTTCAAAAGAAAGACATAACTTTTTTGTTTTAAAAGATAAACACAAATTGTTTTTTGTTAAATAATTTGTTATTTCTGTATTTTTTAAGTATCATAAAAATGTATGCATTTTTTATTCAGACATAACTCATATTTATCAAATGGTCATGAATTGAGAAAAAATCGTCATTTTTTGCTGTATATTTATCAAAATTAAAAAAATAGCACTATTTACAGTTTTATAAAATTTGGTCCACATAATCTCCATGCAAAATGAAACAAAATGTCGTTTTAAAAAATAGGGGTCCATGCACTCATTTACAAATGAAATCAGTTGGAATGATAAAAATCAGTCGAAAAATGCATCTTTTCCCAATATGTCACAGTTTGACATCGCGAAAATAACATTTGACGTTAGCAACGTCATTACCTCCCCTGTAACTGTATCGTATGCCCTTAAACCATTGCTAAAAGCAAGGTGAGAGTTTTGCTCCATGTTGTAGGGTCACTGTGACTTTGAGATGAAGAACAGCAATAACATATCAGTTCCTTTGTTTTTGTGTTTTTTTTCTGCCCATACATACTGATTTAGTGTCATGGATGGATAACCCTTACCCTTTCTTCTCTATTCTAAATATTAAGCTGCATATAAACTTACCACAAAGCTATTTTGAGTTGTAGTTGTAAACAATCTTTTCAGAGTGATGACACCATTTTCTGGGTTGATATATAAGAAGTTCCTTTCTGTAGCATCAGTTGTAGCTGCATCAAAGCTATAGGTCAGTTTATCCTGCAAGTAAAAAAAATACATTTCTGAAATTATTCACGTACATTTAGAGACTACAATTGGAAGAGAAGTTTATAAAATTTAATTAGGAATATTTCAGAGAGCCACACTTCTGACAACATATTTTTATTTTCTTCTTATTTTTGGTTCAAATTTTAAACAGTAAAATGCTTTTCTTTCCTAACATTTTGTATGAAAAATGCAGACAATCTTTTCCCACCAAAAGTGGATTTTAAAATGCATGTGTTTCAAAAACAAGAAATACACCTGGCTTTATTTTTCAGATTATTTTGATGTACTGTCAATCCCTAGTTGAACAAAACATCATTTACAGAAAATGTTGTTTTGAAATTCAGGCATTGACCATCCGTAAAAATTGTTTCTGATTTAACTCACCCCATCATCATCAGTCGCATTTACATCAATTACAAGCTCTCCTAGTGCAGTGTTTTCTGGTGGAGTAGACTGGAAAGTCGCAAGATCACAAGTTGGCGTACTTGGATTACGGTTTACGGTAAAAGTGACTGTACCAGTGGCTCTGTCGGTTGGATACATACTATCATAAACAACTAGTTCAAGCTGTCAAAAAATACAACAAATTATTGTTACATGCTGCTGTTTATCCATTCAATTTTGCAAAAACAAAATAATCTTGGTATTTTTAAAGGCATCTAGATTCAGATACTGTAAATTCAGAAAGTATTGTGTGCATTTATTATTGCAATTTTGTCATTTAAGACTAAAATGCGATTTTAATTTTTGCAATATTCAGAAAAATCTTGTTTTATTCATAGAAAAAAATGTCAAAATGCGAGTTTAAATTATTGTGATTATCACCCTGTCGCATTTTCACAATATTAAATTCATCGCAATAATTTCTGAATTTACTGTATAACATTTCCTGCTGGCAAATATTGTTATTATTAAGGGAATGAAAATTCTGAATTTGTTTCACATTAGGATTGTGGCTTTAGCTGTGTGGTTGTTCTCCATTTTCTGTCATTGCATAGATTAGTTTGTGCTGCTTCACATGTACTTTTAAAATTACTTTTAGCCCTTTCTTAATATACTAAGGATGGGATAAAGCAATTGTGCATGTAAGATATCAAATTCACACTCTATCAGCAGGAAAATGTTAAAAAGCTAATATAACACTCAACTTCCATGTTCCTTTCTATAAATTAAAAGAAAACTTGAGTTCTGTGAATTAATTTATCTTTATCGGTATCAATTTTTGTGAATTAAAGAACTTGTATTTTCATAGATATTTGATTTCACAGTTTTGACTTCAAGCCTACATACTAGCTTATAAATTTGTACTTTCTTAAACCTGGAAAACTCCAATACAGGGTTCACCGTTACCCCCAAAATTTGGTATCCCATAAATAACAATGAATCCACAGTATGTACTTACCCTGTATGGATTAGTCTGTAAAGCATCCTCTGTTAAAGGTCTTGATGCTGTCACTATTCCAGATGTCATGTTTACATCAAAGAACGATGGAGCAGGATACATGCCAATTTTTTCAAATTGCAACATTCCCTAAAAAACATTAATTTTTAAGATTTTAAACAGTAAAATGTCTTTTTGCACACATACCAATTACAAATTTACTAATTATAAATAGAAAAAAATCATTTAATTTTGTAAAAGTTTACTTAAGACATACCTTCATTTCTTATTAATCAAATTTCAATCAATGTTTTTAAATGAAAAAATAAAAAATATGTCTTGTGTATTTCCCCATAAAAAACCTGAATTTAATATAAAACATTTTCAAATGGAACTGAAACTAGTTTAGTGGAGAAATATTACACTGGCACATCGAAACAATATATATCTATTATATAAGCTTACAGGTGCTCTAAGGTCATTATCTCTTGCAGAAGCAGTAAAAGCAAGACTCCCTACATCATGTCCTTGTTCTAGATTTACTCCAGCAGGAAGGTTAGTAAATGTCGGTGTCTGTTGGTTTCTAACGATTGTAATAGTAGCAACAATACTGATACATTGTATTGGTGTTCTGATATCACAAGCTCTTATTGTAATCTGAAAAATAATAAAGCAGGAAGGTTATTAGAATTCAATCATTTCTTGAAATTTTTTCTATTACTTCAGTAGTAGCTTATTTAAGGAATGACTGTAATATTTTTTCTGTCTACAGCGTAGCAGGATATTTTAAAGTGTGCACCACATTTATGATGTTATTTCGAAAAGACAGAAAAAATATTACAGTCATTCCTTATAATTTAATTCTAAATTCCATTTTGAAGGGAGTAAATCACAAAAAAATGTTGATGACGTAACAGTCACATGACAAAATTTTGTCTATATGTCTGTCTATTTAATTTTCCCCTATTAGGGTGCATTGTTTTAATTCTATCTTCAATAAATGTATTTACATTTTTTGGTATTTAGCTGAATTTTGTCTCGGAATGAATTTAGATCTGCTCTGATTAACTCTCTGACTTCAAGCAACAATCACTTTTTAATTGTGATGCCAATTTTTTTTATTTTGTTTGATTTTACATAATGGTGGACAAATTTTCCAACAAGTGTAAATATGTCTAGTTACCCTATCTTCTGACTGTGTGCCTTCTGTCAGAAGTTTCTTCAGTGTAATTCTTCCAGTTGTTGGTTCTATGTAATAATATTCTAGGGCCTGAGCAGTTCCCATTATTTCATATGTAACTGGATCCTGTAATTACAAAAAAAGATACCATAGAACAATTAAATTTTGATAAGAAAATGACAAAAAGTAGAGTAAAGTGATCTATTTATGGTGATTTGCTTGTATTGTTGTGTCATCTCATGAACATTTATTTACCTCATACCCCTTCTGTGGCACAGAAGTAAATCAATTAAAAAATCATAAACTAGCATTTTCTTTCCTGGTCATTCTAATTTCATAGTAATGGTCAAGTATGTGGATATAGTATATTCCTAATACACAACATAAAATCCCTATATGCAAATGACAAATGGTTTTTTTTTTACAAATCATTAATATTGGTACTAAATGTAGTGAAATTAAACCCTGCATGAAAAGTTTATGTACTGTTAACCATGAAATATTAACCTTTATAGCTTGTCAACGTTTTCAGTCATTTTAAATTCTTGGCTTTCAAATATTCGGCTTTGAGAGTTCCTGACGAAGGTAAATCAAGAAAAAGCGCTTCAGACACATGAAATTATAACGAGTTGTTTTCATTTTTTAGAGGAGTTAAAAAATCAGTTTTTATTTACTGTCAATTCAAAAATTATTGCGATGTTTTCATTATTGCGAAAAATGCGACAGGGTTATTATCACAATAATCTAAACTAGCATTTTGAAATTGATTTATATGAATTAACAGGATTTTTCTCAATATCGCAAAAAATAAAATCACATTTTAGTATAAAATGACAAAATCACAATAATGAATGCATGCAATAATTTCTTAATTTAAAGTACTTACATTGTCTATAGTATCATTGGCATTCACTTGAAGAACAAACTGTCCTAGAGTATACAAGTCATTAATTGTGGCCGAGTATGGTCCTCCTACAAATGCTGGTCGACCCAAGTTTCTCTGCATTGTGATTCTAACAGTGGAATTTCCACGGTTGTTGGGGTACACAGAATCGTAGGCTATCAATTCCAACTAAAATATTCAAGAAGATAATAAAATTAATTTAGGGCTTAATTTCAAGAAGATATGATAATCGCAATGATATACGATTAAATGTTTAGCTTGCAATGCCATGAAAAGAACTTACTTAAATATTCCAAAAAATTCAAATCTTGAAATTTGGAAAAAAAGTAGAGTTGTGTGGAAATCTGGTCTATTCTAATTTCTCAGGCTTTTTATGAAACTAATGTACTTTCAAAATCTTCTGACCAAGTTTACAAATAATTTTAGCTACTGTGGATTCATTATTATTTGTTGGTTACCAATTTTCGTGGGTTTTATGAATACAGGTTAACCACGAATTCAAATGTTCAACAAATAACATATTTTCAAAAGGTTTTTTAATACAGAGATTGCTAAAACCACGAAATCAAATATCAAGGTAAATGTAAGTTTTCAGCAATCCATGAAAATTGATACCCACGAAAAGAAATGAATCCACAGTAATCAAGATATCAAAATGTTTGTTGCCATAACACATCACAAAGGTCCAAGGAATACTGGTAAATACAAAACAAAATAGCAAAATTAACAGCTGACCTATATCCTGGAAACCTGAAGTTTCTTGACCTTCATGTTGCCATAGCACATCACAAAGGTCAAATCCAAGGAATACTGGTAAATACAAAACAAAATAGCAAAATCAACAGCTGACCTATATCCTGGAAATCTGAAGTTTCTAGACCTTCATTAAACAGCTTTCATGAAATACATACTGGAAACCTAAAGTGTCTTGACCTTCATTAAATAGCTTTCATGAAATACATACTGGAAACCTGAAGTGTCTTGACCTTCAGGGACTGTGCTCCAAATTTCAAACCATTATCTTAACATAGTATGAGCAAAAATCACATCAAACAGATAAATAAAACAAGAAGAGATAGTTCAGAATGGTAAAACCATAATTCACAGGCAAAACAACAATACCTCATATACTGGTGTATTGTCAGCTTTCATCAAGGCCTGGTTGATCACAGAGACGGTTCCTTGTGCGGGGTCAACATCAAAGAAGGCGGGTGCAGATCCTTTACCTATCACATCATACACAATGGCACCCTGTAAGGCATAAAATGAAACTTTATCTATACCATGAATATAATCAATGGCAAATTGCATGGCATAAAATGAAACTTTCTACAATTTTTATAAATTAGATGAATTCGGTTTTTAAAAGTAAGTTTCTTATTTTTGATAATTCGAAGTAATTCTGTACAGTTCATAGAAAAAAAATTAATAAGCACTTTACAGATTAAATCTATGGAATTTGAAATTTGTATAAACTACATGAAAGAAACTTTTGGCACCTAATTTCAAATTAAGATATCCCGAATCAAAATTTAGTATTTTTTTGAGAAAACAGAGAGGAAAAACCAGAATCCTTTTTCTTGTTTCTATTTTAAGAATGCCCATATCATATCAACTTACACGTAAATCTTGGTCTGTAGCTGTAACGGTAATGAAGTTGGTACCATCAACAGTATTTTCTGTGACATCAGTATTGTATGGATTAAATGTGAACTGTGGTGCGAAATTATCTCTAAGGATAGTTAGATGAACTCTCGCTGTAGCTGTTCTAGGTGAAGCACGTTGGTCACTAGCTATGACATTGAACTGAAAATATAAATCAAATACTCATAAAAGAGCCTGCTTATTGTTTTTTTGATATTGTGATTACTTAATATTAGTGTAAAAAAAATCTGCATACTTCCCCACTGAGAAACAAACCCACCATACATCTGGAGAAAAATAATAATATCTATAGCTTAAGTTTAGAGTTTGATATTATTTTTCAAATCTGAACTGGTACTTACTGTATAATTGTTGACACCTGTGTTGAGTAAGGGGGCTATAAGTGTAATGGAACCAGTCTGCGAGTAATCTGAACTGGTACTTACTGTATAATTGTTGACACCTGTGTTGAGCAAGGGAGCTATAAGAGTAATGGAACCAGTCTGAGAGTTTACAAAGAATAGATCTTTTTGTGGTGATTTATCTTCCATTGTGTACATCACGGTATCCTGCAACATGAAATGAAATTAATTAAACATGGAATATACAACACATTCAAAGCTGGTTGATATGTAAACAAATATTATATCCATCTATAGTATTAGTACTGTTGATGTTTTTCTTTCCATCTATCTTTATTTCTAGGGAGAGGGTTCAGGCTTTTCGTTAAAAATAAATGAGCTATTAACTAGTACTGTTGATGTTTTTCTTTCCATCTATCTTTATTTCTAGGGAGAGGGTTCAGGCTTTTCGTTAAAAATAAATGAGCTATTAACTAGTACTGTTGATGTTTTTCTTTCCATCTATCTTTATTTCTAGGGAGAGGGTTCAGGCTTTTCGTTAAAAATAAATGAGCTATTAACTAGTACTGTTGATGTTTTTCTTTCCATCTATCTTTATTTCTAGGGAGAGGGTTCAGGCTTTTCGTTAAAAATAAATGAGCTATTAACTAGTACTGTTGATGTTTTTCTTTCCATCTATCTTTATTTCTAGGGAGAGGGTTCAGGCTTTTCGTTAAAAATAAATGAGCTATTAACTAGTACTGTTGATGTTTTTCTTTCCATCTATCTTTATTTCTAGGGAGAGGGTTCAGGCTTTTCGTTAAAAATAAATGAGCTATTAACTAGTACTGTTGATGTTTTTCTTTCCATCTATCTTTATTTCTAGGGAGAGGGTTCAGGCTTTTCGTTAAAAATAAATGAGCTATTGCTTTTACATACTTATATAACTGCATCAAGTCTTATATAAATTCTAATGAACAAGTAATTTGCATAACTGCTTTGTTTTGCAAATTTGTTTAATATCTTATGCCGATCTTTCAAACAATAATATGATCTTATTTTTAAGATGAGCTTTCAAAAACAATGACATATGTATGAAAAATAGAACCAGAACATTAAGTTACATACCTGATCTTATTTTTAAGATGAGCTTTCAAAAACAATGACATATGTATGAAAAATAGAACCAGAACATTTAGTTACATACCTGATCTCCGTCTGTTGCTGCTACTTTGATAACTTCTCCTCCCACTGCTATGGTTTCCTCAATGCTCTTTGTATAAAAACTACTTGGTAGGAAGACGGGATCTGCTAGATTCCTGTTTACAGATATACTGACAGTAGCTGTAGCTTTCTGTACACTAACATCGGTCTTAGTAGCTACAACTTGAAGCTAAAATAAAAATTTACAAAAGATTTACATAAATAGCAAGTTTTGTATGTGATTACTGGGCACTTATTATAAACATAGTTTGCTTGAAAGTTTGTCCAAGTTGAAAAGTTTATATTGAAGGCTATGTGTACAGAGGTTTATAGTAAAGGCTATTTATACACAAGTTTATAGTTTTTGCAAATTTATAGTAAAGGCATCCTCGATTGACTATTGAATACCTGTTCCTAGTTACTTTTCCATACAATGTTAATTACGTCAGATCATTATAACATATTGAGTTCAATTTCTACTTGACTGAAAAAAAAATATCAGTGCGAGATGGAAAATTAGCAACCAGAAAGATAAAAGAAAATTTTACAAAATGGCTATAAAATTCTCAATGGTTACATCATAAATTCTCTTGCTACACCACTGCAAAAAAACAAACCCATATCACTCCAAAAGCTTGACATAAAAAAATTAGAATGCAGAAAAAGAAATAGAAAATTTGACAAAATAGCAATTAAAACTCCATGGTAACCATTTCATTAACTTACCAGATAAGATGCTAGTCCAGCTGGATCCTGTCTTAAATCTTTCTTTATTGTGACTGCTCCACTGGTAGTACCAACACTAAAATACTCTGGTGCCGAACTTAATCCAGTTACCGCATATGTTATACCAGGCTATAAATAGAATTATTCAACTTTAATATTAATTTTCATGATAAAGCTAACACAATATTCTTTTTCATAGTTCAATGCAATTTTTAACAAAAATTGTACACTTCAAATCATTTTTTGATGAAATATTTTGCCTAAATGTTTCACTGATTATTTTTAGTAGATTTGACATCACTTCTCAATTTTCACAAAGAATAACACATTAAATTGTTACATATCAAAACTGTATCTTATTGTAAACATAGTTTGCTTAAAATTTTGTCCCAGTTGATACATTTATAGTAAAGGCAATTTGTACACAATTCTATAGTAAAGGCTTTTTGTACAAAATTCATAGTAAAGGCATACTCCATTGACCATTGAATATCTGTTCCTCACTACTTTCCCATGAACCATCAATTACGTTATATCATTATAACATAATGAGTTAATTAAATTAACATAAAATTGAGAATGGAAATGGGGAATGTGTCAAAGAGACAACAACCCGACCAAATAAAAAACAACAGCAGAGGGTCACCAACAGGTCTTCAATGTAGCGAGAAATTCCCGCACTCGGATACATTTAACCTAGGTTCACTTAAATGCTTGGCTCCAGTGGCTTTCCATACTTTTTATGGTAAGCCAATTAAAGATGGTTTCATACCAATAAACATATATTCAAAGATTGCTTTTGTAGACTAAATTACAAAGTATTTCATATGCAAATCATCTTTACCAAATGATGAAAAACGTATTAATTTTCTTAAAAATTGAAAAAAATAAATAAAAGTAAAATAATCCTCCTGTGGAAGACTTACATCAGGGTTAGCTTTGACTGTCCAGACCAGATTTCCTACTGCATCATTCTCGTTGATTGTAGCATTGTATGATGGGGCTGTAAAAACTAGGGCACCAGTTGTACGTTCCACAGTAACTGTGATTGTTACATCTACTACTTTCTGTGGTAAACCCTGATCTCTTGCATCTACTGTTAGCTATAAAATTCAAAATAATAGTTTATGACCTGTTTTCAAAATATAACAAACTACATTAATGGATAGTCGAACCTGTTATGAAGGTCACCTATATTAAGCAAACCTGACTTGTAAGGCAAACCCCCCTGCTCCTCTTTTTTCATGCTGTAGTTTTACTATGTATTTTGAACCTCAGTTTAAAGGTCATATTTAGGTCAAGGTCAGTATTCTATGATCTCAAGGGCGACCTTTATAAACAAGTTTGATTGTAGTTTATCTTTTAAACCATATGAGCCTCAAATAAAAACATTACATATACAAATTCTACTTTAATATATATACATGGCATGATTTTATTTACCAATGGAAGAAAAACAGAAACTTGATGATTTATATGAAACTTGTAAAAGGTTGAATGGTGGTATTTTGCGATCATTTAGTACTTTGAAATAACGCTTAATTGACAACAACATTTTTACTGATTAGATCAGCGTCTTCAGTACAAATAGGATATTAAGGAGGTAGACCTAGGTTAAGGGAGATAACTCTTTAAATCAGTCAAGCGTTTGTAAAATCCAAGTTCACCAATGTATTTTAAGCATTTACCTGAAACAGATTGAAAATAATCTATGTAACCTAGAAGCTTAGAATATGTTTTTGAAAATGGTTGACACAAACGTATTGATGATTTTAAGAGTTATTTCCCTTAACCTAGGTCTACCACCTTAAGCAACCAACAATCAATTAATTAGTACAAAGTATACAAAATTAGAATTCCTGAAGTACAAAATACTTGCATTATGTTGCTATAGGATACTTTATGTCATGATGTAATGTTAAACAAAAAAAATAATATAGGATAACTGGTGTTAGCTGTAGGTTATATAGTAGATTTTTTCCCCCTCAAAAATACACAAAATAAAAATGCTTTTCTTGTCTTCATAAATGTTAACTATGGATATCTATAATTAGTAAGTAAACTACCAAAATTCAACAAAAAAAATAATTTCAAAAGATATGACCCCTCACTGTAAAACAATTTTTAGAAAATTGAAAAAACTTACAGTAAACAAACTCTGTGTAATGTCAGCTACAGATTTGATCAAGATAATCTCTCCAGATGTTGGGTTGATGAAGAAATACTCGTTAGAGTTACCAGAACCTGTCCTGACAAACTGTATTACATTGTTAGGAGGCTGAAAAAGTAAGTACATAGGAATTGTTAATACTTCCATCAAACACATAGAAAATTGTAAACATTCTTGCACAAATTATCCCCCTTTAAAATTTTCATTCAAATTATCTTGTGCAGTCTTACAATTGAAAAAAAACACTGTATGAATTAAACTTTCAAGAAAAAGATATTTTGGTCTGTCAATGAAAAATTTTCCTTAATTAATTTTGAAGAAGTATTTAAGAGTTATTATAGTTGTAACTTATATCAAAAATTATTTTCACACCATGTAAATTTCATTAAAAATTAAAATGCTGTCATTCAGAATTTGAAGAAAAAACATTTACTTAAAAATAATAATAAAAATATTAATTAGTGACAAATCTGTTTTAACTTTATCAATATTAAGGCCCTTCATGGGTGTGTCCAAGTATTCACAAAATCACAAAATAATCAAATAATTATTAATTATTTTTTTAAACAAGATGATCAAATAATCAAAAATACTCTTCATGATAATCAAATAATCAAATAATTATGAAATATTTTGTCTGGTAATCAATAATCACTTTAAAAACTGCCAAGTAATCACATATTCAACAAGAGTGCACACGCTGAAATGTCTCGCCTTCTATACTAATCGTTGATATTATGGTGATAGTCCTAAGTATAAAGCTAAGCTTTATAACAACTGTCACATAAACTTAACATTAACCAAGATAACTAAACATAGACCAATGAACCTTAAAAATGAGGTCAAGGTCAGATGAACCATGCCAGGCAGACATGTACAGCTAACAATGCTTCTATACAACATATATAGTTGGCCTATTACTTATAGTTTAAGATAAATAGACCAAAACACAAAAACTTAACACTGTGCAATGAACCGTGAAATTGAGGTCACGGTCAAATAAAACCTGTGCGACTGACATAAAGATCATAAAATATTTCCATACACCAAATATAGTTGACCTATGGCATATAGTATTAGTTAAAAGGACCAAAACTCAAAAACTTAACTTTGACCACTGAACCATTAAAATGAGGTCAAGGTCACATGACATCTGGCCGTTAGACATGTACACCTTACAATCGTTCCATACAACAAATATAGTAGACCTATTGCATATAGTATGAGAAAAACAGACCAAAACACAAAAATTTAACTTTGACCACTGAACCATGAAAATGAGGTCAAGGTCACATGACATCTGCCCGCTAGACATGTACACCTTACAATCGTTCCATACAACAAATATAGTAGACCTATTGCATATAGTATGAGAAAAACAGACCAAAACACAAAAATTTAACTATAACCACCAAACCATGAAAATGAGGTCAAGGTCAGATGACACCTGCCAGTCGGACATGTACACCTTACAGTCCTTCCATACACTGAATATACTAGCCCTATTGCTTATAGTATCTGAGATATGGACTTGACCACCAAAACTTAACCTTGTTCACTGATCCATGAAATGAGGTCGAGGTCAAGTGAAAACTATCTGACAGACATGAGGACCTTGCAAGGTACGCACATATCAAATATAGTTATCCTATTACTTATAATAAGAGAGAATTCAACATTACAAAAAATTTGAACTTTTTTTTCAAGTGGTCACTGAACCATGAAAATGAGGTCAGGGACATTGGACATGTGACTGACGGAAACTTCGTAACATGAGGCATCTATATATAAAGTATGAAGCATCCAGGTCTTCCACCTTCTAAAATATAAAGCTTTTAAGAAGTTAGCTAACACCGCCGCCGCCGCCGCCGGATCACTATCCCTATGTCGAGCTTTCTGCAACAAAAGTTGCAGGCTCGACAAAAACCCCATGAGGCTCTATATTGAGGAAACTTACAGTTTTGTCAGCATCCGTAGCATTGAGTGTAACAATTTTGGTACCAACGGCTGTTGTCTCTGCAATGCTTTTGGTCAATACCCTGGAATGTCCAAACTCTGGAGGATTCAGGTTATGCTCTACAGTAACGGTTACCTGGGCAACATCAGACAGGGATGGAGTACCTCTGTCAGTTACAACTACTCTCACCTGAAAAGAAATATTCACAAAATTAAGAACAAATCATGTTTGAATCTTTGTATAAAATATGTTAAATGTCTTTTAACCTTGACATTTCCATTTGCGATCATTTGCCCATGGTAATTTGTTTTACATTTGGTGTTAGGTTATTTCAATAAAATATTAACAATAAGCCTACTTTTGAAAAAATAGTGATTTCAAAAAAGAAATCCTGCTTAAAATAAAAATGCATTGTGAAAAAAAAAATTATTGAGATTCATGTCGGATATATGGTAAAGAAGAAAGCTATCCTCTTGCCGAACTCTATCCTGTCCCCACCTCACCTCAACAAATAAATTACACACTTAGATTTTATCAACTTACATCAAACTGTGTTTGTGCTGTCTGGTTTAGATTAACTCCTGTCCTGACCCTCACTACACCTGATGAATCAATTTCAAATAATAGACTAGCCTGGTTTGTACTGTCAGGGTATAGGGAATAGTCTAGCTGGTTGAATGGAGCCTAGAAAAGATAAAAAATCTTATTCATAACTAGTGAAACCAATTCAAATAAGAAAGTTTAATAAACTGCATTTTCTTTCATATTGATAAACATTTTTAAATAATTATAAAATAACTTGTGTAAAACAAATAGATAAGCTCAAAATGCTTACAAATTTTCAAGAATTTTTCAATTTTTTTAACAAAGCTGATATACCTCCATGAATATAGTAATCCTCCATGAGAATGCATTGACTAATGGATTCATGAATGTGAAATGTATAATTTTCAATTTGAAATTCATTATATGAAACTTAAAATATAACTTTTGATTCTCTCCATTAGAATAAAACAAGAGATACATTCATGATTAAAGACATTAATTTGAATTGAAAAAATTGCAAGAAACATTCCTTGAATTCACCTCAGAATCTAAAGAACTATGGGTAATCTTATAGTTTATACACCAAAATGAATATAAAATTGGTTGAATTTCCATTGTTTAGTACATTTTAAACCAATCACAACCTTTTGGTGTAATCTTTTGAAAATATTACCCATAATGCATTAGACTCTGAAACAGCAAATTTACTTAAGGATCTTTTGGCAAGTTCTTCACTTACGTCAGTGTCTGTGTTAGATACTGTTGTTGCATAAACAATCTGTCCACCAGGGGTAGTTTCAGGTATGGTATTAGAATATGACGCTGTGTTTGTAAACCTTGGTCGTGTATTACGTACAACTGTCAGCTGAACGATCTGTGGATTATCTGCTGTCAGTGGTGATGCTGCTGTATCTCTAGCGGAAACTTGGAACTGGAATAAAAATTAATTTTGGCTCAAATAAAAATTTCAAAAAGATGAGAAAGATTTGAGAATTTTTGACCAAGTTTAAATAATTTAACATTTGTTTTATTTACAAAAGACGTCATCCAATTAAAAGTGGTGATATAACAATGCAATAAAATAACAAATTGTTTCATGGGACCATATATAATTTTTTTGGCAAACAAATATTTAAAATTCACCCAACAAAAAATAACATTAAACTAAAAATTATGAACATAGAACTGAAAAGTCACTTACAGAAACAGTGAAAACTGTGGCAGCATTGGTGAAATTCTTGATCGACTGTTTCAAGGACACAGATCCTGTATCGGCATCCACTTGTACAAACTTGTTGACTTCAGCATTGTTTGATGAAATGAAATACTCCAATTGATTGTTTGGTGCCTAAAAATAATGAATATATGTTTGTGTTTTAAATTATTAAACAGTTGTTACATAAAATAAGTGTACTACTTGAGTGATAGTCACTTCTTTATGATTTCCCAATTTTATGTTTTTTTAATTCACTATTTCATATTTTCCAAAAGACATGTTCATCTTTTAACAGGCCAGTTTAGATTAACAAAAGTATAATAATTAAGACTCTTATCAATAAAAACGAAGAAATTCTTCTAAAAAAAAACATTATAAAATATTGAATTTAAGAAATAAAAACAAAAATCTTTTATGTGGTCAACACTATTCTTAAAAGAAGCTATAAGAAAAATAAAAAGAATAAGAACATTTATTACTCCAATCAAGTGCTCAGTGCTCTTGATGGGCAGCATGACATGTACACATAAAACAATACATCGTGATTTGTAACAGACAATTTTTTTTTTATAACATTGAAATGAAATATTTAAAGTTCAGACAGATGATATTATAATAAGGCTACATATATCTTCATATATATATATGTCAGTCTGTAATCAACCTGTTTTTAGGAAAGTAAATAATAAATACTTACAAAGTTATCCCCATCAGTTGCCAAGACTTTAACAAGTTCCACACCAACAGCCTGAGTTTCTAATATCCTTTTATTGTATTGTCCAGCAGACATGACAGGTTTCTGCAGGTTCCTGTTGACAATTATCGTAAGAACTTTACTGTCAAATTTCTTGGGATCACCTCCATCCTGGACTCTTACTCTCAACTACAAAGAAAAAAACATAATATGCAAATAAAAAAAAAAATACTACTTCCTTTCAAATTTTCACAACTTACAGTTGTGACTATAACCTATAACCTAGTTTCTTTCAAATTTTCACAACTTTACAGTTGTGACTATAACCTATAACCTAGTTTTCTTTCCATAAAGTTTCCAAAAAAAGTAAAGGCATATGTACTCATGCAAAAAAAATCTTCTTTTTTGGCACTTGGAGAGCACAAAGAACAGTAAAGGTACATGCTCACTTACATAAAATCTTATAACTTATTTTGCACTTGGAGAACTCATATAAAATAAGAGGCATATGTGGCCCTGCATAACATATTTCTTATCTAGCACTCGGAGAACACATTAAACTGTAAAGGCACATGTATACTTACATTTTATCTCTAACCTAGTACACATAGAACAGAAGACATATTGTAAACTTACATAAAATCTTTCATCAGGTACTGCACTGACTGAAGCAGTAAGGAACACAGCACCATTGGATGGATTAACATTGAAGTAAGTAGTCGCTGATCCTTCTCCAGTTCGGTCAAATGTCAAGGTATTGTATGGTGACTAAAACAAAAGAATAAATATCACAATGTAGGTTTTTTTGGGGGGAACAAACTTGGTCCCTTATTAGAATTGTTTTCTTTAAAATTGTTCATTTTGTTCAAAAATCAAGGTTAACATCAAAATTAAAAAGATTCAAACAATTGATAATCATGCAAGATCAATCACTTTTATTTAAATGTTTGTTTCAGTTCAGTATGCTACAGTAATTCATTACAATAATCATCTGGTTGCATAGACGTATTTACACTTGTATGCAAATTTGTCCCCCATTACATAAAATCACACAGGTTCCCCTAAACTTTAACATCATAATTCAAAACATTTGACGTCACAAATAAAAAGTAATTGTTGCTTGACGTCAAAAGGTGAATAAGAGTACATCTAAGGTCATTCGGAGGCAAAATACAGCTAAATACCAAAAGTGTAAATACGTTTATTCTTTCAAAATCAAAAGTAATCTTCTCTAAAGATTGACCACCAAAGACAACCATAGGGCTGACGAAGGGTTAACTACAGTAAGATAAAACAACACTCACCCTTGTATCATTATCTGTAGCAGTGACTCGGAATATTTCCAGGTTTGTACCCTGCCCGGCACTGATATTTACTTCCCTTGGCAAGTTGTTGATGATTGGTGTATTCTGATTTCTAACAACATTGACTGTAAGTGTCCCCACGGGACTACTTTTTTGTGATGTTCCTTTATCACGAGCAAACAAAGTCAACTGAAATAATAAACATAAACTCCTTACATACTATCAGTATACAGTAACCTTTTAAAGATTTTTTTTTAAAATATAATTACAATAAGAGTATTTTACATTATTAATTAACTGGAGCTTATTTGACTAAATACGAGTAAAACTGCCAAATCGATAATTTTGTCCTATAAGGCCAATACGGATTTTTCCGTATTGGCCCGGGTTAAGCAAGCCCAATATTAGCATATTCGATTAGCTCTAGACTAATCGGTTGAAATCCCGATAACTCTAGAGTAACTGAAAGTAAACAGTTGTTTTGAAGACGCAGTTGTCATTTAGTTATCTTCAACATGCTGAAAATGTCAGTATGGCAAACATTTCTGGCGAAAGACGGTCACATTCATTTAAAAGATATTTTGAAGGCAGACGATAGAACTGTTTCAGGTTTGGGGAACGAGTAGATTATCACAAAGTTCATTTCTTGACGACCTCATAATTTCACGATTGTACACATCGATTTTAAATTAGTTTCTGCGTAACACATGCAATGGCAGTACCTTTCCAATTACTATTTATGTGTTGCGTCTAAATTTAAGTTGTAACACTTTATAGTGACTGAAAAGGGTAGAAAAATTCATCAGATGAGAAAATGCTGAAGACACCTGCATCTAATAAAAAGAAACAAACTGAGATTTGGATAGTTCCACTTCAAGGTAAAAATATTTATCTCTTTTGAAATGAAATTAAAAAAATATTGTAACACTTTAGTTTATTAATAAAGATATTATTACGTGTATTTACGTGTGTTGGACTGGTTAATTAATAAAGGTATCATTGCGTAACAATTTTCATATTGGCTTAGTTATAGATCCTTGGGCAGCCATATTGGCCTTCGGCTTCGCCTCAGGCCAATATGGTACCCTCGGACCTATAACTAAGCCAATATGAAAATTGTTACGCAATAATACCATATTATCTTGAACATGCTTACAATTAGCTTAAAGAAGTTCCGGTGGAATATTAGGACATTTATTGACTTCTGAGGTATTCCAAACCTTAATATCTACTTCTTTGCCAAATAAAGATACTAGAAGCTGCAATCAGGATATGGTGTCTGCTTAATTTGTGTGTTAACCTTATCGTTATTATTATAAACATGCAGGTTTTTTAATTTTAGTTCGCTTGTATGTTTTGGAGTTCAGTGTGAAGTCTATCTTCACTGAGCTAGTACACATTTTTGTTTAGGGGCAAGCTGAGGGCCGCCTAAGGTTGTGGGACTTTCTCACTGCATTCTAGACCAATTGGTGGCCTTGGGCTGTGTCCTGCTTTTTGGTAATGCATCTCTTTGGCATATTCCCTATTTCCATTCTCAACTTTATATATGTATATGCTTGTCTAAAGAATAATGTTGCAATACAGATTATCTGATTTTTTTAAAACTCATCCAATTCTTCTTAAAAATGAGAGTGACAATAAATTCTGGTACTTACAACATACTGTATAGGTGTTTTACCAATCATACTGCCTCTTAAATATACAGGACCATTCTGATCTACTGTAAATAAATCTTGATGTTGGGAGTTAGGATCAAACTCATAGATGATATCTCTGTTGGGAGACTAAAAAATAAAGATGATTATAAAATATTTTTTACATAATTGAGAATAAAAAATATTATTCTGAGTTCACAGTGTGGGTAAGTTTTTCAAACTATTTTGAATTTTACCTAGTATCATTTTAGTTTAGTTTACTTTTAGCTTTACCAAAGCTATTCAGATAAAGTATAGATGATTGGGTTAACAGCATATTAAATTTGTCCAATTTGGGTTATCTGTAAACTAATATCTTAAAATTTGGGTTATCAGAACACTAATATTGTAAAATATCTGCAGCCAGCCATATTGTTCACTTTTCTGGTGAGTGGAAATCAAAGACATTTTCAATGAGGGGCATCTCTGATAGCAACTTGCTTGAATACTATAATATAAGTCAGTAAACCCTGATTTCTAGACCTACGATCATAAAACTTTACTCAATACTCAGAATACAAAATTCAATCTTGAAACACAATATCTAGTATTTTGATTGGTTGAATTCTGAGTGTGAGTACCATGATCATACTTCAAATGTTTATGACTCCCATTCAATGACAACTCATTGTTATTACCAATTTCATTTCAACTGATCGGGCGGAGCTTACGTTTTAATTTGCATAAGGACAGTCTATTTGAAAATGTGTGTGATAAGGATGATAGCCCTTATAATTATTACTGATTTCTAATCACCTATCAGTGTCATCAAAGGAATTTAAAAAACAATGACTGGACACTTCATTGATGAGTTTATCCTAAAACACCTATCTATAGATGGACTGGTTTATTGTGAGCAAATCGGTTAAACTCCGCCCAGTCAAGTGAAATAAATTGAGTAATACTTCATTGACCATTTTAATATAAAGACATACCCTATCGTCAGCATCTGTAGCAGCCAATACTTTGACAGGAACCGTGACATCATGAGTTTCCAATATTTCCACCACATAATTATTAGGTGTGTTGGTGCCTGACCATTGAGGAGCATTTAGGTTACGTTCAACTGTCACTAGAATCACTCTGGTTGTGCTGCAAGCTGGTGTTCCTCCGTCGGTAGCTTGGATACGCAACTGTAGGTAAACAAGATTACAAAATCAATTGAAAAATTAACAGGTAAAACAAGATAACAATGTCAATTGAAAAAAATTAACAGTATCACTATGTGCAAAATGCTATATATTAGAGAAAACTTCAAACATTTTTTTATCGTCCTTCAAATGAAAATTTTGAAAAATGTGGATTTTTTTTTTCATCATCTGCTTTGCATTGTATTTTACATGATGGTTTGAAACATGGCTGCATGTAAAATAATAATTTTAGCATGGTGTGTTAAACACCAGAATTTGAAAATATTGCCTATTAGTAATTAGAGTTGAACTGAATACCAACAGTAACATCGTAAATTAGATTGTAACAATAAAAATGTAATGTGTTGTTGTATACATTTTTGATCCCTTCTATCAAATCTGCAATCTTTAGAAAACTGTTTCCTCAAAACATTCTAGTAACCATGACAAATATGACAACTTTTTATCTCCCCTAACCTGGTAAGTACATTGTACTTCCATTGTCAGAGTACCAGAGTACAGAGCTTGTAGATTGGAAATTCCCCCTGTATTTGTATTCAATGTAAACATTGATGTAGCACCATCATCTCCTATGATAAAATATGGAATTTTACTGAATATTACAACTTTTTATCTCCCCTTACCTGGTAAGTACGTCCATTGTCCGAGTACAGAGCTGGTAGATTAGAAATTCCCCCTGTATTTGTATTTAATGTAAACATTGATGTAGCACCATCGTCTCCGATTATAGAATATGTTATTGTACTGAAGGGTGTATTCTGTAAAATAAAAACATTCTGCAATAACATCTATTACTGTACAGCAACAACATATCTATAAATAGTGTAATCTTAATCAAAAGTGCAATAATATATCATATTACACTAGTGCAAATTAAGGTATTACTTAGTGATGTCATGAGTAACAATAATATATTTCAAACAGTATTTCAAGCATTCCTTTACAATAAGAAGAGTAATTGCATGAAAATTGGGGAATATTATCTAGAGAAGAATAAATAGGCACTTGAATGGTTTTCCAATATAAAGTCTACTCAGGACAACATTTCAGATTATTTTTTATTTGCTTCAATTGAACAGAATGAAGTATTTTGAAAAATAAAACATCTTTTGGTAATATTAAAGTGAGCATCCTTTTTTTTCTTTTTAACAATAAATAGTTCGTTGCTTGAAAAGATTTTAGTGGAATAGTCAAGATTGCCTCTACTGTTTTATCGGTAATTTCTTGATAATTTTCCCTTTGATCTTACTGCCAAATATATTCGAGTATCAACGTACTGGCTGTATCACTGAAAATATTAGGCAATACATTGGGTGACGTCATAATTACTGATAAACAAAATAATAGGTAGTTTCGTTTTCGATACTGACTATATTATGTGGAATATCTTAACTCGCCCTAACGGGTTCGTCTAGATATTCCACATGATATAGTCAGTATCAAAAACAAAACTACCTATTATTCTATATATATCAGAAATTTTTGTGTGTAAGTATGAATTAAATTTTCAAACTGCACCATTAGTTATAGCTATTTCAAGAAATGCAACATACAAACAAAGCTATAAACTTAAAAATTGCTAGTTTTCATCTTTGCGAAACTAATCAAGTTGCAATTAACGAAAAAAATACACATTCACAAAATTTCGGATTTTACAGCTTATCAATCACAGAAGTAATAACTTACGATAGCATCAGCATCCGTAGCACTGACTGTGGCAAACACCAATGTTGTCTGACTCTGTGTTATGGTGTAAGTCGATGGAGAGTTAGTATTAAACACAGGACAGTTAATGTTCCTATTCACATTGATTCTAACAGTTGCCTGTGTGATAGCTGTTAAGACTGGATTTCCTTGATCTCTCAGTGTTATTGTCATCTACAAAAAAAAAACCATGTCATTAATGCAATTTTTAATTCCTCCCTTTTAAGATTCCTTTTACCCCTCATGGTGATTTACCCCTACATCTACTTATTATCATATTATGCTAAAACACATCCACAAAAATCAGGGTTAGTGACTGATTTATGAAAGTACCTTATATTTAGTATTTGTTATGACATCTGATAAAGTCGTCCTTATAATGAGGTGCACTTTTTTTCTTGTCCTATATTTAGTTATATAAAAAAGTTAAATTCTTTGACTCAACGTTTTTACATCATGTCGGCTAACAAATTGGACCTCATTATTTTAGTAGTATAAATAATTTATTGAAGAATACAAATTATCATAACTATGAATTCATAAAAAGTTGCAAAATTCATGACAACATATTTTCAAAACTTACAAGGTAAGGGTTAGTATTTGCTCCATCCTCTGCTAGAGATCGTATAGCCACAATAGCACCAGACGGGGTCACAGTGAAGTACTGCTGAGCACCTGTGGTAGACTGTATGGTATAGGTCAGCTGGTTGTGTGGAGACTGAAAAACAAATAAACATTTTGAAGGGAAAAAAATCCTAACTGAAAACTAAAAACTTTTTGTCTTATTCCACTATCAAAGATCATTTATACATTCTTAAATGGTAAACACAACTATTGTTTAATATTTAAAAAGAGAATGAAATATTTGCATAACATCTAATTATTAGATCCAATAAGGCTTTTACTTCATTTATAACTGATCCTCATCCAAAAATTTGCAAATCTCTTAGATGATTTGGAGTTGGAAAAAGGTAAATTTTAAAAATGGTTAAAATATATTTCAGAGTTAAAAAGTTGCAAAAGAAATTAATTACAATTGTATGAATGTAATGTTTGCGGTTATATTTGGAGTACCATCAATTTCAACTAGATTTTGCTTTTTTTGTAAATATGTTTATTGCTTTATTGATATACAAAGAAAATGCTTTATTGATATACAAAGAAAATATGAATTTGTGGTTCTTTCTCCTAAATCTGTGTTTGGTCAGTTTATACCTTTAACAATGAACAGAATTGAATGCTTCTTTTTGTAACTTCATAGGGTTGTAAAAGCGTTGACCGTGCGTACATATTTAGAATGAAGCGCTTTTGCGCTTCACACAAAATGTACTTCAGTCAAAGCTTTTACACCCCAATGAAGTTACAAAAAGAAGCATTCAATTCTTAAGTACAGACCCAAAACAGTTAGCACCTGAGTATTGGTACCATAGTCCCAAAATAAAATTAGGAGCAATATATAGGGAGGATTGTGGGTGACTAGTAATGTTTATCAATAGTTAAGTATAACAAATCCTTACTTTGGTGTCTTTGTCTGTCACGTTTAATTGTATTATAGGTGTATCAATAGCCTGTGTTTCTGAAATAGTTGCCACATAGTTCTGATTCAAGAATTCTGGCCGATACAAATTCCTGGTAACATCAACTTGTAAAATAGCAACAGACGACAGTTGAGGTGTTCCTTTGTCCTGCACCATTATTCTCAACTAAAATACAAAAAATGTATTTATTTTATTTGGGTATTTTTATATGAAATATCATATTTAATAATCACAAAATCCTACCTATTCAACAAATATTGTTTTCCTTTAGACATTTTTTTAGGCAAGAAAAATCTTGCTGTTACAGTTCACTCTTTAAAATATCTTTCCAGCACTGCTGGCTATTTGACAGAAAGTTTGAATTAGTGCATGAAGCAGGAGTGCTCTGAAAGAATATGAAACTCTGATTTACAATACCCAAACAAAAAGTTCAGAAAGCATATGTAGTTTGATTTGAAGATACATAACTTATAAATAAGCAAACAGATTTGTGATATTCTAAAACTTCTTTTCAAAGTGCTGTTAAAAATTTGTGTGAAAAATGCATTATTTGTATTAAATTCTAAACATGTAGTGTCCCTGCAATAAAAAGTGTGAAAAATAAAACTGAGCAAATATTTATTTTTTTCATTTTGCATATGTTAATCCGCAGCAAATATTTATTTTTTCATTTTGCATATGTTAATCCGCAGCAAATATTTGATGCTAGTAATAATAACACTGTATAACTTACTCTGTACTGGTCTAATGTGTCTGGTAGCACACTTTGTCTTAAACTGACCAATCCAGTGGTGTCATTGATCTGGAAATACTGGGTAGCTGTGTCGTCACCAATCATACTGAATGTAAAATCTTTAAATGGACTCTGAAAAAATAAATATCAGTTTTTATAACTGTAAAATATGAAATAAAGTTTGTTTACATTTGTACGTCACTGAAAATTCATAATACATATATACTGCATTATTTCAAGTTTATATAACAACTTTTAATATAAATTCAAAATTAAATATTTTTGTACACACTTATGCCTTTTTATAATCAATTACAGTAGACTCCACCTAATCGGATCGAATATATCGGCTATTGTAATATTATTTCAAAACACCGAACCATTCCCTATACATTTCAGTCAAAATACATCGGATAATCGAATATCGGTTATTAGAATATATCGGCTAATTGGATAGGAATATTCATGGAAAATGTGTGAAAACCATGTACAATCGAATATTTTGAAATAATTTCATATTTTTTATTGAAACTTAATCTATAAAATATATAACAAGCAGTTTGAATGGTTTTCTTTTTCTAGTATCTCTTTTTTTCCCCTCCAAAACCACCCAAAAAACTTTTCATCCTTATTTTACAACTTGACTTTGTGTCATATCATATTTGAAACTGCAAATTAAGGTGGTACCTAACACTACAGGGAGATAATTCTGTAAAATCAGCTGAACATTTTAATTACGTTGTGCTGTAAAAGGAATATTAAGCTTCTCAATGATCAAAACTAGTGTTTGTCAAACTGCTATATAACCAGTGTAATTTTTCTGATAAAATGGTTGGTTCAAATTTTTTGAAATTTTTATATTTTTGTCAAAGGGTCAAAGTAAATACTTTGTCAAAATTTTATGAAAAATAAACGAGCCAAATTAATTTTAGTTCAGGTGTTAGGTACCACCTTAACAATAGAAATAAAAAATATAAGTCAAGGGAAATGACACCTTCTGGTGGTTAAAGCTGGTTGAGTAGTAGAGATCAATATCTTAACAGAAAAGCATCTGAAATTTACTAGTCTTTTCTTCACCAATCAAATCAGTAAAATATAAACACATGTCTGATCTGAAAAATATTGCACTTTACTCAGAAAAAAAAAAGAGTTCTAACCTGAGTATCACCATCCTCGGCATTAACAGTAAAAACAGTCAAACTTGGCTGGATATCCTCATTAATTGAGGCAACGGATGGAATGTTTGTAAAAACTGGTGCATTCAAGTTACGATCTACATCAATAGTTACTTGAACAGTTTTCTCCCTCTTTGGTGTTCCCTGGTCACTTGCAGTAACAGTCATCTGGAAAACAAAATGAAATTGTGTTTACTGGCTAAATTTTATTTCATTCTACTAAAAAAAAAAAAACTTTCAAATGTGAACTCGTAAGACATAACACTGGATTTGTACTAAATTGGGCGGCAAGACAGGTGAAGCATGTGGAGCAGGAGCAGCTTACCTTGCTGAAACACTTTATAACCCCTAATTTTTGGTGGGCTTTGTGTTGCTCAGTCTTTAGTTTTCTTACTTGTCTTTAGTGTACTGTTTTTGGTTGTTTTTGTTTTTGCCCTGGTACTGTCAGTTGTTTTTTTCTTTTGGTTTATGAGGCTCCCACAAGGTATCCCCCTCAGATGGCAAGGTCGCTTTTAAATTTAGAGGTCGTTTTTAAGGGAAATGTAAAGGTCGCAGGTCCTTTTTTCCCAACACAGAGGACAGAAGTCGGACGGAGGTCGTTTTTTCTAAATTTTACAGGTCGCACGTCGGTTTTAGAAGGCTCTCAGGTCGGAAGTCGCCTCTAAAAAGCCCAGAGGTGGAAGGTCTTTTTTGAACCTGCGGGAGCCTCGTTTATGAGTTTGAATATCCCTTTGGTATCTTTTGACTCTAAGGATTTATGAAGCATTGTATGAGTTTTCATTTCCTAAGTGATTTTTGTGTTTATACAACTTTTCTCCATTGTCTGTGCCTATTAATATAACTTTTGATCTGTGTATTTGATTTTTATTTTCTTCCAATTTATTTATTATATCTATTATTCAATATTTTCAGTGGAGTATCAGTTTTTTTCTTTGTTTCAGTAAACCATTGGATTTTTAGTACGTTTGTGTCGTGTATAGGAATTTATATTTGTCTACAAAAAAATATATAAATGAAGATATTCAAATCTGTGAGGGAAAAATTTCATGCTGTAGTACCTCATAACGAGAGGCTCTACAAGGGTTGTACAGCATGCTTCGTTTCAACGTCAGGTCACCATTTACTTCATTGATAATGAAACATTCCTGGTCGTCTGCTCCAGCAGTTATATAATACCTCACCACATTGCTTGGAGCCTGCAAATAAACATAATAATTCATAAGATCTAAACATTATCCAACTATTATAAAAAAAAAATCACATTTACAAGTCAATTACAAATCAGTGGAAAATATACTTCAAACGAACTTATTTTCAAGGATACATTAATTCCTGTTTATTCCTTTCTTGTCCACTTTGCAGCCATTTAATTTAGCTATTTTCTACTTTACTTGAAGTTAAATATTGAAAGATACAAGTTTAATATTCACTTTATTTTTCTACTTGTGAAAATAAATTACACTTGAAATTAAGGTGGTACCTAACACTACAGGGAGATAACTCTGTAAAATCAGCAGAACGTTTTAATGACATGGTGTTGTTAAAGGAATGTTAAGCTTCTCAATGATCAAAATAAGTTTTTGTCAAACTGCTATACAAATGTATAACCAGTGTAATTTTTCTGATTAAACGGTTGGTTCAATTTTTTTGAATTTTTTATATTTTTGTCAGAGGGTCAAAGTAAATACTTTGTCCAAATTTTGAGAAAATTAAACGAGCCAAACTAATTTTAGCTCAGGTGTTGGGTACCACCTTAATTTGGTTTACAGTATATTTTTTCTATACAGTGTTCATATTTTTGTGAAATTTGGTTCGAAAGCTCTCTAAAAGTTTATTTTTAGAAACACAATTTCTGTTAAATCCAAAGAACATTAATCTTTAAAGGTAAAAATATCAGGTAACTTATAAATAGAAGCTTACAACTTGTTTCAAAATCCTATTAATGATTCAACTATATATATGCTCCTACCAATTTGTATTTAGTAAAATTTCAAAAATTATTCTTTACTTTGAAGAGAGTGGTAAAGGGTTATTTTCGTGCAACGTGTTTTGTCATTTCTATTTCATGTGCAGCCGTGAAAAGGGATGTTATTCACTATTTTTCATGAAATCGGTAAAAACATCAACGTGCAAGAAATTTTTAATTGTTCGTTCATCGTTAAATGGCATTTTTATTTTGTGTTCTTCCATGCAGATAGCCCCCTTTACCCCCCTCTCTGAAGTTACTTACCAAGGCATCAGCATCAGTTGCATAAGCTCTAAGTATAACATCTCCCAATGTCCAAGTTTCTGGGATCCTTTTATAATAACTAGTGGCATTGAATAATGGGTCCTGGTAGTTACGTTTTACAGTAACTAAGGCAACAGTTGTGTTGGTTTTAGGTGGTGTTCCCTGGTCATACGCTTCAATTCTCAACTGTAAGAAAATAATCAATGAATTTGAATTCAAGTAATTTATAAGTATGGACAGACACTCAGACCATAGAAAATGGACAAAATTTTACAAAATCACACCATGGCCTTTCATAAAATTGTAACATATAGGCATTTATTTGGTGATGTGATGTGAGTCTGAAATGTTTAAAAATATGTCAGTGTCAAGGTTTATAAGTGCTTGTTTGGAAATAAGAGAAAATTTGCATTCCAGAAACTAAATATTCTGTTGTTGTCTCTTTGATACATTCCCCATTTCCATTCTCAATTTTGTTATTTTTTTTATGTATTAGAGAGGGTTAATTTTTTCTTCTCACAAAATCAAAGACTCTGTAATACTTTTTAACTTGACAGAATATGTATTGTAAAATTATCTAAAAAACTTACATTGAATTCTGTTGCAGAGGATCCTTGAAGGACATTATTCAATCTAACATTTCCATCATTGTCGATAGAAAAGTAGTTTGGTGCACTTCCATCCCCTATAAGTCTGTATTGGACTTGTCCGAAATCATGGGTCTACAAATACAACCAATGCATTATACACATAGAAACTTATTCATCTATAACACCATTATCTAATAACATGAAACCCCATGTAGGTTTTCAAAATTAATTATGGATATAATAATTAGGCTGAAAATATTTAGAGGAAAAAAAGCAAAAGATTGTGTTCTTGAAAATTTAGTTTGATATAGCTTTCAAGGTGATATATTTTACTTATTTCTTTAAAAATGATGTATAATATAACAAGATTATGATGTCACTCTAACCTAGTAATTGACATTCTTTTATGAAATTGATCAGACCATATATTCTTATTTATTAGACACTACCATTTATTCTTATTGTGAAATTCCTTTAACATTCTAATTGTTACGTCTTTTTCTTTGCAACATTGATGAAATATTTTTCATAGTAATAAAAAGAAATCAACCTTCACGAAATTCCAGATTTTCAAACTCAAACTTAACTTTTCTCCTTTCAAGTTAAAAAGTGCTTTTTAAAAACAATAACATGCATATGCTTTAACCTGACAACATCATGCAATAGCTGGAAATTTAGATCAATACATTTTAGCCCTTAAAAACAATTTAAAAACCAAATTTGAACATTAAGGATGTTTGCAATAAATCCTCTACTTTTTGAATTTTTGCCAGATTTTCGGAATCCTCTGGTTTTATCCATGTATTAACATTAAAAAAATGTGCCCACTAACCTCTACCTTTCTTTTCATATTCTAATTACATATTATTTAAAAAGCCATATTTCAAAATCTTATGAAATCCTTGATATTTTTTCATAGTTTTTTTAAACAAAATAGGTGCCAATGTTAAGTGAAAGAAAAACCTAGAGAGAATTATTTCCCGCCAAATTTTCAACAGCTTACATCTCGAAAACAAGCACATGGATCCTCCATTTTTTCTGCTTTTTTAGTTTCTTTATTTATATACTTTCAATTTATAACAGTCTTTTAAAAAGCTTATTATTTTTAAACAGAGTAGAAAACATCCTTAAAATCATCATATTAGAGATAAAAACAAGACTTTAGATTGATAGTCACATAAAAACATGAGAAATCCTGTTAAAAAACAACCCATCAAACCATTTTTAGCAATTCATGCATTCTTATTAGCTCCAGTCATGCAAATTCTGACACATTTAACCAAATTAAGGGGTCACACATAATTTTTATTTATAAACTGTTTTAAAAGCACCCAAATTAATTATTAGTTCACAGTCAGATAATGGGATTGATATGCCAAAATATTAGGTCCACATTTTTTTCAGTGCTCATCAAGTTCTATTTTTAGCATTTAAACTATGTTTTTTTCAACAAACCTGCAAACTTGCATAGCAACCCACAACAGAGATTGTTTTTCTGTGATCAACATTCCCCCAGATTTAGTATGCACAAAACAGAAAAATCTGTCTCAAATCAATATTATGTGACATTTATGCAAAATAATCACATCTCGATGCTTTACTGCAAGTTATAAATGATGAGGGGATCGAAAGCAGATTTTCATTAATTAGAGACACACCTTTCCAAAACTTATAAGATATGAAAAAGAAAACAGAGTAACTGGATCTGAGCACATAGTTAATAAAATAATTTGGACTCAAGATGCATTGAAAATAGGTAGGAGAATTATGAGTGACCCCTATAAGAAGAAGTTTAAAGATAGCTACATACAGCAATAGACCCATTTGAGGTTGTTATATTCACCTTCAAACAGATAATACTTCATAAATACATTTATATTAAACTATATTTCACATTTTAAATATGCAATACATATAAATGTTATTGAGAAAATCAACTTGAACACTTAGTTAATGTTTTTATCAGCTTTGAATCTAAATTTCATATATAAGTTATTTCAATTCTTTTTAATTGATTTTAATGATCATATAAAAATTAAAGGATTTTCATTACTGTAACATCAGAAATTATTGCAAGGATTTTTAGCCATGCTAATAATGTGACTCTTTGAGCATTGTAATAACAAGAATTTGCATTCTGATATCTGATATGTAGCTTTTTCCTAAAATTGCCATTATTAAACTTGCATCATTGTTCATTCTTCAAAAATCACAATAATTTCTAAATTTTCAGCATTTCTAAAAATATGAAGATACCAATTTTTTTTCACGATGGTCCCTCTATAATTCTACTATTGCATAACAACTTAAACTTACAGAAGGGTCACCATCAGTAGCGGAGGCTTTGAAGACAACAAAACCACTCTGTTGTATGTTTTCGTCTAGATCTCCAATGTAGGGTAATCCCTGGAATTGTGGCGTAAAATCATTCCTAATCACATTGATTGTAATTGTTCCATTCACAGGAGACATCTTTGGTGTAGAACCTCCATCTGTTAGCATGGCATTGAACTAAAAAAGGGGAGATAACTACTTTAAAAAACAAACAAAAAATCATGTACAACTGTCAAATATCTTTATCCAAAAATAAATGTTAAGATTCCGAAGTATGTCTTTGAAGGATTAAATACTTGTAACTAGTGAAACAAACAAAAAGACGCATATTTGCATATTAAATGAAAGAAAAGTTTATAAATAATTTTAAAAAAATGGTCGCCTCTTAGCAGACGAACAGATATTTAATTTTCTTGCATAGATTGTACATCAAAACTCCTAAAAAAAACACTACCCTATTAAAATAAACATATTTCCACTTTTGATATTTAGCTTAACTACGTCTCTGAATGTCATTAGATCTGCTCTAATAATAACATTTCGGAAGTCAAGCAACAATAACTTTTTAATTGTGACGTCAATCTTTTTAAATCGTGATGTCTGATTTTACTTAATCAGCCTGACAGACATATTTGCATACAAGTGTAATTACGTCTATTGTTGGTGTTAAATCAATTCTATAAGCACACTTACAGAAAATGATGTTTGTGGTTTTTCCAGTAGTGACTGTTTCAGATAAACAAGTCCAGACTGTCTGTATACTCCAAAGAAATTCATTGCTTCAGTGTTACCATATACATCATAGTTGATTGTGTTGAAAGGAGACTGCAAAGAAATAAAAAATGTAGTTTTTAATAAGTGTCAGAATGATCTGAAAAGTATATCACTAACAATTTTCTTATTAAATATGAAGTCATTCTATTTAGTAATAGCACTTAGTGGCTATTAAAAAAGTATTCATCTGCACTTATCTGAACTACTGTGGGATTCTTTTATTTGTGGAAACCAATTTTTGTGGATTATGGGGGAAAAAAATGTATTTTCATTGATATTGTGATTTTTTTTTAAATTTGCATACAAACCTATTGAAAATTTGTACTTCATTTAAATCCCAGATCACATCCATGTATTATCCTTGCAAATTGGTAGCCTATGAATTATAATGAATCTAGTTTACTTTGTTTAAGATAAAGCATGACATACCCTACCTTATTCCTGCCAAATTTTGGAAGTCCACAAGACAAGAACTATTTTACTTACTGCCACGTCTAAGTCTCTGGCAAGCAGCTGTAAGAAACCAACACCAGGAGTCTGCGTCTCGTAGATGGACGTGGTGTATGAAACATCAGTAAACTCTGGCTGATTTAAGTTCCGCTCAACAGTTACAGTCACCGTGGAAGTGTCTGTTAGAGCTGGGGTGCCACCATCTGTAGCAACAATTGGTATCTAATAAAAGATAAAAGAAAAGTGATAAGTTTATGCTTTTAATGTGAACTGGATTCTTTGTTAACAGTCCTGTCATAAACATGAATTTGATTTGAATTATCAATGTATTCAATATGTTGTATTCATTAATGGTAATTTGAATATTTCAGTGAAATAATGTGACATTTATTCACCTAATAAAAGAAAATATATAATCTCTTAGTAATATGCTCAAATATCAGTTACTGTCAGAAATATATATATTGTTATGTTATATTCAAGAAAAGGCATTGTATTCCTGCCAGTGTCTTTGACTTGTTTGAAATAAAGATTTTTTTTTATTTTCATGTCTGAGCTGAATCGAAGAAAAATTAGTATTTCATGTCTAAGTTAAATTAAAGAAAACTTGTCATTTGCATGTCTGAATTCAATCAAAGAAAACTAAATTTTTACAAATAAGATAAGCATGATTAATGACCATTACTTTTCAAAGTATATTGACCCTTGGTGTTTATCAACCAACAACCAATCAATCAAAGTGAAAAATCTATCCATTATTCATTAAATACTTACTCTGAATTCTTCTAATGTTGTTTGACTCAATGAAGTCTTGGTTGTGATCCTGCCAGTGGCAGCATTGATTTGGAAGAAAGCGTCTGCTTCAGGATTTCCAGAATTGATAGAGTATCGTACTGAAACTGTATTATAGCGACTCTGAAAAAAAGAAAAAAACATTAGTTCATCTGAAAGAAAGTTAAACCGCTCCTATCATAAAAGGTAGATTCTATATTACAGTGACTTGACTGTTAGTGTTGCTATTCACCAATTGCAACTCATTCAAAATTTTGACCCAATTGCAATTTGTTTTATTAAATCCAATTGTTCAACTGGTCAAAAATTTGAACAAACTGTTCAGCCAAAATGTGAAAGTGCAAAGTGATAAAATAAATCATACTTACAATCCTATAAGTCTGTAACTCCACTGTATTGATGTAATTCCTAAATCAGTCTATCAATCTGTATAGTTATATTACAGTCATTACCATACTAAAGGTGAACTGTTTTATTCTGAATTGCTATAAAAATGTCAAAACTAAGCTTTTATAGAGTTTTTCTTTCGAAAAGTATTTTATATTTATAAGTATCACACATTATGTGAATAAAAACATTTCATATTCAGTAAAATATGTATGAAATAACAATATGCTTCCTTGGGGAGATAACCTAAAATACTATTCTTTTGAATAAAGACTTTTTGAAACCAAAAAGCGATTATCTCCCCTTCCTACAAACATATTGCAATTTCAAATATTTTACTGAATATGAAATGTTTTTATTCACATAGTGTGTGATTCTTATAAATATAGAATACTTTTCGAAAGAAAAACTCTATAAAAGCTTAGTTTTGACATTTTTATAGCAATTCAAAATAAAACAGTTCACCTTTAGTATGGTAATTGCAATAATATAACTATACAGATTGATGGACTGATTTAGGAAATACATCAATACAGTGGAGTTACAGACTTATAGGATTGTAAGTATGATTTATTTTATCAGTGGGAAAGCCAGTGACATTGAAGAGCTACTTCCGGTAGTCCCGCGGGAAAGGGGACATAATCTTAAAATTTTGAGGTGGCGCTGTAACCAGCGTGTAAACAAAAACGTAGCCTGTGCTTCAGACAATAAATCTATTAAAACAACTTATCATCCATCAGTATTTGAGTTTAATTTTTCATTAGAATAGATTTTGTCACACGACTGCCAAATTCGGTATTCAAATAAGTGCTCCGTTACTGAAATATGATAATCCAAAAGACTACCTCCGCTGATTTCCAAAAAACCGCGGGTAATCCCCACGACTACAAACAACTGACACAAATGCATCCTAAAGCTTTTCATTGGTCGAGATATAAATAAATGTGACCTAGAAACATATGGGCACATGACTATGTACAGGATTCCCCGTCACTCTGAGTCTTGTTTACATAATAAATACTTCAACCGGAGGTCAAAATTCAACATTTTTCAGACGTTTTGGGAGTTATTTCGGTGCAAAATCAAGCAAATTATGTCAGATTTTACTGATTGAGACAACGAAGGGTGATGATGTTTTCAGGATTTTAAATATATTTTTCTTAAAACGTTGAGTGGTTGAAGGCTTTACAACGTCATTTGTTGATGTTTACAATTTGCTCAAACTCCTCGTATCACATTTTCTGTAGTTATTTAATTATGCTGCTGATGTATAACAGATTTATGGGCGAGATTTATGTATTACATTGAAACTGATTTAATCTATGAACGAATTTGTCCATATAAATAACTTCCATTGTCTGGAAGTAGACCTACCCCCCTTTTTTCAACAAAAAAAATTTCAGTTAGTCAAAAGTTGTTGTCTGAATAAGCATGCAAAAGTGCAAAGTGTAAGCACTCAGCTAGTCTTTGTTTTAAGCCAATTTTTAGGGTAATGGTTACAGTCATTCTTTGATTCTGTAAATTATTATAAATCTGAAATGTTTCAACTTGTCAATTTTAAAAAGTACATGTACCAATCAACAAGAATTGCCAGCCTAAACACTCACACATGTTTATAAATGTCTGTCCTTATTATGCTTATCAAGCAACCTGATGTACACTGTGACTAACTATTCATGTTTGAGTGTTTCTGGGCCCTGGGGCATATTTAACTCTTGAGAACTTGAGATTAATTACATTCAATAGGAATGCCCAATGCCTAGTACATCAAATTCTTAATACATGTTAGAGCTACATGTATATGACCATTTAAAGCATTAACAAAATGCTATATCACTTCCAAGGTCTGGTATATGAATGTCTCACTCTGATTTTGGTGATCCTGTTTTGTTGCATTGATATAACTGCTTGACCCATATTTTTATTTTACACCAGTTTACATGAAAACAATTCTTGGACACATGATCTATTCTTTATTAAGAATCATACCATTCCTATATCTGTGTGGTGATTTTTCTGCAATAGAATACCTTTTCACACATTTTACTCCATTCTAAAAGCACACAATTGCAATAATTTGCAAAATCATGTGTTTACATATCTAGGGAAAGGGTACATAGACATCTCATTCATAATACTACACAAGGAGCAGGATCTGCTTATTTTTCCAGAGCACATGAGATCAATTATATGTTGTGGGTTCAAGTTGATCAGTTTTCTTTTTTCTAATTTGTATATTAGTTTAAACTTTTCATCAAAAAGTCTGAAAAAAGAGATATGTATCTACTGAAAATGATTTATTTAGGTGCAGGGGTTACCACACTTTGAAATCTACATGGAAGCAAAACAGTGAAAAGTCATGTCATGATAGGCTACTTGAGAGACCTCACTATGTCTAGGAGAAGTGAACAATTCTAGAAACTTTCCATTAAAGTCATTCAAACCTTATAAAGAATAAAAGACCATCATTTTGACTTTTTATATCTTTTTTTTTTCTTATGTCTCAAATACTACAGTACATACATGTATATTTCTGATACCAGTGACTGATCCAGAACTTTTTCTATTTTTTTTTGGGGGGGGGGGGGTAAGGGGTTGCTGCTGCTGACTAACTTAGGAGTGACCCGCTCCAGTGATTCCCTATTTAATCAACCAATTTTTATGAAAGGGGGGCCCTATGAATATGCTAGCTTTGCATCAATGAATCTCAGGTTTTTCAATGACATTAAGTAATATTGTATTGCAACAGTATAGTGTCTCATGTACATTTACCCCACGTTATCAATATAAAATGGTGGAGTGTTTCACATTGTATGTATATTTGAAAATATAAAAATGTTTAGAAATAAAAGTTTATTAAATGATGAATAAATACAAAGTCATAAAAATAATGTTAAAATGAAAAATATGTAAAAAGTATTTTAAACATTTAAGGAGAACTATTGTTAAAATTAAATTTTTTTTTAAAGTAAAATCAAGTCAAATAGTCCTCTGTCCCATACATGTAAATCCTCAATATAGAAATCCTGCTCTTCTTATTCCTATTGTTATCTGAAAATATATAATTTATGCAGATGATATTATCAAATGAATATAATTTCAAACTTCTCAATATTTGCTATATGATCGGTAAATTATAATATATTTTAATTGTCTACTGACAAAAACATGATCTTCTGAGGTCCCAATTAAAAAAAAAAATGTTGAAAGGAAATACTGGAATCCGAAGGATTAATCTCGAAATCCTGAGCTATTAAATTACCCAATGATTGCAATCCAGACGTCCCGAAAAAGGTTCTCTAGAAATACACACCAACAGATGTTTTGGAAAAATTTCCTACTTATAAATTCATTTACTTAGTATTTAAAATTCATCACCATAATACCATATCAACCTTTTTAAAAGATATAAATAATGTTTTAATAAAGTATAACGTAATATGCAACATTAAATTATCTTACAGGTACATGTATCTGTTATTTAAATGATAACTTTTCATTCAATCATTCATATCTTTAATTCTTCATACCAGTAATTGATAATAAATGTATCCAACCCAATAAAACCTGGCCACAACACCAAGCCAATACTGAAGGTGGCAATAAAATTCAACAATAAATCACATAATTTTTTTTTAGCATGGAAGGAGGGGCAGAATTTATACTTCCCTACTGGTGAATATTTCATATACCTGAAATCTTTTAAAAGATATTTTACATGCCAATATGCACTATTCAGCAAAAATAATAGTACTGTTGTTCACATAGACAAGGGTCTGGATGGGGTGTTCTGCATTTCTTAATCATTTAATCTTTTAGTTCATTGGTCTCTATTTTTTTTATACTTTTTGTCCATAATTTCTCTTTCCTCAATATATAAATTAGCACATCAATACTGTAAATTCAGAAATTATTGCGAGGTTTTTATTATTGCGAAAAATGCGACAGAGTTGTAAACGCTATAATTAAAACTTGCATTTTGTAATATTTTAACTGAATTAAGCATGACTTTTCTCAAAATCGTAAAAATTAAAATTGCATTCAAGTTTAAAATGACAAAATCGCAATAATAAGTGCAGGCAATAATTTCTGAATTTACAGTAGTTCAAAATGATTATGACCAGACCTAAGGCTTGCTGCTAAGAATATTAAGATTTTTTTCTGGGATGCATTGGAAGTCGTCCCAGAAAAAAAGTAGTCTTGTCAGACTTCATAATAATTTGGACTAGCATGTCATTTGCTCTATTTTTTGCTTATTTTATGGTAAATTTTCTCTATTCTTGTTCCTATAGTAATAATTCTCTAAGGCAGCAACCATTTGATTTTCTGGGGGGGGGGGGGGGGGCTATGGTTTTTTTTGGAAAAAAAAAGTTTGTTTCAAGTTTTAGGGGAAAAAAATAATTTGTTTTTGACCCTGTGAAAAAAAAAATTGTTTGTTTCATCCTCAGCTGCCACTATATGTAATGCTAAAATTGAAAGAAAAAAATTGTTTTCGACGTGTCGTGAAAAAAATAGATTGTTCTTCGCCAAAGGCGAAAAAAAAAGTTTGCACAGAAAAAAAAAACATAGCCCCCCCCAGAAAATCAAATGGTTGCTGCCTTATTCTTTATACGTTTTAATAATCATAGTTCCCAGTGGCAGATCCAGGGATAGGGTTCCAGGGATTGGAATCTCCCTTTTTGGGGACGATCAATGCATTTGAATGGGGACATATAGTTGGAACCCCCCTTTGTCCTGGGGTAGTTATTTTTTTCATATATTTTTATTTTGTTTGTTTTTTGTGTTTTTTGTCACTTATTGGATTCAAAAATAAAAATATTCACCTTTTTACTATTCGAGACAATCAAACAAATCAGCACATATGCATTACACAACTGCAAAACTTTAATTAAAATTTAAATGCTAACATTGACCTGCCAAAATTGAAGTTTTATTCAAATTGAAGTCTCACGCTGGAAAAGGGGCGTTTATTTACATGTAGTCTACGGAAATTTACTGGATTTAAGAATCGAAAAGAGGCAAACATGTAGCCATAACCCGATCAGATCAACAAATTATGTTATGGATAGTATTAATATCTTTCTACTAACCATTAAAAGTAATAATACTAGGATTTCGTGAGCTCAGAAACCTTAATCTGTTGAAAAATGGCGTCGATTTGTGTGCTTCCTTTTCGCAGCCTCAGTTACAATTTGACACGGAGTGATGGGTATTTATGCAAATATTTAGGGACTCCTATCATCATAGATACTATTTTTGGTCATTTTATATTTAAATAGCCAATAGGATGCAAATGTGTCAGTTATTTTCAGAAGGGGAAAACACCCGCCATATTTTTATCTCCCAAATTAACAACGTCACTTGCCACTTTCAGATGTTCGTTTCTTGTAAAATAAAATCTTCTAAGAAGAAAAAATAGCATGGTCACCTGTAAAACTTACCTATATAACTAATTGATGATGAAATGACACAAGTTTAATTGTCTTTGATGATAAATTTCTCGAAAAATCACAGGTACACGATGTAAACAAATTGCCGCGATGGCGCGATACTGTCGCCCTCTATGAAAAATCGCGATTGTCGCCCTTGATTTTCTGGCCTTTACGTCATATGGAAGGAGGCGCAGAATCGATCCGTGGCTTTCCCACTGTATCACTTTGCACTTTCACATTTTGGCTGAACAGTTTGTTCAAATTTTTGACTAGTTGAACAATTTGATTAAATAAAACAAATTGCAATTGGGTCAAAATTTTGAATGAGTTGCAATTGGTGAATAGCAACACTAACAGTCAAGTCACTGTAAAATCATTCATTCTGAGTCTGTTATCACAGTGGAATTCAAAATCTGTAGATTTATTTATTTTATTTTCTATGATGCACACAAAAAAATGCATTTTCACAGATATTTGGTTTCACAGATTTGCCGAAATCATCATACAAGCCTCTAGAATTTTTTTTATTTTCATTGAACATTTAAATTAGTTGTTTATGTCTATCCACAAGATCTAAAACGCTGGTATCCTACTAATAATGATGAATCTTCTCAGTACAAATTTCTTGCAACTGGTCAGATAAATCCTGTTTTAATAACAGCTATTTCAAAAATTTCACAGCTGCTAATGAAAATCATGTAAAATTTACCTATGACTTCAATACATTTTGATATTTTTTAGATATTGTGTTTTGATGTCAATATTTTTAAATAAAAATATAAATAAATAACTTATAATAATAATATGACCTACATCAGTATCTGGGTCAACAGCGCTGACAGCATTTGTAACCTCATTTCCAATTGCTATGTTGAAGTTGATATTGGCAGTATAGGGTTCATTCTGGAATGTCGGCGGGAACAAATTCCTAATGACAGATATGTTCACTGCAGCCCTGTTAGCAGATACTTTGGAGCCTCCATCTGTAGCAGTGACTTCAAACTGAAAAGATAGAAAGAATAAACTTAAACGACGAAGAAAGACAGTCATTTAATATTCAAATCTATAAAAGTTACAAATTTTAGGTTTTAAACAAGGTCTGTGATTTTTTTTTCTAAAATTTTAATTTCATAATGACCACAATACACATTTAGGGGAACATCCTGAGTTTTTCAATGAATTATATTGTAAGTTTTGGAGAGAGAAAAATCTGTGATTATTTGCTCAAAACCCCATCAAGATAGTTGGTGTTAACCAAGAATTTATCTTATTCTAACATGAATAAAATTCTTTTTAATTTATTTTCATTTTTAGTCTGGAAAACTCATTGATTTGTTTTGTTTTTAAAAAAAAAATACATGTTGGCTTTAGGAGATTATCCCTTTCCTCATATTTTGCAGATGAATTTTTTACCCCAAAAATCTATAGATAAATGGCTATTATACAAACTCATTCTATGGGTTGAGCTTCCCTAAAGATGTGGAATGATTAACAGGTTAAGACTTGCAATATGTTCCTCTTTTGAACTAGGTGAAGTCAAATATGAAATAATCTAATAATACTAAAACTATCTAACTAACTTACTGTATAAAACCTTGTATCTGCAGTGTCTTGGTACAAGTTCTGACGTACTGTAATCTGTCCGGAGATTGGATCCATGGCAAAATATAACTGACCACGACCATTTCCTGTTGTATCTATCCATGAGTAGGTGATAGTGTTGTATGGAGCCTGAAAACATGAAATATGTGGCATTGTTGATTATAGTATAATATTGTTTTATATTCTTTTGTAAAGAATGTTGATATGTATGACCATCTAAAGCAATATGGCAGTTTAATTCTAAATTCCATTTTTAAGGGGGTAAATCATTAAAAAATTTGATGACATCACTGTCACATGAAAAAATTATGTCTATGGGCCAATCAGAAGACATCTTACATAAGAAATAAAATTATTAATATATACTATTGAAATTGTATATAGAAGGGAGATATTCACTTACAATTCTATCCCCATCTTGTGCATTGACATCAACTACCACACTGTTGAAGGGCTCCGTTTCATAGATCTGGTTGACATAGGCTAGTTGATCAAACTTAGGGATGTTTAAGTTACGATCTATATTTATCTTGATAACCGCTGTGGCTGACCTTGCAGGATTTCCACCATCAGTGGCGATGACACGTCCCTAGAAATAAACATAGAGAGTTCATATATAGAAAAATTCATGAAAGCAATTTATTCAATCAATCACAAGAATAACAGATTTATATAAATATTCTTTATCTTCTCAGTTATATGAAAGTTTTTTTCCCATTCATTTGATATGTTTGGTACTTGTTAAGGATGTACTTAGGTGAGGGTTTGTGAAATTAAAAAAATCAAGAATTTAAAATTGATACTTTGAGAAAAAAAAAATTGGTTAAAAATCAAAATAAGCAAAAAATATTGATAGGTCAAGGGATATTTGATATTTGAAATATGGTGGGAAAAGGCTGTCTCTGACTTTTACCTTAGATTTGAATATTTGACACAAATGCCAAAACCTCACCTAAGTACATCCTGAAGAGACTTTCAATTTTGAATTTTCCTTTTTTGAGTTCGATATTTTTGTTATTTTACTTTTTTACAAAAAGAAACATAAGTAATTGTGTTACCTTATTTTCAAATATACATATTAATTAATGTACAATATAAAATATAATATAAAAAGATAATTTTAATGAAATTTTATTTACAATTTCAATTGAAAGTAATTGCCTTATACCTGAGGTAGCATTAAAACTTCTTAAATTTTTAAACCAAAAGTACATACAGAATGTTTTTAAATGTCTAGAAAAACTTAGCAAAATCTATAAATATTTTTTTCTTGGTATACATTTTCTTTTATATTAATTTCAACCACTCTGCCGATTGACACATCTGTAGCATTGTCTACCATTCTTGGAAAAAAATAGACTTTCTGCTCTTCAATATCTACATTTGTAATAAAACAATTTATTGCTTTTCAATCTGAATGCTGTTGACTGACCTATCAAAAAAGATTTAAGGTGTACCTAACACTACAGGGAGATAACTCTGTAATATCGGCTAAACGTTTTAATTATGTTGTGTTGTTAAGGGAATATTAAGCTTCTCAATGATCAAAATCAGTGTTTGTCAAACTGCTATATAACCAGTGTAGTTTTTCTGACAAAACGGTTGGTTCAAAATTTTTGATTTTTTTTATATTTTTGTAAAAGGGTCAAAGTAAATAATTTGTCAAAATTTTATGAAAATTAAACAAGCCAAATTAATTTTAGTGAAAGTGTTGGGTACCACCTTAAAACAGAGAAAAATAAATCATCAAACAAAACTTGACATGAATTCTAAGAAAACAAAGTATCATACCTGATAATATGGAACATTTTCTCCTGTTAGCGGTTGCCTAGATCTAACTTCTCCATTATCTACATTGAGGCTGAAATACTGTTCAATATTGCTGTCAGAGTCGCCAACTAACTGGTAGGTCACTTGTCCATAGGGTGTTGCCTGTAATAGTTAAAAAAAAACATCTTCAGTTTTATACACAACACAATTTAAGATTTATGTTTTATGTTTTATTATTAAAATATCAAAACATACTAAATCTACACATAATATTATAGCGAACCCTATGATAGTTTTCCATAGATTCACCTGCAAGTTACCTGTCGATTTAAACTTTTGGCAGTTCTATTGTCCCATCTAACAAATACAACAGGTATTGTTCTCTGTAGTTTATTCACTAGGACCTTTAAATTTCTTCTAGGAGAAATATATCACTCATTGATTAATATACCTGAACAAAAAATTGAACTGTCAATGATGAAAAAATACTTATACCAATACTAAGAAAGGACTCACAAAACTGCATGTGGTATTGTATTTGTTCAATACCAAAAACTCGTTTTTAATGTGTTCAATATTAATAATGATTTAAAAATTAAAAGTTGATTTCTGATCAAATATTTTTGTGTGTTTGATAAATAAAAATTTGAATATTATTATTTTTAAATTAAGGTCTTCATAAACATAGTCTATAAATTAACAACAAAAAAAACATGCAAATTCTTTGGAAAATACTAAAAAAAGTGTCTAAAATAAATTTTTTATAATTAAATCAGATTTTATATTGAACAGATTGAAAATATATTAATGATATATTGAATAAATACAATATTGCATACAGTTTATGTGAGTTTATAGAAGTATTTCAATAAAAAAACAGATAATTTTTTGGTCAGGTAAATTAATCAATGAGTGATATATTTCTCCTAGAAGAAATTTAAAGGTCCTGGTGAATGAACTATACAGAGAACAATACCTGTTGTATTTGTTAGATGGGACAATAGAACTTACAAAAGTTTAAATCGACAGGTAACTTGCAGGTGAATCTATGGAAAACTATCATAGGGTTCGCAATAAAATAAACTGTAACATAACAGTACATATCTTTCTACATTGGATGACTAACAATATAATACATTATTGGCTTTCTTGGTGCTACTCATTCACTTAAAAGAATTTGAAATAAATATTTCAAACTATTCAAAATATGAGAAAATAAATTTAAAACTTATCAAAATATGAGAAAATAAAAATAAATGATTAGTAAAAAATGTTCCTGGGGCGATCCCCAGGAATGAACCTATTTGTTCCTCGGCAGGAATGAACCTATTTTCCTCGACAGGAATGAACCTAATTCCTGAGGCGATCCCCAGGAATGAACCTAATTGCTCCTGGGCGATCCCAGCATAGTAAAAATACTACTTAAAATACAATTTGTTCCTCAACAGGAATTAACCTATCTGATGTATTATTGAATTGGGGGAGTATGATTCCCCTGGAATTAAAAAGCCAAATGAAATGAGTTCATAAAATGAAAGAGTGAAAGCCCCCAAAGATATTTTCAATTTCAGAATGTTCTGTTATCTTAGTAAACGATAGAAGCAAAGCTTTACATGGATGTAATTGGCTATAATAACCTTTAAATGTGTTTTTTTTTTCATTTTTAAGATATACAGTAAAACAAAGTATTTGACCTAAAATTGCCTCAACAAATGCAATGCAATGAATTAAAGTATAAGTAAATAGCAAAACTTTTCAACAAATGGTAGCAAGATACTGATTTTTTTTTCTTTGTTGGTCTTAAATTTTGCAAATTCAACACCAAACCAGTTTGCCATGTTTAATTTTCATAGATGTCTTTAGTTTAAGATTTTTCCTCTCTGGGCAAATTTCCATGTATCTAACTTCTAAAATTTTAAAATAAGGCCAAATGTTCAACTTGACAGTACCTTTTTTGTTGTTGTTAAAAAAGAAGATAACAACCAGTATATCAAGCAAAACATTTTTCTTCAAATATGCCTGCAAAAATAATTAACATTTACAGTGCCTTTCCAACCAAAATAGTTCAATATTTACCGTGCCATCACTGTCAGTAGCAGCCACTGTTTCCACAGAACCACCAACGGTGAAATTTTCTGAGATAGTTTTCTCATAAGATGAGATGGCAAATGATGGTGGATTTTTATTTCTGGTAATTGTTATGGTAACAAAGGCATTATTTCCTGTCTGTGATGGAGTTCCACGATCTTTAACTGACACAGTCAACTAAAATACAAGAAAAAATTAGAGACTATTAATGAATTGAAAATATTTCTTTAACTTTCTTTAAAAGATCCATCTTGATCTCCATAGTGATAAAGTTCTATTTAAAATTTTTTATAACATTTAGTTCTCAAGAAGCTAATCATAGACAAGAGGCTCTCAAGAGCCTGAATCGCTCACCTTAATTTTTTTGGTTAAATCTCTCATCAATGATTATTTTGGCTTTTCAATTTATTTAAATGTTCTTTGAATCGTCCTATTTTCTTCAAAAGCAAAAAAAAAATCATTTTCTCCTATGTTCTATTTTAGCCATAGGAGCTATGTTTCTGACATACAAGGAAATGAAATATAAAATTTATACTAGATACTCTGAAACTCATTTAGCCTAAGTTTGGCTGAAATTGATACAGCAGTTTCAAAGGAGAAGATTTTATAAAGTAAGTCAACATGATGAACACATTGTGAAAAAAGTCTTTAAAGGGCAATAACTCCTTAAGGGGTCAATTGAAAATTTTGGTCAAATTGACTTATTTGTAGATCTTACTTTGCTTAACATTTTTGCTATCAACAGTTTATCTGTATCTATAATAATATTCAAGATAATAACCAAAAACTGCAAAATTTCTTTAAAATCATCAATTCAGGGGCATTATACCTGAAAAACCAGTTACCCAATTCGGCTGAAAATTTCAGGACAGGTAGACCTGGACCTAATAAATACTTTAACTTCTTGTCTTATTTGCTCTAAATGCTGGAGTTTTTGAGATATAAGCCAAAAACTGCATTTTACCCTGTGTTCTATTTTTAGCCATGACGGCCATGTTTTTTGAGGAAATAAAAAATAAAGCACAAACTTTATTTTATACACCCTACTGATCATCCAGTTGAAGTTTGGTTGAATTTGGTTTAGTAGTTTTAGAGGAGAAGATTTTTTAAAGTTAGCAAATATGATGAACAAATTGTGAAAAATTGTCATTAAAGGACAATAACCCCTTAAGGGGTCAATTGACAATTTTGGTCATATTAACTTATTTGTAGATCTTACTTTGCTGATCATTTTTGCTGTTTACAGTTTATCTTTATCTATAATAATATTCAAGATAATGACCAAAAACTGCAAAATTTCCTTAAAATTACCAATTAAGTGGCAGCAACCCAACAATGGTTTGTTTGATTCATCTGAAAATTTCAGGGCTGATAGACCTTGACCTAATGAACATTTTTCCCCCCCAAGTCAGATTTGCTCTAAATGCTTTCGTTTTTGAGATATAAGCCAAAAACTGCATTTGACCCCTATGTTCTATTTTAAGTAACAGCGGCCATGTTTTTTGACGGATCAAAAATCGAAGCACACACTTTGTGCAGGATAATCTAAGGAACAATCATGCTAAGTTTCATCCAAATCCATTCAGTAGTTTCAGAGGAGAAGATTTTTTAAAGTTAGCAAATGTGATGAACAAATTGTGAAAAATTGTCATTAAAGGACAATAACCCCTTAAGGGGTCAATTGACAATTTTGGTCATATTAACTTATTTGTAGATCTTACTTTGCTGATCATTTTTGCTGTTTACAGTTTATCTTTATCTATAATAATATTCAAGATAATGACCAAAAACTGCAAAATTTCCTTAAATTTACCAATTAAGAGGCAGCAACCCAACAATGATTTGTTTGATTCATCTGAAAATTTCAGGGCTGATAGATCTTGACCTAATGAACATTTTAACCCCATGTCAGATTTGCTCTAAATGCTTTCGTTTTTGAGATATAATCCAAAAACTGCATTTGACCCCTATGTTCTATTTTAAGTAACGGCGGCCATGTTTTTTGACGGATCAAAAATCGAAGCACACGCTTTGTGCAGGATAATCTAAGGAACAATCATGCTAAGTTTCATTCAAATCCATTCAGCAGTTTCAGAGGAGAAGATGTTTGAAAAATTGTTAACGACGACAGACGACGACAGACGACGACGACGACGACGACGACGACGGAAGCCAAGTGATGAGAAAAGCTCACATGGCCTTTTAGGCCAGGTGAGCTAAAAATATATATATTTAAATGACAAAGATCATAGCTGTTTATATATGTCTATTATTTTGTAGAGTCTCAAAACTGCAATCAATTCCAACAGATTAATGCAACTCTAGTTTCCTATTCTAACACAGGGATCAAATTATATAAAATAAATGATAAGTTTAATTTCATTTAGTGTAAAGAGAGGGAAATCATTCTTCACAATTTCAAAATTTGCAAAATAACAAAAAAATAAATTTATAAACATGTGAAATAATTTTGTGTAAAGAACCAAGTTTACATGTTACCGTAAAATTTGACATCACAATTTAAACTTGTTTTTTTTTCCAGACTTGATGTGTTTGAGCTTTTTGATTTTATTGTTTGATGAGGGACTTTTTGTTTTAGATTTTCCTTGGAGATAGGTATTTCTGCTATTTTATTTTTTGCTGTAAAAGCAAAAACAAGTGATATTTAATAGACAATAGTATTACCTGGTACTGATCCACATTAGGTACTTCAGTCAGTGGTTTTGACACATATATAACTCCAGAATACTGATTAACACCGAAGTAATTAATTCCACCTGGTGGGTTACTGCCAGTGATAGTGTACTCCAATTCATGCTATAATGAAATATATAAGAAGTTAGCAAATCAGCCTCATTTAAAAGTCACAATTTACAATGATGGAAAATAGTTGAATAAACTACATATCATAAAGGCAGAAAAAAACAGAGATTTTAATGTAATCAAATTTACATATCAATCCAAGATTCAGTGCAATCCTACCTTCATGATCACTGATGACACAAGATGGATTAACAGACAATCGCTGTACCATCTAATGTGGGTTCATTATAAAGCATGGGATAACAATATTTGTGAACTTTCAGGTTGGTGTATAGTTAAACCAAGAAATGTTTATGCTCAATGAAGTACATATTTTTAAAAGCTTGTCAAAACCATGAATTTCAATTTTCAAAACAATATAAGTTTTCTTCTATCCTCGAAAATTGTTCCCCATGAAAATAAATGAATCCACAATATATGATAGCAGATGACAGACACCAAGGATTAACAGAAGATATTTTTAACAAATAACTTACGCTATCTGCATCAGTTGCTGTAAGTTGTACAAGACTGACTCCTACTGGGTAACTTTCGTTTATTACACGTGTATATGATGTGGGAGCAAAGGCTGGTGGAGCAGGATTACGATTGACCGTTATAGTCAAGTTTGTCTTATCTTGATCTTCTGGGTACTCCATGTCATAAACAATCAAACCAAGCTGAAATATTTTCAAATTATAATGTTGCATTGTGGGAAATTATAATGCTGACTTTAAGATAAATTCTAAGATGGTTTTATTTTAAAACATAAAATACAATAATCAGAGTTATCTTTCCCAATAAAGCAAAGTTTTTAAAAAATTTAATCTATCATAAATATTAAGTATATGGAAAAACTGTACATATATATGAAAAGTCATGTAAAAATGACTTTACCAAAATTTTCTTATTGATTAAAAATCTGGTCCAATCATTTGTGTTGTATTTTTCTTGGACAAATAAGGCCATAAATAAAAAAACATGAACATTTCATATATATCAATAACAGAGCAAAAATATGATATTACTTTATTTTAACGAAATGAATCAAAAATTCTTTTTATTTTAAATAAGTATATTTCTACCAGTTGTTTATTTTTAATACTTACTGTATATGTTTGTTCTATTGCTGTCTGTAAGCCAGCGTTGTAAACAGTTATAACTCCACTGGTAGGATTTACAGTGAAGAATCCAGGAGCTGCAGAGAAATAGTCCACTTCAAACTTTAAGGAACTCTGTGAAGAAAAAATACAACATTGTGATTAGTAATTTTTTTTATAACTTTTATGGAATTTAAACTATGCGATGAGACCCTGTATTAACAGAAGTGCAGGGGTTAAAAAATTTTGTTACAGCTAACTAGCCCAGGACTTGTTGGCAGCAGGATTTTACTAGCCCTGTTGGAAGAACTGCTAGTCCATCAAAACTGATCTGCTAGCCCTAGTATGCCTTAAAAATCAAGAGTTTGCTGCAAAATACAAAGTGGGTGTCCTTTGTTTTTAAGGAGACATTATACACTGTATTTAATCATTTTTGTTGATCTGTTGTTTATTCTTTTGGTGCTTAACCTGACTTAGTTGTTCCCATATTCAAAGCAGACTTTTATTTTGCATCTTTGGGGCAACTAACGGCAATATTCACAGAGCATTGCCCGTTTTTTCATCAGCAACAGCCAACCTTGCCAGGGGAATCATTGTGTCCCAGTTCTGCCAACTTTTCAGGAAGTGAATGCGTAATTTTTTGGCCAAATTGTAAAGATGAAAGAGAAAAAACAATAGTTCAGAGGAAAATGCCGCCAAATAAGCATAAACATGTGTGAGTCTCGCGCTAAAGACTTGGCAGCCCTTCTGTCCTGGACACCATTAATTTTTTTCCGCGGCTTTTCCCTGTCGTAATTAGCATTTTTGTGGGAAGAATTTTCAGCCTCATTACTCCTTTCATCTACCGTTTTTCGATTTGAAACTGACGAAGTTCCTGGGGTTCCCGTACTAAAATATTAAGAAATATTTTGTTGCATGGTTTCGTGCTCAAGATTTGTGCAACAAGACAGGTCAATACCAATCAATACATCATACCCCCAAATACCGTTAATTGAAAATCTCGGCACGATAAGCAATGTACAATACCCCAAGCCATGGTATGAGAAATCGACAATTTAAAGTACGAGAATTGTGATCAACACATGATTCCAGGCCACCCAGACATGCCAGAGTTATTTGTTCTATTTTTAAAATATGTACAACAGGACCTGTACAAACCAATTCAAATTCTTGAAATCCCAGATGATTTAATTTAATCGAATTGGCTAACATAGAATAGTGATGAAGGGATTTTTCACTTTCTATTTTGGAAACGTCAAGAATTTTTTTTTACTAGTCCGTCGGGCATATCGGATTACACATCTTAATTGCCCGAGGCGTAAATGATCTAGTCCCGGGCGTCGGGCTAGTGGATTTTTTAACCCCTGAAGTGGATTCGAAAAATTGTGACATTTCATATACTGTTATATGCAAAAGTGTGACCTCAAATTGTCAAAATACTGAAACATTTGTTTTGATCAGTAACAAAGTCATGATAATTATACATTAAGGTAAAACATTTGATCTTATTCCAAATATCTATTCCCTAACAGCATATGGTATTTTAGTAGAGTATGTTGTAACTAAACTTTCATATTATATTTTTTCCTCTTTGGTTTCAGAATAATAGTGACTCAGAACTTAGATTTACTAGGGCAATTCAAAATATGCCACCATTTTCTTTTCTGATATAGTAATATTATGCAATGAGGGGCTTATCTATGAGACCCATTGTTGGTTTAAGAAGGTAATAAGAGAAATTTCTTACTTTCTAAGAAAGTACATTTAGCAACTACAACCCATCGTGGAAGATCCACGATAAGGCATAGAGTGTATGGCACGGCCCCACCCTTTGATTGCAAGAAAAAAAATTAAAGAATTACACCCCTTTTAAAATTTGTAGCTCCACCCTTGACCAATAATCCTAAATTTTTATCTTATAATTTTCTACAACTTACTGTGGGTGCTATATCTCCGTCCAAGGCTGTTGCTGTAAACATGGGAACATTTATAGCCTGGTTATAATTAATAGTCTGTGTGTACGGTGTATTGGTAAATACTGGAGATTGTAGGTTCCTGGTCACCGTGACGATAACAGATGATATATCAAACTTCTCTGGATTGGAATTGTCAGTAACATTAACATTAAACTGAAAAGAAAATATCACATGGTCAAGATAATACTTCACATTGCTTCATTTCCTAAGTTTTTTCTTATTTTTCATTTTATAAAAATTAATTCATCATAGATAAGTTTTGTAAGCTAGACGAACATTTTGTCTAGGAAAGACGAATCAGTGACAATCAAATAAAGTACAAAATTTAAATTATACCTGTCAAGACCCATTTTTACATAATACAATGTAGATAAAAACATAGTATTTTTTCAGATGACGTCTGCTAACAAACTAAAAGTGCACTATTTTGTTGAGATTCATACACAGTTTTCCCTGTGTAGTCAGACATGGGAATTGATCAAATCACCCTGTATGATGATGTTTGCTAACAAACTAAACATGCACTATTTTGTTGAGATTCATACACAGTTTTCCCTGTGTAGTCAGACATGTTAATTGATCTACTCACCCTGTAAGATGTTGCCTTGCCAGCATCTGTTGTTAACAGTTTTCCCAGAGTAATTTGACCAGTTGATGGAACCATGTAGAAGTAATCTGTGACTCCTGGACTAGGGACAATGCTGTAGGTCAAAACATCCTACAATAAAAAAACACAAATAAATATAAGGTTTACTCTTCCTAATATCTACTTTAAAGCAAAACACACAAAATTAAACAGATAAATAAAAGACAAAATTGATGAAATCTAAATTATGCCATTTCTTTCAAAAGTTTTAAGTTTTGAAAACATCTGACTACTTCAAAAATTACTGGCACATACCCCTATATCAGCATCAGTAGCTGACACTTTAACGACTGGTTCTCCAAGACCTAGTTTTTCTGAGATTGCTGTAGTAGTTGTATACTGGTTTGCAGTAAACTGGGGAGCATTAACATTCCTTGTTATTGTAACCACCAGAATGTTCTTAATAGTCTGCCTTCCTTGCGGGAAATTTCTAGTGGCTTGAACTTCAACCTAAAATGGCAAAATTTTCTATTTGTAATAAATGATCTCTAAACATGATGGTGTTTCTTGGGTATGTTCACACTTTTCCTTTCCCAATAATATGTAAATATAGATAGAAAAGAAAGAAATATTCAAAAAATATTGAATTTTTACCACTTTTTGTTGCTTTGATAACTCATGGAATGAAGAAGTTTTCTCAATTAAAGTTCTTTTCAATTTTTTGCATAGAAAAACATGGGAAAAAATCTGAATTTACAATGTATCATACAATAATGTATTTATGTTGTTATTAACGGAATAATATATCTCCCTTTAATGAGAAGTAATTTGTAATACAGATTTAAACAGGCTAGGTAGGTTAACAGCATACTACTCATTCATACTTTCGAACTTTAACTATTGTCCAGTAATTTGGCACTACTGTAGTGAAAAAAATTCTTTTAAAATGGAAAAAATTCAAGAAAGAGCTCTAAGATTCATTTATGAAGATTATGATATTCCTTACGAAAAATTGCTAGAAAAATCTAAATTACCATCTTTAAAAATAAGAAGAATAAAAACAATTGCAATAGAAACATTTAAAATAATTCACCAAAAAAGTCCGAGCTACCTTCATGATTTGATTGATATAAAAATTAACAAGTATGATTTAAGATCACAGGAAACAGCAGTACTCCCAAGAGTTTGAACTACTAAATATGGCTTAAGATCATTTCGCTATAATGCTGCACAAATCTGGAATGAGCTACCGAACCATTGTAGAGTGGAAACATCTTTCGACCAATTCAAAAAATTGGTACAAACAAGGGATCCAAGTAACAGCTCATGCCAGTGCAGTGCATGCATATAGTGTTTATGCCTGTTTTATTTTACTTTTATTTTCTGTGTGACTATTTGATTTGTGCAATCTTATTATTAACTTGTGCTATGTTTTAAGTGTACTATATGCTTTTAACTTATATATGTCATTATGGTATCTTACTATGCATTATATGTTTAAAATTGTGTTGTTTTCATGACTTTTGTATTGTGTGTGTGTGTATTGTATTTTGTTATTAAGTCGATTTGAAAAGCTCACTAGAGCTTGTGTTATGTAGTTTATTGAATATCGACTCTAAATAAAACTTTGAATTGAATTGAATTGAATAGACTTTCAAGAAAGGTCAAACTGTTATTCTTACCTCAAAACTTGGTCTCCTAGATGGATCGGATGTTAATAACTTTTTCAAAGTTAAAGCACCAGTGTCTTTATTGATTTGAAAGTAATCACCGGCATCTGATAACCCAGTTATAGAATATTCGATTCCAGGCTGAAAAAAATTAAGGTCAATTTACTACAATAATATCAAGGTCATTTCACTACAAAACTATCAAGGTCATTTTACTTCAAAAATATCAAAGTTATTTTACTACAACATATCAAGGTCATTTTACTACAAAAATATCAAGGTCATTTACTACAAAAATATCAAGGTCATTTTACTTCAAAAATATACCAAGGTTATTTTTCTACAAAAATATCAAGGTTAAAAGACTACAAAAACATCAAGGTCATTTTACTACAAGATTGTCATTTCCTAGTATTACTAAATTTCCGTAGTACATACTCTAATTCATTTTACACCTCATCTGATATGAGTAATTTGACAGATTTTTTGCGTTTTTGATCAACGCAATAATAGCTATACTTAATCAATAAAATTCATTAAATTCCCCCATCAAAGCTAAATATACTATATACTATATACCGTATCCATTGATTCTCATCTTTAATATCTTACAAAAATAATCTTATCTGAAAACATAAGCCAATCTCCTTTGTAAATATTGTTACTGCTGATTAAGTGAATTATAAAAAGCGATTGGTCAAAGTTGAAATACTGACCGGTGGAGTTGCCTGGATTGTCCTAATCAAAGCTCCTGTTGCTTCATTCTCTGTGATGGTCTCGGTCCAATCAGCTGTTACCCATAAGAGAGTGGCATCAACAGAGACAGTAACAGATAGGGTACCAGTAGTAGACAGGGCAGGTTTTCCTCCATCTTGTGCACGAATCAAAACCTGTAAAATGGTGTGTAAGTCAGTTATAAAATTTCAATAACATTATATAAACACAAATATGTATATGTATTTTTGTGTAAGTTTATATGTTTTTCAACTTTTTAAGAGTTTAAATCGTAGAGAAATTATAAATAACATAATGTTTTTTTATTCTTTTTGTACATAATAGATTAAATGTTTGAAAATCTTGACAAGAAGTAGCCAAACAAGCCATGAACCATGTATGTGAAAGTGTCTTCTCATTCCAAACAAGCCATCATGCATATCCAAATTTAAGATATGGGCAGGACTTTTAAATAAAATACTTCCTTTAACAACTACCCTTAAAGAATTTTGTATATTTACTTAGATATACTTACAGTAAATGGACTAATATTACTGCCAGCTATAGAAGATTTGAGTGACACCACACCTGTGTCTGGCTGGATGAAGAAGAATGGTGAAGCAGGAGTATTTTCAACCAGAGAGTAGGTTATCTCATTGTACGGAGCCTAAAATGGAATATAAGTTAAACATATATATGAATAGAAAATAAGAATCATATTATTACAGCTATTTTATTGTCCTGAATAAAGTCATCTTCTGTAATCCAGTGTGCAAAATTCTTTGCACAAGTATAAAATATAATTATTTGGAATCGAACCTCAAATTTACTTAGTTAAAATCAAAAGGTAAAAAGAGCTTCATAGCCTTATTCAAATACTTCAGAAACAATTTCTTTTTTGCCTTGTATAATGGCTTTGGAAATAGACCTTATGTACTGCCTCTTAAACAAATATTACTTATTTGGACTTGGTACTGGTACTGGAATCAATTTTTTATTTTAGTATTGAACATCGTTTTTTTTTCTTCTTCATATGAAAAATAAAAAATATTTTTTACCTTAGGATCATTATCTTGTGCTGTTACCGTGGTTATTGCCTCACCAACAGGGGTATTCTCCAGTATTGTGGTGTTGAAAGTACCGGCAAAAAATGGCGGAAGCATATTCCTATTGACATTTATCTGGATTGAATCAATGGAATTTCTAGGAGGGGAACCACCATCTTGAATAAATAGTCTTATCTATAATGAAAAAAAAGTTCATGAACTTGGTCTGCTTTAAATTGTTTAAATACTGTTTAAAATATATTAATACTTTTCATCAATATAAAAAAATATCTTAAAAATTTGCATTTACTTCACCAGTACTATTGTTTGAAAAAAAGTAAATGAATTTGACAACTATTGTTCAAAAATGTTTCAAATACATCTATATTTGTTATAAATGAAAAACGGGTTCTTAAAATAGACGAAATTTCTACCTTTACTTAAATTAGCCGTTTCAGAATCTAAAGAATCATGGGTAATTTTATTGTTCGTACCCCAAAATGAAAATAACGCTACGTCATTGGTTAAATTTCCATTGTTTATGACATTTTTAACCAATCAGGACGTTGTGGTGTACACTTTTGAAAATATTACCCAGGATGCATTAGATTCTGAAACGGCGAATTGGTAAACTTGTATTGTACTGTAAATTCTGAAATTATTAAGTGCATTATAATTAAGATTTTGTCATTTTTGACTGAAATGTGATTTTTGATATTTTGCAATATTGAGAAAAATCCTGTTTAATTCATATTAAAAATTCCAAATGTGAGTTAAAATGATTGCAAATATAACCCTGTAGCATTTTTCGCAATAATAAAAACATTGCAATAATTTCTGAATTTGCATTACACAAAGTACAATTTAATAATTAAAAGAAATTTCATAACAATATCAATGGTCAACAATTTTAAGACTCCATACATGAAGAGCTTACCGTATAACTTTCAGCAGAGTCTGCAGCTAAAGTGGCAGCATCTGCCACTCTGATGGTATTTCCTTGAAGTTTAAAGATGTTGACAGCAGTGGCGCCATCTCCAATAACTTGGATGGTGTATGTGTTGAAAGGATTCTGGAATCAAAATTTATATATTATATAAATGTATATTTTTTTCATGAAATAAACTTCTCTGAAAAAAATTCTAATCTCAAGTTTAATACAATTTCACATCTTTTAGATATTAAAATAATGAAGAAAAAAAACGGAAAATTTTTAAATATTTTTTTTTCAAACCCAGAAACATTTCTAGGAAATATTTTAAAGGCCACCAAATTATATTTTTACAGCAACCAAGGAAAATATCTGTACTGAATAGAAAAATCAAGATATATTTACTTTTGTTTTATGAAAAATTCACACAAAACTAACATGATTAATTTTCAACTTAAATATATTCAAAAAATGAATTGTTAATTCACCGCAAAGCCATCTGACAAAAAAAACAAAACATTTATTACAAATGCCCCTGTCATATTTTTACTCCTATTTCCTTAAGCAACATAAAATTATCAATCTTAGACTCATGCAAATAAAACATTTTCCTCTCTTTAAAATTGCATGCAAACATAAAAAAAAACACCCTGAACAGTCAAATAAATTTACTGAAGCATCAATATCCCAACTTAATTCTAAAACTTAAACTCTCTCCTCTGACATGCAATTAGGGCTGTTCCATTAAATTGTATGTGGGAGAGTAAGAAGTGACTTTCAAATTGTCCCTACACCTGAGAACCATCTTTTAGATAATTTTGCAAAATGGTAATACCGGGTAGACGCATACAGTAAAAAGATCAATGACCCACAATCAATAATTAAACTTCCCTTCCTACCATCTCACATACATTTTAATGGAAAGCATGATCACAAAACATTTAAAAACATAACATTTGTTATTTTTCAACTTTTTTTTTTTTTTTTTTTTAAAGATTTCATCCATTTTCAATACATACTGTACTGTTCCCATCACTGTCTGTTAAATTCTGTTTGAAATTACATCAATCTTAACTTTAAATCATATATATTCGACAATGATAATTAGATACTAAAAGAACAAAATTATCTACCAAATCATGTCTTATGTCATTTTTGATTTATGAATAATCATAAATATTGATATAAAGGCTACAAAGAATTAAAGTATTAAAATTCAAAATTTCATAGCTTAAAATCTCTACAAAGAATTAAAAGTATTAAAATTCAAAATTTCATAGCTTAAAATCTTTGACTACCATGAAGTTTTTTGTCAAATAGACTCCAGTATTATAAATAGTATTTCTGAGATTGTCTAATTTCAATGGATTTTTTCTTAGTCACTATGAACTAATTGATTTTCTGTAACCTGAATAAAAAAAAATGCATTTACCATGGATTCATTGATTTTCATGGATACCAAGTTCTAAGATTGATGGAAATTTGCATTTTTGTGAATACTTAATTTCCTGGTTTTGTTAAAGTCTACATATAAGTCTTGAAAATTTATCAAGGTGGTATCTAACACTACAGGGAGATAACTCTGTAAAATCAGCTAAACGTTTGAATTATGTTGCATTGTTAAGGGAATATTAAGCTTCTCAATGATCAATATTGGTGTTTGTCAAACTGCTATATAACCAGTGTAATTTTTCTGATAAAAGGGTTGGTTCAAATTTTTTGAAATTTTTACATTTTTTCACAGGGTCAAAGTAAATACTTTGTCAAAATGTTAGGAAAATTAAACGAGCCAAATTAATTTTAGTGACGGTGTTGGGTACCACCTTAAATGCTGAATATTTAAATTCATGGTTGACTTTACCTTTGAAATAGAAATCCTGCAATAATAATGAATTCACAATATAAAATGCCACAATGTATACCCTGTTGTTTGCATCAATGGTATTATACATAGTTACAATGGCCTATAATTGATTTTCTGCAACCCACAAAAAAGGTGGTATATTTCAAAGATTAATATAACAATATACATACCCTGTCGTCTAAATCAGTGGGATTGAATGTTGTCACAACTGAGTCGTTATTAATTGTCCTATCAATTCTGACAGAATCGAGAAGGTTTAGTTGTGGATCATTCAAGTTACGATGGACTGTTACCGTGACAGTAGCAGTATTGGTACCAGCCTGAGATGGTGTTCCTTTATCTTTGACTGTGACAGTGAACTGCAGAAAAAGTTTTCAAATGTTTAAATGTTTCAAAAATTTTATCAGTATACAATACATTTTGACATCTAGATAGGTAATTTTTCATTTCATAAAATAAATTTCAAGAGCTATTTAAGCCTCACACTGAAATTCTTGTTTATCTTGTATAACTATTGGTGTGCAAATTTATCATCCTGTGTTGATCAGCAAAATCTTTAATTTAAAGTAACAAGTAACAATAAGTATTTTCTATTTGAGGGAAGAAAAATCATGTCTGTTTTACAGTTTAAGAAAATGCAATTTGTGTGAACACTTTAAAAAATTGAAATTTCTGATATAAATAAAAGCCTTTTTATGCTTTGTAAATCAAATTAAACTTAAACATGTTAAATCCATTTCCATTGACACATCCACAATTCCAACGTTTAATTCAATATGAAGGAATTAAATTTACAAAAACATTTTTCAGCTCATTTTTAAAGAGTTGATTATCTTCAGTATAAAGAAAAAGATAGTCAGTGGATTCATTAAATTTTCGTGTATTGCTGAAAACTTGCATTTTATGGATATTTGATTTCGTGGTTTTGCCAATCTCTCTATACTAAGTATATTAACCCACGAAAATTGGTATACAATGAATAAAAAGAACCTACAGTATAGTAGAATATTTTCAACTTACCGTATAAACCAGTGTTTTATCTGCATCAGCCATCAAATACTGTTTGACAGACACTTTTCCATTACTAGTATCAACTTGGAAATAGGTCGAGTCCTTGACATCTCCGACTAATGTGTATTCTAATTCATTGTGTGGTGCCTGTCATGTGTAAAGGTAATATTATTCGCATATTTGTAAATGTGTTCAATGTAAGCAATGTATACACATGGAAAAAAGTATTGCAACACCAAATTGAAATTCAAATTAAAAAAACACTTTTAATTTTTTTGTTAAATAATTTGTTGAAATAGAACTAATTAAACATTATTCAAATATCACCTGAGTTTAATCAATAAATATCGACTCTATCAGTTCTTATCTGCACATGCAGGTACTGTACTCGTAAACACTAAAACAGCTGTTTTTATCCTCATTGTTTTTAACACTTAAAATAACCAAGTTTATAAATTTATGTGATTGAGACCTTGTAATTGGTCATCCACAACTCATAACTACAGCAAGATGGCAGATAATCAGCATGAGGGAAGCAGGTATGTTGCTGTGACAATTGCACATATTGTTGGTCATCACCATTCCAGTAGAAGTCGTTTTGAGAATAAAAATCAGTCAAGAAACGATGTTAAAGACCTTCCGAGGTCAAGAAGACCCCCTATAACATCTGCTAGTGAATATCAAGCATAATGAAGGTTGGTCGGAAGGAAACCCATTGCAAACAATACAATCCTAAAAAGAGAGTGATGACCATACAGGAGCCTTTAAACAAGAACTGCTCGAGATTGGTTCATCGCTACTGGTTATCGTGCGATAATACAATTTCGGGGACCTTTGGCTACGAACAGACACACAGATTCGCGTATCCAATATAGTGCAGAGTTCGCCAAAGTTGGAAATTGACGTCGTGGAGGAAGATCCATTGTTCCAATGGAATTCGGTTTATCTTCCTTGGCCCAATCATAGTCCGAATTTGAACCATATCGAGCATATATGGTACACTATTGGGCGTAAAGTGCACGAAAGGACATCCCAGTTCAAACACGTCATGAAATAAACAATACCCTTCGTCAAGAATGGTTGCTGCTACCTTAGCAACAAATTAGTCGACTTATGACAGGAATCAGAAGACGTTAAGATGCGGTTATCCGTTTGAATGGAGGCTGCGCACAAATTCTTTGGCGTATAACGATCAACCATGATGTGAACAATCATCTAAAGATTAATTTTGAAATGTCTGACATTGTAAAGTTCGACTACAGCAAAAGTTGTAAAATGCATTTTTTTTGTACCAAAAACACTTCATTTTGTTATAAAAAATTTTGTTAGATAAAACTTTTTTTTTCATTAATTTTTTGTTCGTTTTAATGCCAATTAATGTCATCATTAACTACGTTTCAATATTATTTTACAAATATTTTATCATATTCCATCCAAAATAAGAGACTGATTTTTCAAGTAGTTTTAAAAAATCAAGGTGTTGCAATAGCAATACTTTTTTCCATGTGTATATACGTGTATATTAAATCTAGGAATCTTAAATAAAAGTTCAAAATAAACACAACAACAAATTTGTAAAAGTTACATAGCAACATTTATCCTATTGCAAAAAAAATGCATATAACATTACAAAGGGACATGGGCTTTGCTCATTTTTGAAGTTTGTATGGTGGTATACATCTGTTAATTTCTGTGTCATATGGTCTCCTGTGCATAGTGGTCTCATTGGCAATCAAACCACATCTTTTTTTTTATAATTACTAGAGAACTGTAAAAGTGACACAATCCAAATTCAGACTTGATCTGTGTTTTATGGTAATCAGCATTTGAGTATAAGTTTGGTTAAGGCCAACTAAAGTAAGAGAATTTAAACCAATTTTTGGACGTACGTACAGACAAGGGTAAAGCTTTATGCACCCTCCATTCCAGCAAGGGCATAAAAAGAGAACAAATCAGATAAAAAGAAAAACATCTGTATAGAGTTGTAACGATGCAGAATATATTTATGTTTTCAAACTTCCACCTATTGTGGTTTGCAAAACATTCATTTCTGTACATCTCTTCTTGAAAAACTATTGCTTTCATCATTTCAATAAAGTACAATGCAACTTGACTAATCCGACACCTGATTATTCCAACACCCTGCTTTAACTGACACATTATCATGGTCCCAAAATATACCTATCCTTGCAGAAAAACCTGAGTAATCCGACACCCTGCTTAATCTGTCATTATTTTCTAGTCCCCTGATGTATCGGATAACACAGGTTGCACTGTATATGCAAAAAATATAAGTTTTATTTCCACTTACTATATTATCCCCATCATTAGCATTGACATCAGCTATTTCTACACCAGGTGTTTGAGTTTCCAGGATATCTGCATTATAACTGGTTTGTGTGAAAAATGGAGCATTCAGGTTACGAGTCACATTCACCAACAGGATACCAGTAGCAGACTTAGGTGGGCTTCCTCCATCTTGTGCTACCACTCGTACCTGTAACAATCATGTTTTGTTTAAAGTTAACTTGTTCCTTACATTTTTATTTACAATGATTGTAACCTGAATTCACTTAAAAATATTTATTTTCTAAATGAAATATACTGCATCTTCAATTTACACCAAAATATTTCAAGCAAATATAAACTCTTTTGCTATTTGAGATTCAACAACTCTTGACTTAAAATTTTATAAAATATATTTTTTCAAATGAAATATAAAATAACAAATAGATACTGCATCTTCAATTTACACCAAAACAATTCAAGCAAATATAAACTCTTTTGCTATTTGAGATTCAACAACTCTTGACTAAACATTTTATAATCTCTGACCTATTGATATCAATAAACAAGCTCTTCTTCTATGTGACATCATACATTGTCTCTAGCAAGATCAAATTTTAGAGAGACATCTGTGTTAACTAATAACAGCGGACAAATATCCACAAACCTTATTTTTTCAACGTGAATATCATTTTTTCTTCTTCTCTCTCTTTTTTTGTGTACATATGTTTATAAAATTGTAAATATTACTATTTCAAATACCATGCTCTAACACATAACAATGTTATAAAAATTGTAATAATACATTTACTTAACAACACATTCATAAATATATAAAACATTTTCATAAATGTTCTAACAAATTAAAAACAATCTACTATTCAATACCTGATAGTATTCTCCTTGATCAGCTTGCAGATTGCCGATGACTGCTATACCTCCGCCATTCTGGTTGATTGTAAACAGTGTGGTAGACGACTCATCACCTATGATGCTATAACTCACAGTACCAAATGGACTCTGTCAACAGCAATTAACATACTGTAAACCAACTTATTTTCTAGGATACTTTATTTCGCGTTTAGCCCTTTCGGGTCCATTTCACGGAAATTTAATTTTGCGATTTTCTTATTAACTTGATGTAGTTAAATAAGGAAAGATCCAAAGTTTACATATTCACGACAAATTTAATTCGCGTTATTTTTCTACTCGCGACAATAAATCGCTCGCGAAATTAGTTGGTTTACAGTATACAAATACCCATATTGATTAAGATGTCTTTAAAAATTTACAGAACTTGCCTTTTAAGATCAATATCTTTTTTATGTAGTTCTATATTTTAAATGAGATTTTTAAATATATTTTCTCATTTACCAAGTAAATTAGGAATATTTGTTATCCTCTAAAGTTCTGACTATAACTATACGAACATTACATGCTTTCTAATGAAATAAAACATTTTTTTTTTAATTTCACATTTATTGCATACTCATTAAGATCATTTAATTAAACAAAAAATCAGATTTTTTTTAACTTATACTAATAGCAGGGATCTCAAACAAAGCTTCTTCTGGAGTTGGTTTCACAAAAAAAAATACAACTAAAATTAATCTTAAGTACTATGTATTGTTCATGACTTACAACCAATCTTATTCGCAAGTTTTTAGGTGAAATCGACTACAAGATACTAAATCATGTGAGTTGAGTATAATAAGAATAACGAATGTGTATGTATACGGGCTTTACATCACATGGCCTTATTAATACCTACCACTGTATCATCATCAGTAGCATTTGCTGTGAAGAAAGTCCCAGACTGTGTTGGCTGTATTCTGATACTGTTTGGTAGGTTGTTAAATACTGGCGTCTGCAAATTCCTCTGAACTGTAATGGTCACAGGTATGTTCTGACTTCTGCCTGCTTGAGTGCCACCATCTTCGGCATAAATATTAAACTGAAAAGAAAAATCATAAAGATTAGTGATAGTTCATTTGAAACGGGGGTCTTATTCAGTTCATTTAAAACGGGAGTCTAGTTTAAGAAGAATATATTAAGCCAGTTTATTATGACAAACCATATTTGCAAGTTTGATTTTTTTTTTAACTGAATTTAAAAACCCCATCATACCTCTAAGAATTTAGTTTTTAAATCACCTACAATTCCTTCCCCCTTTTCCCTCAAAAGGCAACAAAATAGAACTCTTATAAACATACTGTGAACGTAGTCTGTGTTTCTCCTGTAAGTGTTCTTCTAACAGTAATCCATCCAGTTGAGGGATCAACTAAAAATCTGGCATCACCTCCATCGATCTTGTAGTTTACAAAGTTGTATGGTGACTGAAATACATGGTAAATTCAAATAAAATATGTCTGCCATAAAAACAAATATAGAATTCGAAATCAAACAAGCCCACTCTAAGATTATAAGGAATTTTATGAAAAAGTTGCGTTAAAATGGTTTTGTAGAAAAATTTGTCTGAGGATGAATTTCTAAAAAATAATATTGTGTTACCATTCAAAACATTAACAGAATGATGAACTTACTTACATATAAAATTATAAAAAAACATAACTCAAGAATGGTAATAGTGAAGCCAAGCCATTCAAATTTGATCTGACTTTTGTAGTAATAAGCATTGTGTATATATATAAGTTTCATAACATTTGGTTGCAGTTCACTTAATTTACAAAAATGAAACGCAGCAATTTTTCCAAACAATGTCTCTGTAGAGATGCATGAGACCAAAATATTTGAAAATCTGAATCAAACAAATAATTATATTAGACTGACTTACATCAGAGTCTACATCTCCTGCAAGAACTTGTATGATGGAAGATCCAATGTCCTGATCTTCTCGTACAGTACCGGTGTAAGAACTCTGATTAAATACAGGAACATTGAAGTTTCTCTTTACATTTACAGTTAACACTCCAACATCCTCCAAACGTGGAACACCACCATCTCTAGCTCTTACTCTGATCTAAAAATATATTGATATCTCATTAACCAAAAAGAATGTCATATTTTTCTACCTTCCAATTGAACAAGTACTTTTTTTCTTTTCGTATGCCATAAAAACACAAAACAATAATTTATGTAACTATTTCAACAGAATCAATGAACTCCAAAGATTTTTTCTTTAACGATTACTCAAACATTTTTCTTGGACAATTCAAATTTCTCAAATTGAATAATTTTCCATTTGTTTGCAATTTCTTGAAATAACATGTTTTCCAAAATTAGTTTTTTACATCATTAGAAAATATATATGACATCACTATAAATGTCGACTGACTAGTGATTACAGTAGTAACTACTTAGACCACTGGGCCACCGAGGCCCCCATTGATAGAAAAATCTTACCTTATAACTTGTTGTCGTCAGTGGGAAAATAGATGTAGCAAGGGAGATCACTCCTGTAATTGAGTTTATTCTGAAAGTTAATTCGGCACCGTCATCACCAGTGATATCATACTCAATTGTGTTGAAAGGAGCCTGAAAAAAGAAATCGTCAAGAACATGGAAATCAAATATTCTATTTCAAATATTGACAAATGAAGCTGTAACAAGAATACACATATTGAAATCACTGTATAAGTTAATCTTGTCATTTTCAATAGAAAAATATTATAAATTCAGGAATTATAATGAGGTTTTTATTAATGCAAATAATGTGACAGTGTGATTATTCACAAAAATAGCATTCTGATATCTGATATAAATATCTCTAATGAGATTTTCTGTCATTGCAATAACTAATCTCACATTTTTGTTCATTTTTCAAAAATCGCATTAAAAAATGCACACAATGATTTCTGAATTTACAGTAAGACGATGTGGCATGATTGCCAATGTGACAACTCTCAAAAGAGACCACAGACTATTTTTATTTATAAAACAGTTACACTCTCTGGAGTCAGAAGACAGTAATTTGAAAATAGTCTATTGTTAAAAAAAGAAAACAGGTGAAGCTAAGTAAACTTTACCCGATAAGTAAAGGTCTCTATTACACAATTTACTGATTGAGATTACTAGTGAAAATTAGGATTACAACAAAAATAAACTGGATTAAAAGTATGCTAAAACAGAATACAATTCTCAATAAAATCAGAAAAACAAAGGAATACAGTACATAACGTCTTATAATGTCTTGCTCTTGAATAATTGTGCTTTCCAATATTTAATTGACTTGATTTGAATTTGGAATCTTTGAGTTTTTGAATTTTTGAATATTTGATTTTTTGATTTTGTGAATTTTTGAATTTTTGAATTTTTGAATATTTGAATATTTGAATATTTGAATATATGAATTTTTGAATATTTGAATATATGAATAATTTTTGAATTTTTGAATATTTGAATATTTGAATATATGAATTTTTGAATATTTGAATATATGAATGAATATATGAATATATGAATATATGAATATTTGAATATTTGAATATTTGAAATATCTGAATGAATTTTGTATGAATTTTGAATTTTTCAAGTTTTAAATATTTGAATGAATTTTGTATGAATTTTGAATGAATTTTGAATATTTGAATCAATCTTGAATGAATTTTGAATGAATTTTGAATATTTGAATCAATCTTGAATGAATTTTGAATGAATTTTTTAATTAAATTTTTGAATTGAATTGGATTGAATAATTGTATATACTTACAACAGTGTCTGCATCTGATGCTGCCACATCATAAACATCTCCAGTTCTATTGTGGAATATCTCAATGGTATTATCCAAGTTATTTATGATTGGACTATTACGATTTCTGTTTACTGTAATGGCTATCTGAGCAGTGTTACTTCCTGTTAGTGGTGTTGATCCTAAATCGGTGGCTTCAGCATCGAACTAGACAAAAATAATCAATAAATTTAACTGTAGAAGTAGACTAAATTTAACAATCTGGTCTTTTTCACTTTTAGTATCTTGCAGGTATTAATCGGTGCAATTTTTATATAATAATTCTTATCTGAAGGTTATCTGAAAGTTTCAGAAATTTCTATAAAACTTTTTTTTTCTGATTTTCACTCTTCAATAAAGGAAATATTTATACTCACATTATAAGATCCCCTCTTACTGGGGTCATTCATGAGTGACTGTCGTAATCTTACTTCACCAGTCGTATAATCAACTAAAAAGTAATTACTGGCCTCCAAGCTACCACTATCTTTACTCATCAGATATCTGGTTATGTTGTTGGGTGACTGAAATAAACATAAAAAAAAATACTTTTGAACTTTCACTGCTTGTGTTCCTTTTATTTTTTCCAATCGTTCAATAATTGCTTTCTAAATTTAAGTATTTCAAAATTGAATTTCATTCATAATTAACTTTCATAAAAATTATATAAAAATTGCCTAAAAGAGAGAAAATATTTCTGGTTTTAGGTTTTCATCAGTACAGCTACATTGTATATCTACCCATATAAAAGTCCCATAGATTAATTATCTTTTTTTGGATACCAATTTTCGTGGATTTGGTTGGTACAGGTGAACCAAATATTCAAAGAACTGCACATTTTCTATAGTCTTGAATACAGACTTTGGCAAAACCACGAAATCAAATATACACAAAAAATGCATGTTTTCAAACAACCAAATTTGGTACCCATAAAAATAAATGAATCCACAGTAATTTCTACAGGTTTTTTTCTGGTCAATTTTTTACAATATAAAACTTACTCTCATATCATTATCAGTGGCATTTAATTTGACGATAACTTCACCAAGGTCTGTTAATTCGCTAATTGTTTTGGTATAGAATGTTGGAGCGAAGACAGGTCGGAACAAATTTCTATTTATTTTGATGACAACCACAGCAGTACCAGACATTGCTGGGGTACCTCCATCTTTGGCTTGAATTCTCATCTGCAAAAACAAATAAAAATGTCAATTCAAATACTGTAAGTTTAGAAATTATTACAAGGTTTATATCAAAGGGAATAATGTGACTGAGAGAGAATGACAATTATAAATACTCACATTCTGATATCTGATACATTTATCTAAATGCAGATTTTCCTAAATTCACAATAACTAATCTCGTTTTGTTTTAAAAATTTAATTTATTATGCACGAAACTATTTCTTAATTAACAATACTTCAGATTTTTTTAAGTGTAATCTTACTTTCAGTTTAAATATATAATTGAAGAAAATCTAACACTAAATAATAAAATAAACATAAATTATCCAATAACTATAAAAATCTAATGAATTAATTTAATATACATGTATATGTAAGTTTTGTGAGTAGAAAATTTCACCAATTTTGGATATTGTTAAACATTTCTTTAACATTGACAAATGTGTGGCTAAAATATTTTTGATTAAAAACCTGTGAAATCCTACACTAACCGTATATGTGTCTAAGGGAGCTGTTGTTAAATCAGTCTTCACTCTGATTTGAGCCGCATCGTTTTGGCTAGAATCCTTAATCTGACGAAAGTCAAAGTATAACTCTACATTACCATCTCCAATGACGGACAAAGTCAGGTTGCCATATGGTTGCTATATAATGGAAAAGAAAGTTTCAAATTCACAGTATTATGAAATTTACATTTAAATTATATTTTATGAATTCATGATAGTTTCACAAAAACTTGTATTTCTATTTACAAACTAAAGATAAAGTTTGGCTACACAAGAAAAAGTTACTTTGATAGTCTTAACAAATATCATTTTAAGGATTATTCCATTAATTTAATATGGAAGGGTGGAATTGCTATGGAATTCCAACACTTCTCATTTTAATGGTTTTTCTTTTTTAAAATTTCTGAGGGTAAAAAGAAAGTTTCATATTAGAACATAGGTTGTCAATCATACACATTGTGTGTACAGATGGATTTGCAGAAAATTCGCGATAAAAACTGTGTTGTTGTGGGGCATTTAAAAGTCCCTTCCAACTCAAGTTTAATTTAATGTTGAGAAGAAACATACCCCCTACGATTCAATGGAATAGCCCTTTACCTAATACCATTTTTTTTTTATACTCACATCAGTGTCTGCATCATTGAATGTAACTATCTGAACATTTTCTAACAGGGTTGCAGTCTCGGGAACCAGAACATTAAACTCTAGTTGTGTAGGTGCAGGTGCATATTTATTACGTAATACAATAATATTAATCGTTGCATTCTGGGAGGAAACTTTACTTGGTGTTCCCTCGTCATATGCCTGTACAAACATCTGAAAAAATCACAAAATAAAAAGTTAATTTTAGTGTTTATTTTCTAATTTTTTCTATTTTTGTTTCTCTGATTTCTCAATTTCTGAGAACTATCTATGAGAATACACAGACATTTTTTTTTGCATTTTTAGTTCTGGAGTCGATTTCACAAAGAAACTTCTGACTAAGATTTATCGTAAGTATACTGAACTGTTCATGTTTTTTTTTTTTTGTGAAACCAATTTCTGTTATTTACATACTATTTATTCATACCAGTATTTTGTTATTTTGAAACAAAGTAGCAAACATCTATAAAACAAGGTTTTAGTAAACAGCATTGCTGAGGGGTGTGTCAATATTATCACAAAATCACAATCTTTTTGCCAATATAATCACATAATCATTAATTATTATTTTTAAACAAGATAATCAAATAATCATAAAATATTTGGTCTACTAATCAAATAATCATAAAATATTTTGTCTACTAATCACATAATCATAAAATATTTGGTCTACTAATCACATAATCATAAAATATTTTGTCTACTAATCAAATAATCATAAAATATTTTGTCTACTAATCACATAATCATAAAATATTTTGTCTACTAATCACATAATCATAAAATATTTTGTCTACTAATCAAATAATCATAAAATATTTTGTCTACTAATCAAATAATCAAATAATAAAAATAGTCAAGTAATCACATAAGCAAAAACCCCATGAGGAGCCTCATTACCTGGAAATTTTCTTGGGTGTCTAACTGTAGTGACCTCTTTACATACACATCTCCTGTGTCAGCATTTATTCCGAAGTACTGGTTTGTCTTTGTATCAGCAAATGCTCTGTATTTTATTGTCTTGTGAGGAGCCTGCAAAAAATTTAACACAGACTTGACTTTAAAAATTATCAAAATGAAAAATGTTTAAATTATTATAGTTTAAAATTGCGAATGGAAATGGGGAATGTGCCAAAGAGACAACAACCCGACCATAGAAAAAAACAACAGCAGAAGGTCACCAACAGGTCTTCAATGTAGCGAGAAATTCCCGCACCCGGATGGCGTCCTTCAACTGGCCCCTAAACAAATATATACTAGTTCAGTGATAATGAACGCCATACTAATTTCCAAATTGTACACAAGAAACTAAAATTGAAATAATACAAGACTAACAAAGGCCAGAGGCTCCTGACTTGGGACAGGCGCAAAAATGCTGTTTTATTCATTTCTATAATTCTTATTTTCACTTAGAAGTCCAGGTTAATTCAATAAAATAATTTTATATCTGTTTTTTTTGTGTGGAATTATTGAAGATCAAAATCAATGAACTATATGAAACTCAGTAATTCAAAGGAGAAGATGCATTCTATTTGCCCTTACAAATTCATTCAAAATAAACATCAAATATTTTGTTATGGATCTTCTGTCATTAAAAGCCTATTTGCAAAAACAATACCTAACAAAGGCAACAAGCTACTTAAAAGTAAAAGCAACAAGGACCACACCTCAAATGGCAAATTTTTTTCATTCAAACCAATTTTGACCTTCATTTTGTCATGAGACACAAAAATGAAAAAATTTGAAAAAAATTAGATCTGGAATACTCAAATTGTTGCATGGAATGGAAGTTCCAATTCCCAATCAATGAAGGGCCATAACTCCTGAATTGCAAAAGTAAAATTCATCAATATTAACTTGATCTCCAATATGTCATTGCATGAATTTTCATATTATTTGTATTACCAAGGGGACATAAATCCAGTATAAAAATTATTAAAAAAAGAAAGAGATGGAAGCACATCAACATTTCTTTATTCTATGTTTAACTTGACAGGGTGGTGGGGGCAATAACCTAAAATTACCTACCTGAGAATCAGCATCAGTTGCAATAACTCTTGTAATGGCTAAACCAAGTTCTTGTGTTTCTGGAATTCTGACGTTTATAATAGTAGGATCTCCTAGGACAGGAGCTTGAAGATTTCTTTCTACTGTTACTGTGACAACAGTTGTGTTACCCATTGGTGGAGATCCATTGTCGTATGCTCTAACCCTCACCTATAAAAAATATATAGTTTGTAAAAACTTATCCATGTTTAAAACTTTACAAATAAATGTATCTGATTTTAATGTAATTTTATTTATTTTTTATTTTTTACTTTTACTTTTTCTGCCCTCATGTAGATAATAGTATATACTGGTTTAACATATTAAATAAGTTTCACTTACTAAAATAACATTATCAAAATATAGAGTATTACAAGTAAAACAAGGATAAGAGGTGATTAATTTGTGCCTCTAGGAACAGCTAGATACTATCAAACTACCCAACAATAGAACTTCCTTTTATAGAAAATTAAAAGTGTTTTATGCCTGAATTCATAACTCTTTTCCAATTTCATCAGAAAAATAATTAAATAACTTACATAAAAGATTTCATCATTAATACCAGCAAGAGAAGCTCTAACTTGGATCAATCCTGAGTCTTCATTTATCTTAAAGTATGCAGGTGCCTTATCATCTCCGATAATCTCGTACTTCACCACATTAAAAACTAGGTCAGGATCAACAGCACGGACAGGAATAACATTGGCATTGATACCGGATGTTTCTGGAATGTTCTGTTTATAAGTTGCACTTTCCCACTGTGGGGCATTATTGTTCCTAATAACATTGATTGTAACAGTTCCAGTATTAGAATCTTTTCTTGGCGGTGAACCACCATCTTCAACAATCAAGGTTGCCTGCAAAAACAATTATAATTATTATTTATTTCATTCGCATCAAGTATTCCCAGCCCACAACTATCAAACATTTCTAGCCCATACCCGTCAATCATTCCAAGCCCACTCCATAAACCCAACCATCGACTAGTAGGAATAACAAAATCCATGAAGTGTACCACTAACTTCAGTATACACATAAAACTTATAATTGTTATTTAAAGTTAGAGAATTTTAATAAAATAATTTTCAAATTTCAAATAATGCTCCTTAAAAATACAAATATAGTAAGTAGCTTTGAAAACTTGAATTTCAACATTTTACATAAAATATTTTCCTGGTATAAAGTTTTGAATGAATTTCTTACAATATATTGAAGATCATTCTCTTGTAGTAAAGACTTCTTCAATGTTATGATGCCTGAATCTTGGTTGATAGTAAACAAATCTGTTGCTTTTCCTTGTCCAGTCAGAGAGAACACTAACTTATTGAATGGATCCTGAAAACAAAAATGATGACATAGTACACATATATAATATAATAATCACATTTTTCATTGCAAGTGCTTTTTTTTTTAAATGAACAGGTGTCAACACTGACACAATAAGTCAAGAATAGATTGAGTGAACAAGGAACTAACTCATAATTTCTTCCAGTGCTCCTTAAAATGGAAAAATAAAATATGCACAAAAGCACTTAAGTTTTTCTTTCTGTATTGAGTAGATGAAAAACAATGAAGAATTTTCACATGCAAGTCTGTGAAAACGGATTTATTTATATAAACAGGAAATCCATTTCAATTTTTCCTCAAGACTTAAAACACCCAAATGCAAGGTTGGCATCTGCTAAAAGTTTAAATCCACTGCATTTGTTTGCACTTGTCCTAAGTCAGGAACCTGTTTGTTCAGTGGTTGTCGTTTGTTGATGTGGTTCACAAGTGTTTCTCATTTCTTAGTATTTATATAGAATAGACCGTTGGTTGTTCTGTTTGATTAGTTTTAAATTGGTCTTTTTTGGGGCCCTGAATAGCTTACAGTGTGGTGTGAGCCATGTCTCTGTGTTTAAGGCTGTACTTTGACCTATAATTTAGTTTAAACATATTTATTTATAGTGGATTAGGAAACAAGTTTTACAACTTATATCAATCCCTTTCCACTTTGTGGGTGCGAGTGCTTCCTTGTAGCGGCATGAGCCTACTCCTTTTCGAAATCTACAAGGGTGTCTTCAACGTGCAAGAGATATGGCTCTCTCTTAACACGGGTCAGCCATTTATCATCCCCTTCCGATGGACTATCATCGTTTCCTCAAGACCATACTCGCAAATGGTGTCAAGGGAGAGCCGAAAATTGAGTTCCTCAAATTTTCATCCCGAACGGGAATAGAACCAGGAACCTTTGTGATAGTATAATTGTTTACTTTTTACAAATTGTGACTTGGATGGAGATTAGTCTCACTGGCACTCATACCACATTTTCTATTAACGAATTAAATGACAAAAAGTTCTATAACTGATGTTACTTACAGTGAGATCATTATCACTAGCCTCTGCATTAAACACAATATAGTTGAAATCAATATCTTCATTAATTTCTACGGTTGTTCTGTAATTAGTTCCAGCTCCTGGTGATGTCATTGTAGGGTCATTCAGGTTACTGTCGACATTTAAAGTCAAAATGGCGTAAATAGATTTCCTCGGGACACCAGAAGTACCAACAGCATCCGTAGCCATGATTGTCAACTAGAAGAGAAAGACAACAATAAAATTACTATGAATTTATTGCTTTATATATGTTTTTAATTTGTAAGAAAAAAAAAGAATGTGTAATTTTTTTATTATTTTTCCTTCAGCATGGGGCTGTTTTATTTCACATTCCTTCATTATCATACCCCCTCAAATAAATGCATTAGGTTTACAACAAGTAGTTTTCCTTTTTGTATCAATGAGACAATGCCAAAAAGAACCTCACCCACCTAAAAAAAAAGATACACAACAAACTATGTGCCTCAAAAGACAAGCATAAAACTATAAAAAACAAGAATGTGTCCCAAGTACACGGATGCCCCACTGGCACTATCATTTTCTATGTCTAGTGGACCGTGAAATTAGGGTCAAAACTTTAATTTGGAATTAAAATTAGAAAGATCATATCATAGGGAACATGTGTACTAAGTTTCAAGTTGATTAGACTTCAACTTCTTCAAAAACTACCTTGACCAAAAACTTTAACCTGAAGCGAACAGACGCACAGACGGACGGATGAACGGAGGCACAGACATAATGCCCCTCTACTATCGTAGGTGGGGCATAAAAACAAAAAAACACCAATTTCCTTGTGGCTGTTATATAGACATGTACAAAATTTACACAGTTTGGTATTTTCTTATTGATTCAACATACAATTACAACAATAATTAATATACCTACATCATACTTAGCTTTTGACATACTACTGAGCAGTCTTATTTCCCCAGTGACAGAGTTCATCTGGAATTCATTTGCTGTATCACCTCCAACAATTGCATACTCTATTTGGTTGAATGGAGGCTACAAGTAAGATACAGGTCATATTACAATTAATATTATACCTATAGCAAAATTTCTATCACAGAAGAAAAAAAAGTTATTTTTTTGACAACAAAACCTTACAAAAAGACAATTAAATGAGTAGTAATTCCTACGTTGGGAGCGACAGTTTTATCAAATTACTATATAAAAAAAATCAAATCAATGAATAGTTCCCTACTTCATAGTTTATAACAAAATGACTGTCACAGTTGGACACAGTTTAATATAGAACTCTATTCGAAAGACAAATGAATAGCTCAAACAACATTTGGAGGGGGCACAACCAATACATTAACTTGGTGAGGATAACACCATAAATCATACTTAAACAAATTTCACAATTAATATCCACACTGATCTGTGTCCACACTGATCTGTGTCCACACTTGTAATTCATTACAAGTATTAAAAAAAAATGAAAAACTAATTTTTACTTTTTGGTTTGATTATTACTTAAATTTTTGCCTCTAATGTTAATGTTAAAATATGGGATAAAGAAAATAATAAAAAAAAAAAAAGAATAATGGGCTGCTTAAAATATGAAGAATACAGAATAGTCTATAAAATAAAGAAAAAAGAAAAATGGCCTTAAACTTTAACGAATAAAGAAATGAAGGAAACCCATTCAGACCCTCACATACGACCTTGACACTTACTGTGCTGTCAGCATCTGTAGCATTTACATCTCTGACCAAGTAATTGTTTCCAGAGTTACGAGGCACAGAAATAGTGGCAGGCAAATTCTGGAAAATTGGAGGATTGTTGTTTCTGTTGACTTTGATGGTAACCGTAGCAATCTGTGCTGACTGTAACTGATTTGGTGGTGAGCCTCCGTCTGTAGCTCTTACTGTTAACTAAGGGAAAAAATGAAAAATAATTATTGAGTTACTTTCCAATACTCAAAATGTGCCGTATGTGTACTATTATAATTCATTACCAATTGGAATACCAATTTTTGGTGTGGTTTCATCAATCTGTTGAAATTTTGTTCACATTTTTTGTACTCAAAGCAAGCAATAACGAAAAGTTATTATGTGTCCTTTATCAATCCTTCAATAAAATCACAAAAGTGCAGGTTATATCTTTTAAAAGAATTTAGCTATTGTGAAATCATGAGTACCAGCATAATAAATTTAAAATCCCTTTTATAAGTAATTAGTAAACAGGACACAAAGAATTGCACTTACATGTAACACTGACCTTTAAATATTGGTTTGATACATTTGATTGTGTCATTTTTATGGACTTCGAATTCGCCTTTTAAATTTACCTTGGAAGTTGGTATTTTTTATATGCTTTTTTTTATCCATTTATTCAATTACAAATCTTTAATTAACTGTAATATTTTTTCTGTCTATGAAGAAATAAAATAAATAATGTGGTGCACACTGAACAACGTGTAGTGGGTTATTTTAAAGTGTGCACCACATTTATTATGTTAATTCAAATAGACAGAAAAAATATTACAGTAATTTCTTATAATCTAATTTTAAATTCCATTTTACACTGGAGTAAACCATGAACAAACGTTGATGATGTCACGGTCAAATGACAACATAATTTCTATGAGCTGATAAACAAAACAATGTCAGCCAATCAGAAGAAGCGTTACATCCAAAATTAAATTATACTTCAATAAATAACTATCTCCATTAATATACTTACAGTGTAATCAGCCATATTAGTGTCTTCATACAACGGTTTACTGACTGATACTTCCCCTGTCTGACTGTTAACAGTGAAGTAAGACATTGCACGACTAGTTCCTGTGGCAGTGTATGTCACAGAATTATATGGAGCCTGAAAAAAAATATTGAATCTTTTTTTATTTAAATGCTTGATTTAAATATAACATCCTGTTTAAAACACTTTTCCTCTGATATACATTTATTATTCAGATTTGTCAAAAATCTTGAGTGATTTAATATATTATGATATTTATTTTCAGTTAAAAGCAATAAATAACATATTTTAAAAGAGAATACAGTTTTCCACATGTATAAAGTTTGACATCAATATCTAAGCAACAAGTTTTCCAGTAATTATTTAAGCTCCAATTATTTACAATTATAACAAATAAACAAGGGTATTTTCATAAATTCATTGATGCTTTAAATCTGCCATTCATTGGGGTAAGTATGATTTAATTGATTGCTTGCCACATGTCCAATGACAAAACATTTCATCTATATTGTAGGTCAATAACAAAGTTACCTCCGTTTTTGTAATGGTGAGTTAAAAAGGTGGGTTGTAAAAAAGATTTCAACTGCATGTTTCCAATGAAAAATGAAAAACAAGAATGTGTCCAAAGTACATGGTAGCCTCACTCGCATTATTATTTTCCATGTCAATGGACTGTGAAATTGGGTCAGAAATCTTATTTGGCATACAATAGAGAACATGTGTAATAAGTTTCAAGTTGATTGGACTTAAACTTCATCAAAAACTACCTTGACCAAAAACTTTAACATGAAACTCACACTTTCATTTTCTATGTTCAATGGACAGTGGAATTGGGGTCAAAAGTCTAATTTGGCTTTAAAATTAGAAAGATAATATCATAAGGAACATGTGTACTAAGTTTCAAGTTGATTAAACTTCAGCTTCATCAAAAACTACCTTGACCAAAAACTTTAACCTGAAACTCACACTTTCATTTTCTATGTTCAGTGGACCGTGAAATTGGAATCAAAAGTCTAATAAGTTTCAAGTTGATTGGACTTCAGCTTCATCAAAAACTACCTTGACTAAAAACTTTAACCTGAAGAGGGACGGACTCACAGATCAGAAAACATAATGCCCCTCTTCTATCAAAGGTGGGGCATAAAAATTGGCTTTTCAATTCACAGGTATCTTAAAGACCCTTCCACATAGTCTGTTCCAGAGTTCTTTTTGACAAAAACTGACCGCAATTTATACTGAAATGTTCTTGACTTCTAATTTATTTTGCTTGTTACTTTTTTTTCTTAAATAAGCCGTAGGCTTTCTCCGAAGAAGATAATGAAATAAAATGTCCAATATCCAACCCCATCTTGTTATATGAACTTTAATAAAAATCTTACAGAATTATCAGCGTCTGTTGCCATGACAGTAACTCCTATTCCAGTTCCAACTTGTTGGTCTTCCCGTATTTCTGCTGTATAAGTCAAGGGAGCGAACTGTGGTGGATTGAGGTTCCTTTGGACTGTCAGAGTAAACACTTCAGTGTCCGATAAAGCAGGGAAACCATTATCAGTGGCTCGTACAAATATCTACAATGAAGTGAAATTAGTTAGAGCTAATTTAGTAAAGCTTATAGAGTAAAACATTGGTTGGCTAGCTTGCTTTGTTTGTATAATCATTTACCCAAGCTTTGTAAAAAAGATTGACATCTTCAAACAACATCTATATACGCATAGTTAAACCTGTAAGTATTATGTTTAAATTTGATTGGAAGTTATTCCTATTACAATTGTACAATATAAAAACAAAGCAACCATGCTAACCAAAGTCTTGCTCTACATGCATTTTGAAATTAGCTTTAATTCTACATCACAAGTGTCAGCAAGATGCTAAAGAAAACAAGTTTTAAAGATCAAATGCAAGAAAATGTGTTCAACTTTTTTTCAATTATTTTATCAGACTTTTCTGCCCATAGAAAAACATTGATAGAGCTCCTGTATGTATTCAGTATTCTATTTTAAAAGATATAATGCAAGATAATGATTATACTGCTGGATTATTAACAGTTATATACATGTAATCAAGCTTGCTAAAAAGATCACCTCTCTAAATAGAAAACCGAACTCAGTGTATTCATTGTGACTTGGATGGAGAGTTGTCTCATTTACACTCATACCACATCTTCTTATTTATATTTAAATATACACCATATTTTTACATCATGCTGACTATTAGATAGAAACATACCTGGAATGTAGTTTGTGTAGTACCAGTCAAAGTCTGTCTCAATGTGACAGCACCAGTTGATGAATCAATAGTAAAATAAGTAAAGGCTTCTGTTGGTCCGTAGATACTGTATGTTATCACATTAAATTCAGGCTGTGAAAGATAAACAGGAATACATTGATAATTTTACAGTTTTGTAAGATTCTAATTTAAACATACAATTTGCACTGCCTCTCTTGCATCCTCTTGGATTCTGCTTCATCATGCAGCCAAATTTATCAATAAATGATCGTTATTTTAAGGAGTATTTAAAAAAAAAAACTTAAATTGAATGAACTGCACTGAGAACAATAGCTATTGTATTTATTTAGTCCGACAGTTTGAGGGAGTTCGCTTCTCAGTTTCAAAGTAATTAACTTTTCAAAACACTAGTTTATATAGATATGGGGTTATTAAAGGAATCCAAAGAGCAAAAAAAATATATAGGTCGCCGTGCTTGTTTTCGAGATATATGCTCTTGAAATTTTGGCGGGAAAATATTCTCTCTTGACTTTTCATAGCTTTATCATTGACAAGTTGAAGTTCTCAAAAACTGTTAAAAAGTAATTAAAAATTTATAAGACTTTTACAGATTGCTTATCATTATACATGTAAAAGATTTATCAAAAGAAAAATGGGGGTCACCAGGCAAATTTTTTCCAGGCATTCAAATGGATAAAACCAGAGATTTCCGAAAATCTGTCAAAAAATCCAAAACATGAGAAGCCAGCTTCCTTAATTGAATGAGGCAAGTTTCAGTTTTCCTGCATTTCATGGGTAGAGGATAACTTACATTATTTTCTTATGGATAATAAATTTCATGGTTTTTTTAAATTCTGCATAAAAGCTTATTGAGATTTTGTATTCCATTGAAGAATTGAATTTGTGGTTCACTTTTCTCCACGAAATAAAAATAATTGGTATCCAACAAAATACAATATAAATAATCAACAGTATGTCAAAGACTTACGCTGGTATCTGCGTCAGTGGCTTGTACAGTGAAGAGTGCATTTGTCGACACTGGTGTTGTTTCACTTATTGGACTCAGATTCTGTGCTTGTATAACGGGAGCTTGGTTCCTGATGACATTCACAGTGATAGTAGCAGTATTAGAACTGCTTCTGCTTGGGTCACCAAGGTCATAAGCTTGAACTGATAGCTGTAAGACAAAGTATATTAGTTTGAAATAGAACAATAAAACTCCTTGTAGGAGAAATATATATTTTCAATATGCAGTTAAATATAAAAGTTTTATAAAATATATTCTTTAAATTAATACACTGAGTTCAAACCATTTTTAACTAAAATTAAGGACATAACAGATGGTTTTTGTACAGATATTTGTTATAGAGGGTTATCTGCATAAAAAAGTATCAATGGTTGCAAACTATTACCGGGTGCCTTGTTGATCTACGGTTATTGACCACCCACCAATTGCAAACTTACCTGGTACCTTATAGATCTAAGGTTATCGTCCACCCACCAATTACAAACTAACCTGGTACCTTATAGAACAAAAGTTACTGATCACCTATCAACTCAATACTAACCTGGTAACTTGTAGATCTAGGATTACTGGTGACCAGAGAATTCTTAACACTGACAACTCCTTGAGGTGTAATCTGGAAATGATCCAAATTATTCAGCAGACGGTAATTGATTTGATTATTTGGAGGTCCTCTATCTGCATCATTTACACCAAAGTTTGCAGGATTAAGATTTATCGCTACGCCAGTTTGTTGGGTTTCCAGAATTGTAGCTGAATGTGAGGTTATGACAAAGGATGGTGTTCGTAGATTTCGTAGAATTTTAATTGTTACATATGCATTGGCTATCCTTGATCCATCTGATGCTTGTACAATAAACTGAAAACAAATTAAGAACAAATTAAAATTATTATAGAATAACTCATCCAAGAATCTAAATGTAAAGAAAATATTCAACGAGTTACTATTAAAACAACACATTAATTCAAAAATTTATCCATTTTAGTCATTAATTTTTATATTTAACCTGAAAGATAAAGAAAGTGTTCTACACTTGAGAAAATTCAACCAAAACAAACTTCCTTTATCAAAATTAATATCCAAACAAATAACCAATTCTGTAGTACACAAGTTCCAAGTTATTATAAATTATCATTTCAGATCCATATTTCTATCAATAAATAATTACATTAGATGTATGTTTCATTATAATACGTTATTCTGATTGGCTAACTAGCAATCTCGTGATATTCCTTAATCAATTGTGTAAAATTGCATTACACAATGCAACTTTTCATTCATGATGACACGAGGTCCCACAATAAAGTGCACAGGTAAATGAAATAAAAACGTGATGAAAGGCGTGTTTTCATGATCCTATAGGTAAAAATGTAATTATAAGTATTGAATGCTTTTTTTTGTAACTTTATAGGGTTGTAAAAGCGTTGACCGTGCGCACATTTTTAGTATGAAGCGCTTCCGCCCTTCATACAAAATGTGCTTCGGTCAACGCTTTTACACCCCAATAAATTTACAAAAAAGAGCATTCAATTCTTAAATAAACTTTTAATTCAATAATTATTGTGTGCATTTATTATTGTAATTTTGTCATTTTAGATTGAAATGCGATTTTAATTTTGCTATTTTGAGAAAAATCCTGTTTAATTCATATAAATAAATTAAAATGCGATTTTAAATTATTGCGATTATAACCCTGTCGCATTTTCGCAATAAAAAACATCCCAATAATTTCTGAATTTACAGTAGTCTACAGTGTACATACATTGTAAAAGATAGAATTACTGCCGGCAAGGCCTGCTTTGACATTGATTCTACCAGTGTTTGGTGCAATACTGAAATATGTGTCCACACCATGATCACTGCTAGCTGCTATTGAGTAAGTTATCGTTCTGAAAGATGCCTAAAAATGAAAACAATAATGTATTAGTACATTGTAATACAACAACTTCATGGCTTAATTTAACTATCTTGAAAGGTTGATGATTTTGTACTAAACATCTTGTAAAACATAAACAGCTTTAAATTTATTAACTTTAAAATTTTTAGAAAATTACAGCTTTTGACAAACAAATTGAGAATATTATTTAATATTAAGAGATTTTTTGCAAAAAAAATCATCACTGGTAGTCCTTTTATTTATATATGAATTTTGAAAAGCTTGTAAATATGACAAGTTTTCCAGAAAATTATACAAAACATTCATATAAATACTTCCTTTTACAGTTATTTGACTCTTTGAGAGTTGGATTTGCTTATTAACCCTAAAACATTCCTTGTATAAACATGTTTTTCAAATGCAAGTTTTTAATTATTTAGATGAATATCTAAGGTTTCTTAATGTTATTCTAATGCTAAAATCAAACCCATGCCTAAATAAATTCCCATTCTTCAACAAAACCTTACATTTTCCCTTAGTTTATAAAACAATGTCCTCATTTTATAACAAAAAATTCAATAATACCTCAGTATCTGCATCGTTTGCTTGTACAGTCAACACTTCTTGGCCAATATTCAATTCCTCGCTAATCTCTTTGTAATATGTCTGGTTGAAGAAAAGTGGTGCCGCTTGGTTTCTCTTAACATTGACGGTGACAACAAAATTTTGTGGAGGTGAGCCATTACCACCATCTGCCACTGCAACTGTTATCTGTAAAACAAATAATATTTTTTTCAATTCATCAACCACAATTAAATAAAACAGCCAAACCAAAACCCCACAGCAAGATTTAGTTAAGGTGGTACCTAACACTACAGGGAGATAACTCTGTAAAATCAGCTTAACGTTTTAATTACATTGTATTGTTAAGGAAATATTAAGCTTCTCAATGATCGAAATTAGTATTTGTCAAACTGCTATATATCCAACCAAATTTTTCCGAGAAAGTGATTGGTTCCAGCTTTACTCTATTAACCAACAGAACAAATAGAGAAAACACAACCCTTATATTCCTAGATGGGTACTTTAATTTAACTCTTGTATTTCCTGACTTGGTACATGCATTTAACCCTCATATTCCTGACTTGGTAGAATTATTGAACCCTCATATTCCTGACTTGGTAGAATTATTGAACCCTCATATTCCTGACTTGGTAGAATTATTGAACCCTCATATTCCTGACTTGGTAGAATTATTGAACCCTCATATTCCTGACTTGGTACAGGTATTTTCCAAAAAAAAACATAAAAAAAACCCCAAATCACTTCTTACCATTTATCATTTATATAAACTTACCGAGAAAGTATTGATGTTCTGGTTATCAGCAGGAGACCTGATCAACTGTAAATCAAACTCCTGGTTCCCACCCTGCTTCACTCCTCTGAAATAGCTCTGAGCTGTACTGTCACCAACTATTGTGTAAGTTAGCGTATTGTAAGGAGCCTGCGTATCTGCATCTGTTGCACGAATTCTAACCACAGATTCAAGAAGAGGCTTCGTTTCTAAGATTTCTACAGTAACAGCAGCTTGGTTATTTTGCAATACCCAGACTGGATCATGTAAATTACGTGTAACATTAACTGTCACGGTACCAGTAGCACTTAAACCAGGTGGGTCTGTTGCTATGACAGTCAACTGGAAAAAAATATTATATTTTATTTAGCCGAATTTAATTTAAAAAGAAACAAATTTTTTGAACATATATAACATTCATAATTTTAATCATTTCTTTTAAAACAGGCCAAAATACTTTTTTCTTGAAACAAATCTTACAGATTTTCTAAATATTTTATCTTAATTTTTTTTTATCTGAAACTATTGTGTTTAATTTGAACCTCTTTTCACACTATAAATAACCATATGTCTAATGCTTAACAGAAAGTTTTTCTTGAAACAGTATTATATTGAGTGTTATCATAGTTATATCACTATGTATATATCTAAACCTCTTTTATAACAATTTTAATATACTGTTAGAGCTAATTTCCTAATGCTTGTAGAGGAAGACTTGGTTTGTATAAACGCTTGCTAAATTATTGTAATCAAAATTGACATCATTCTGCAAACAATAGAAAGGCTTAGTTAAACCTGTATATATCATATTTAAATTTGATTGGACATCATTCCAAATACTATTGTACAATATACAAAGTTAGTAACCTAACAAAAGTCTTAATCTACATGCATTAGGAAATAAGCTGTAACAAATTTTTTCCATGAATAAACTGATACTCACAATATAGGATGTGGAGTCATCACTTAATAAGCTATTCTGAAGCCTAAGAACACCTCCACTTTGTATTTGGAAAAGATTCGGTACACGATTGTCTGGTATTAAAGAGTAGGTCAAGGTGTTAAACTCAGTCTGAAAAAATGATTAATAATTCATAAATTAACATACTGTTAATCAACAAATTCTTCTTGAACGATTTATTTTCGTGACTTTCATGAGTAGAAATAGAACATGAATATTAATTGCTGTGAAAATTTAAAACTTAAATCTTTCCTTATCTAACTACAAAGTGTTTTTGAAAATCAGAACATTAAATTGCTGCAAAGTTGGCTAGAAAAGTTAAGTGTGAAATAAAGTACAGACAAAATAAGTGGGTTTACTGTGATTACATAGTACATATAGGAACAAGTATATCTAATACAATCATGGAGTCTGTAATAATACAAAATCCATTTGAATGAATATTAATAAAAAAATCTCAATTTAAGACAGTGCCAATCGCAAATTTGCAAATAATATTTAATAAACGTATTATACTATATTTCAGCATTAAATAGATATGATGTCCAATTTTCACTGGATAAATTGAGACAACAGAATTTTACTAGGTGCTAATGAAAAAAAAACTCCAACCCCTTCCAAAAGAGAAATAAACCATATCTACTATCAAGACAAGATAAAAGTTGTAAACTGCCTTAATTTTAAAATCCTTTTTTGCCATAAAAAACCCTGATTGGTATATTTCATTGACTAACTTTATGTAACACCATCGAAGTCTGAATTAGTAAATATGTATAACAAGAAGTGGTCTTAAAAAAGGTTTAACAAAGAGCTCTAATAAAATTTCTCACTCTTGTATCACTGTCCGTAGCCACAAATGTACCAATTGTACCCGTAGGTTGGTTACTATTTATGTTAATCGTTGTAAAAGTCGGTGAGAAGGATGGTGCTGTATTTCTGATGACGTTTACAGAAATCGTCGTTGATGCACTATTTGGGGAAGCTCCGCCATCTATAGCTGATACGGTAACCTGGTAAAAAAAGAAAGAATTGTTACTCTAGATTCAGAAATTATTTATTATTGCAATTTCATCATTTCAGACTAACATGTGATTTTATGTTTTTTGCGATATACAGATAAATGCTGTTTAATTCATATAAATTTTTTAAAATGCATGATTAAACAAGTGAAACTGCGAGCTACTGCTCACTGATGATACCCCCGCCGCAAGTGGATAATATTAATAGTGTAAAAATAAGCAAGTGTTCGGTAAACAGGAAGTTGTCAAGTGATGAATCTGAAAACGCATCACACGGTATAGCTGACTTATAAAAATCCTGAAACCAAATTTCAGAAATCCTTGTATTGTAGTTCCTGAGAAAAATGTGACGAAAATTTTTAACTTGGTTATCATGTGTAAAATCATACAAGTGTTCGGTAAACAGGAAGTTGTCGAGTGATGAATCTGAAAACGCATCACACGGTATACCTGACTTATATAAATCCTGAAACCAAATTTCAGAAATCCTTGTATTGTAGTTCCTGAGAAAAATGTGACGAAAATTTTCAACTTGGCTATCATGTGTAAAATCATACAAGTGTTCGGTAAACAGGAAGTTGTCGAGTGATGAATCTGAAAACGCATCACACGGTATAGCTGACTTATATAAATCCTGAAACCAAATTTCAGAAATCCTTGTATTGTAGTTCCTGAGAAAAATGTGACGAAAATTTTCAACTTGGCTATCATGTGTAAAATCAGACAAGTGTTCGGTAAACAGGAAGTTGTCAAGTGATGAATCTGAAAACGCATCACACGGTATGGCTGACATATATAAATGTTGATACCAAATTATAGAAAGGGTGGATGTGTAGTCCCTGAGAAAAATGTGACAAAAGTTTCATGGGACGGACTGACTGACGGACTGACTGACGGACGGACTGACGGACGGACTGACAGACAGAGGTAAAACAGTATACCCCCCCTTTTTTAAAGCGGGGGTATAATTATTGAGATTGTAAACCTGTCACATTTTTCACATTAATAAAAACATCACAATTTCAGAATTATTTTGAAAATAAAAGCGCTTCATACTAAAATTTTGTGCAAGATCAACACTTTTAAAATCATTAAAAAATTACTTTTTATGCAACAACCTTGAAATTAAAGAGTTATATCAAGCTTTTCCTTAATTTTTTCTATGCATGGCTTTAAAAATGTCACGGAAAGCATATGCAATCATAGCTGTTGTATTTTATAGGGAAATACACTTTGATATTGGAATGCCTCATGACTGTTATTAGCCAATCAAAGAAACAGATTTTAATGTAATTATTATTAGTCAAAGTGATATAATAAGATACTCACTGTGTATTGGGTTGCTGAATCACCAGTCAACGCTTGACTGATCACAAGTCTAGCTGGACTCTTTGGATCAATATAAAACAAGTTATTGCCACTGTTTGGAACAACACTGGCAATGCTTATGGTAACATCACTGTTAGCAGAACCCTAAAACAGAAAGTAATTTATTCAAGTATGATAATTATGAGCTTTTTATTTCATTGCATAATCTATAAAATTAATTCTAGTGGACTAAACGAACCAAGAAAAGTCAAGAACTTGTACCTTAATTTTCTATTTTTACAATCAACAAAAAAAGGGAAATAGAACCAGACACAATTTTGAACAACAAACATTTTTATACTACTGACAGGAATATCACCAAGTGTAGCAGTAATTGTAGTCATAAGTAACTACAGACCCATAGATTCAAAGGAGAGAAACTTTACAACCCCTTTCCCCTGAGTAAGAAAAACAAGAATGTGTCCATAGTACACGGATGCCCAGTCCACACTATCATTTTCTATGTTCAGTGGACCGTGAAATAGGAGTGAAACCTCTAATTTGGCTTAATAAATTAGAAAGATCATATCATAGGTCACATGTGTACTAAGTGTCAAGTTCATTGCACTTCAACTTGAACGATCATTGCAATTAAATAGGGACACATAGTTGAAACCCCATTTTTTGAAAATGGCCCCTTAAGGTGGTAGACCTTGGTTCAGGGAGATAACTCTTCAAATCAGTTATGTGTTTGTAAAAGTCACGTTTCAACAATGTATTTTAAGCATTTACCTGAAACAGATTGAAAATAATCTATGTGACCTAGAAGCTTAAAATATATTTATGAAAATGGTTGACACAAACGTACTGATGATTTATAGAGTTATTTCCCTTAACCTAGGTCTACCTCCTTAATGGAGCATAAAAAGAAGATGTAGTGGTACTTACTCTGCCTGGCAAATGAGAGAGAACTACAAAAGAGAACTACTTACTGGAGGATCCCCATCTGTTGCAGTAATCCTGACCAACTCACTACCAACTCCTGCTGTTTCAAGTACTGTCACACTGCCAGATGGTGTAATAGCTATTACTGGTGTGAAATCATTCTGGTCCTGTTAAAAGAAACATTTTTTATCATTATAAGTTAAGAACACCAATATATAAATACAAAATTTTTCATTATTAATTAAGTATACCAATCAAAATACATTTTTTTTATTATAAATTAAGTACACCAAATAAAAATACAAAATTTGTCATAACAAGTTTAAAAAGTACACCAATATATAAATATAATTTTTTTTTCAATAATCTTCAAAAACAGGAAATAAAATCTAGGCCAAAATTCTATTTTGGACACGCACTAACTAATTGACTTGATAAGGAACATATGTAATAAGTTTTAATATGATGTGTCTAAAAACTACCTTAGATTTTAACCTATCACATTCCACTTTCAGTGAACCTTGAAATTTGGGTCAAACCCTAATTTGGCATATATACTAAACAGTTCACTTCATAAGACCATATGTATTAAATAAGTTTGAAGTTGATGTGAAGAAAAAATCCAAAAGCAAAACTTTAATCTTCCACATGAAACTGGTTCTAAAGACTGAAGGTCTTTTCCAAAGACATAAAGTGTCAGAACTTTTATAGCGAATTGCATTGAGAATGAAGGTAAAGGTAACATCTGACACTCAATGTGATCGGCTGTAAGAAATATAAAACTTACAACAACATCAACTGTGACTGTGGCAGTTGATGATAGTCCACCTCCTTCACCTTGCTGTGTAGTAACAGTGAAAATGTACCGAGGGGTAGTCTCAAAGTCTAATGCTGCATTGGTAGTAATTCTACCATCATTGGCCTGAATACTGAATGGGGCGAAATTTCCACTTAGAAATTTGTAAGTGATAGAATCTTGTGTGTCAGGATCCATGGCCTGTAAAAATAAACAAAACACAGAATAAATCAAGATCTACTGTCAATCTCTTGCATTACATTTCTACAAATTCAATATCAAGATATGTATTCTTTCATTAAAACACTTCTGTTTAACATTTCACTTTAATAATTACAATACAGAGTCAGTTATCAAATGTTTAATGTTTCCTTTAAATAATCATTTTTGCAGCTGTGATACTTTATGGGAGCTTGTTTTTTATTCTGTAGTCACTTGAACTATTGTATGACTGTTATTGACTGTTTCTTTAACTTTCGTATGACTGTTTTTGACTGTTACTTGAACTATTATATGACTGTTATTGACTGTTACTTGAACTATTATATGACTGTTATTGACTGTTACTTGAACTATTGTATGACTGTTATTTGAACTATTATATGACTGTTATTGACTGTTTCTTGAACTATTGTATGACTGTTATTTGAACTATTGTATGAATCTTATTGACTGTTACTTAAACTATTGAAAGGCTGTTATTGACTATTCCTCTCTGACCAATACCAAACTATAACAAGTTTATGCATTGTGTATACTTACATAACTTGAAAATACAGATTAAATTCTTGTATAATTTCTGTTTTTTTTCTACTAATTTAACAAAGAATAAATTCTTGTTTGATTTTGCCATTTGATAACTTTCCATTTTGAATTTCCCTTGTGGTTCGGTACTTTTATGATTTTACTTTTTTTCTTCTTTATGGTTATATTTAAATATAACTTGGGTAAATATTAAATCATAACTAGTGAGCTCTAACTTACTGTAACTTGGACAACTAGTGAATTGACAGGAGCTGTTTCAAGGATAGTAGCTTCATAGTTCTCATTAGTAAACCTTGGAATCTCATCTTGAAGGTCGTTGACATTAATTCTTACAGTGGTTGTACCAATACGGGGATTAGCGCCCTGATCTGTTGCCTGGACAACAATTTCATGGAATTGTTTAGCTTCATAATCCAAAACAGCTACTGTTGTTATTTGTCCACTGTTTGCATTGATGGTAAATCTAGGAAATTTAAAAAAAAAAAAATCATGGCATATTAATAGAATGATCACAACAGTATATTTTCCATGTTAGTTTAAACAGTATTTATTAATGCAAAGTTATAACAATGAAGTGGTCAAATGTTACATGAAATTCAAATATGGGATTCAGAAAAAAGTTTGGTAAAACTTTTATAAATTTGTCTCCCGAATAAATGACATATATTTAAGACAATATGATGTGTAACATTATTTCCCATTTTTAATTGATATATATTAAATATTTAAAAATGTTTTACAGAAAAGTGAGACGAGAGAGAAAAAAACCTTGAGACATGAGAAATGTGAGCTTTTTTTGTGTCATTAAAATTCAGTTTGTTGGTTTTCTAATTTGTCATATTTGGGCCTTTTATTGCCAAATATACAGTTTTGTCTAAGGCTGTGCAGAGACCAATATTTGCTTACATCCAGGTCATTTTAGTTGATTGTTGTCTCATTGGCAATCATACCATATTACCGAATTTTCATACAAGAGTAATCCAACTGTACTGAAGTCCTTTTTTCTTGCATTTGATCAGATATAATTTGACTTTAGTACGGGCAACTTAAAATTGACAAACCATTTAAATCAGAATAAGAAATGTAATTAAGTCAAATATACCATTAAAAAGGTTAGTTAATGTTAGTTTAAACAGATATAAGAAACCGCATAATTTTTCCAAAATTTTATTTTTAATTATAATATAAAAATAGATGTTTTTGATCTTGGTAAAAGCTAAAAACAAAGGTGTAGCAAATAACATAAACTGACAGAATTTTTAAATGCCAAAAACTATTTCTAAAAGAATAAATTTATTAATTGGTTGTTAGCGTTGTAACTATCCTAGTCAATTAAGATTGGAGTTGAGTGCACTGCACGAGCGGGGTTCAAACTCACAACCTCAGTGTTGACTGGCTGTTTATACAGTAGTAAAACTACTAAGACCACTTGGCCACTGAGGCCTCCTAAAATAATAAATGGCATGAAAGCAAAAAGCAAAACAGTTAATTTGCTAATAGTTACGAAATACTCTAGTTCACACGAAACAAGTTTAAACACATGAACTAAAATCAATATTACTATTTTCTGTTAAAACAAATAGCTATGTTAGTTCTAACACAATACTTACATACTGAATAAAAACAGAAGAATAAAATATCAATATTTCTTAATATCTTATACAGTACTAAAAACTAATTCATTATAAAGGTATTACATGGGAAAACATGCCCAATTTTTGAAAGTAAGTTGATGTTCCAAAAACATGCGAAATATACCTATGAATTTTTTTTACATACACACTGTACTTTAATTACAAGGTAAATGTTATTACTTATATTATTTGATTACTTTTTACTGGAATTTTCCATGACATTCAGTGACTTATGACAGGGATAATAGGACTTATGCTGTAATTTGACTTAATGGTTAAACTGATGTGCAGTAAAGTAATTAAGAACAAGAATGTGTCCATAGTACACGGATTTCCCATCCACACTATCATTTTCTATGTTCTGTGGACCTCAAATGGGGTAACAACTCTAATTTGGCATTAATATTAGAAAAATCATATCATAGGTAACATGATTACTAAGTTTCAATTTGATTGGACTTAAACTTTATCAAGCAACTACCTCAACCAAAAACTTTAACCTGAAGAGGGACAGACGGACGGACCACCGAACGGACACGCAGACCAGAAAACATAATGCCCATAAATGGGGTATATGAAATGAAAATACTATCTTTATATGGAATATGCATTGTGGAAATATTTTCAATTGGCTCTGAATGTGTTTTTCTTATAACCATAATTTGAACAAAAATTTTCACAAACCATAAAATTGATATCCACAATAAAAAGTACTTCCAGATTATGGCAAATATGTAAATATACAATCTTATACTATCCATCTAAAATCTGTGTTGTACATAGAAGTTAGTTTCTACTTACAAGTTAGCTGAATTGGTATTAGAATTAGGTGCTATAGAATACTGGATCTGTCCATTTGAACCAGCATCACTATCATTAGCCTGAAATAGACAGGGAACCAGATAATATAGCCAGTCAAGGTCGTTAAAAACTTCCATTAGTTGTTGAACCAGATAACCATATATAGTATCATTAACAGTACCAGATGGCCATTTTGAAAAACAAAAGTCTCTTCAATAAATGTATGAAACTACAATAGGCGGGCACATTTGCCCTGTTAATCAGATCAAATTACCTGTTTTTGTACTATCAAACTTTCGGGAACTAGTTCGCTCAAATATGCAATCAAAGAAAGGTATGTTGAATATTTCAGCACAAGTCAGGATAAGGTATAGTTTTGACATGAAATTATTTTGCCACTTTTTTTCAACTTATGACAAAGTAGCCATTAATGTTTAAAATTGCAGAATTTAACATAGAAAGCAATGGTGCTATGAATTAGTGGTTTTATTTCTTAAGTCAAGAAGTTAATTAAATGCATACTCACTTTAACTATTCCAACATCAGCAGGTGGTTGTAGACCCTCATTTACATCAAAAGTATATATACTTTTATCGAAGACTGGTGTTATATCATTAACGTCTGTTATAGTGATCTGTAGTGTGGCTGTAGCACTCTAAAAATCATCAAAAATAATTCACTTTATGGATTTTTTTTTGATTTTTCACATCCTATTTGCAAGTTTTTATTTTTGCAATTTTAATTAATTTGAAGCAGTCTGTTACTGATATCATTTTTTCAATTTTCAAGGGTGCTATTTTTTTTTCTTTTTTGCTTATGTTATTCACATATATACAAGCTGGAAAATATGACCTATTCCAGCGGCACGCTTGTATATAGGAGGTGCTCCACCTCCCCCTATAATAACTATCATGGTGTTATTGGTTTTTTTTTTATAATTTTATCATTCATGACTTAACATTTTTTCTAGATTTCTAAAATACTTCTTGTATTTACATACCAATGGTGTGTTATCTGTCACTTGTAGGCCAATACTGTAAGAGGGAGTGGCTTCACGGTTCAAAGCCTTTGCTGTCGAAATTTCACCACTAAAAAAGAATAATCGTTCAATAATATCATGCACAGTGAATGATATCAAACAAACCGATCTCAAACCAACTTTTATGACGTAAAAAGAGAGGAAATAAAAATATTGAACAAGGGACTCCAAAGAGTCTGAGTCATTCAGTTTTATGTATCTATGGAGCTTCAGGGGTAAGTGATAGCTTTGAAAACATGTTTTGGTGAAGTCAAAACAAAATAAAACTATAGACTGTCAATAAAGCCATTTTTTGTCATTTAGTCAAGGGAAATAAATAAAAAGAACGTATCTTCTAAGTAAGATAACCGACTCATTATCTTCTAAGTAAGATAACCGACTCATTACACTGAATCTACACATCAAAATGCCTCTAGTTCCTATGATTTACTAGGAAACTTGGAAAACAAGGCAAAATATCTGATTTTTGTAGTGTTATAACTGTTAATTTAAAAACATACAATCTTTTAGACAGACTGAGTGTCTGTTAATTGAACGAATTTACAAGTGTTTTTCTTAAAAATTAACGTACTCATATAAATATTACTTTTATGAAAACTCACTTGTTTTGATTAATAGAAAAGTCTCCATTATTATTTCCTGATGTTATAGCATATATAAGAGCAGAGCCTTCTGGGTCAGTTGCCTAAAATGTAAAGTATATAAAAGTTATAAAAGTTTCTACAGCTAATTTTCTAATGCATGTACAGCAAGACTTTCGTTAGCTTGCTTGCTTTGTTTATATATTGTCCACTTTTAATTGGGATGACGTCCAATCAAATTTAAATATAATATATACATGTTAAATTATGCCTATATATATTATTTGAAGATGTCAATGTTATTAACAAAGCTTGAATTAACGTTTTACAAACAGAGCAAGCAAGCCTACCAAAGTTTTACTCTACAAGCATTAGGAAGTAAGCTGTAACACAAATTATTCAGTCGTTATATTTCTTTAAAATTCTTAGCTTTACAATGGCTACATTGAATGTCTGAATGCATCATCAATGAGTCACTCTGAATTAGTTAGAGATTTTCCGTATATCAACTGCAGACTGCTGAATGTACACCTATCCCACCCAGGGATTTGTGAAAAAATTTTCGTGTGTTAGGACTACATGCATTGGCAAGTAGGAGATATCTATTACGGGAAGGAACTGAATGATTCATGTTTATAAGTTTTCCATCATAAGAACAAAAAGATATATGACAATGGTTACCGATATCAATTTATTTTCAGGGTATTCAAGTAAAAGAGAAATAATTTTAAGCAGAAGTCGAAAATTTAGATTTTTTGTTTTTGTTCTTATCTAGGATAAAGGTATGAAATACCAACAGGTTAAACAATAATTAGGAATCAAATTACTGTGGCCTCAATATACATCTTTAAAAACATCACTTTCCATGGAATTATTTTGAAGACTTACATCCACTTTAAATATTGAAGTTCCAACTGGTGTTCCCTCGCTAATTGACAATGAGTAAACAGAGGCAGGAATTACAGGTGGTCTGGTACCAGTTCCAGTAATTTCAACACTGACGGGAACAGTTGATATTCTGTAAAATAGTCAAGGTTAGCTATCATCATTAACACAATATACAATATATGATAATAAAATAAAACACTGTGAAAACTATGGGATCTTTTTTTATAAATTATTTTACCATTGTTATTATCAATACTGTTAATTCATTATTATTCGTTGGATACCAATTTTTCGTTGTTTCATGGTTACAAATAAACCAGGAATTCAAGAGTTCAATAAAGTACTAGTTTTCTATAGGCTTGAATGCAGACGACTGAAATGTTAAACCACGAAAATGCAAAGATTCCGTCACGCTTCAGTGATTCCTTATATAACCAACCAAACTTTTTCTGAAAAAGGGGGCTGGGCCTACTCCCCCCCCCTAAATCCACCTCTGAATATCATGTTGAGAGAACAATATAAATTTACATAATTGAATAAATTAAAATTTGAAATATTTGAAATTTAAAATTCATTTTTATTCACCTTCTGTTACTAGGTTCTAGGGCAGAATCTTCCGCTTTGACTATGATAACATAGTTCTCTTCTTCTAAAACACTTCCGTTTACAGTAATAAAAGCGGTCTGAGTTGCGGTAGATCCTGAATTTTTTGTAATGTAAAATTTATTCATTCCACCATTGGTAACACTTTCAATAGAAAATTTGATATCCCCATTAACAGTGCTGTCATCATCAGTGGCAGAAACCTGAAACAGATAAGTTAACAAAAATAAAGTACTTCCTCGTCTTACTTTTATAGTTGAAATCCTGTAGGTTGTCTATAATTGATTACATCCACTTCATTTGAACTTTGGTTGATAGTTATCTCGTTGAAATCATACCAAATCTCCTTATAACTTCTGGAGTGGTTTATCATCTCATACCTAATAGGGTGTTATTTTCGCAGGATTAAAATTTCACGATTTTCATCGAATAAGGTATACGAAATATTTTGTTGGCTATTACTTTGGCGGATTCAAAATTTTTAACAATACCTTTGCATGTGCCATTGTTTATTGGTGATTTTGTTCTATCCCTGAAGTCCTAATTGAACTCTAATACCAATAGTGGGGAAAATTGTGGTATTAAAACTATATTACTCTTATTAATAATTTATTTTAGGTTGCTTAATGTCCAATGGCAAATGTTTCATACATGTTCAGGATGATTCTTCTTATACAGAATTCCATGATATTACCATAACATGTATGATTTATGGTTTTTCAATAGCAACAGGAAAGATGACCCATTCTATGACTATTCTAATAGAATAATTTACCGTTACAAGAAGCTTAGGGCTGTTGGCATAGTCCTGTTCAGCTGTTGTTATAGCGTAACTTGGTGATGTAAATGTAGGTGTGTTGTCATTCAAATCTCTCACGATCACATTAACATTTGTTGCACCATTCCTTGGACTTGCTGTTCCAACTTCTGTTGCTCGGACCTAAACAAAAAAAGGCGGAAATGTGAAATATCATCTGTGTATTAACATTAACAGTTTGTAGTGTGGTGTGAATTTTTGCTCCCAATTGAAGGTGTCCCATTGACTTCGAGATGAAAAAAAACCAATAAATACTCTTTAACTTTGCTTTAAATTATTTTAAATATATGTAGGAATTTTGTGTCATGAATCAATATACAATCTCTATTCTTATCAATATGTACTATTTATACACTTTTTAGCTAATGTATATTTTGTAAAATTAAGTTTATAATATCAATAACTTCTTTCCAAAAATTATTAGGCCATTAGTTTTTTCGTTTGAATTGTTTTACATTGTCATTTCAGGGCCTTTTATAGCTGACTATGCGGTTTGGACTCTTGCTCATTGTTGAAAGCTGTGCGGTGACATTGACCTATAGTTGTTAATTTCTGTGTCATTTCGGTCTCTTGTGGAAAGTTGTCTCATTGGCAATCATACCACATCTTCTTTTTTTATATTTGTTTTATTTCACATTATTAATACTTACAGTAAATATATAGTTGGGACTATTCTCAAAATTCAGATTATTGATATTCAGTTTAATATATCCTTCAGGGTATGGTGTTACTATAAAATCTGTTGTTCCCTCAACGGTTAATGTATACTGTCCTTGTTCTCCAGGTGCCTATATAAAAATTAAATCAAAGAATTTACATTTAGATTTATTGGAGATCTTTAAGATTTCCTGCTTTTGTAGGTCTACATGCACAAATTCCTTCATAATTCAGCCAAAGTCAATTGGTATGAGCTTTGTTCATTGTTGAAGGCCTATCGTGGATAATTTCTATGTCATTTGGAGAAGGGGATATCATTCCTAATTTCCCCCAAAATAATAGCCAAATTCCCAAGAAAATAATGTGTGCATCTCCACATCACAATATAACAATTCCAAATTCATAAACTCATGACTAAACTTTCTAACGTGACAGTACCCAAATTGCACCTATTTTGAAACTTTTTTCACCTACGTTTTATTTTGTAGCCATATCCTTCTTTATTGTATAGGTATACTGATTTGATTTTTAATCAATATTGAGTCATAGAAAAATGGGTTTGAATCGACCTCCAAACTATTCATGATTCCGTAATGAGAAGTACCCAAATTGCATCCATGCTTCATTCACGTCAATTAAAATCAAATTATAGATGTTTTGTTTTATTTTTTCAAATATTTAGAACAATTTGACATAAAAACATGCTCACTATTCATTTTCTTTAAAATAGATGCTTGTAACATATTTTTTTATTCATATTTAAAAGATGACTTTTTGTGAATGTTGCATGACGGCGTTTTCATACATTTTTCTTTTCCAGTGAAAGCTTCATCTGTTGATAGAAACGTTTAGTGTATATTTTAATATATTCATCTATTTTGTAAGAAGTGTATAATGTCAAATAATCAAAAAACAAATTGTTTAGTCTCAAAGAAAACTTTTAAGAATTTCTCAGCTGTTTATGTTGAATAGGTGCAATTTGGGTACTCGGTGCAATTTGGGTACAGTGACATTACCTATTCCTGAATTCTGGCAAATTAAATGACTCAAACCCAAATTCCTGAAATAGCCTTTCTCATAACTTAATCAGCATTGTTTTGTATTTTTCTCTTTTCCCATGTGGAATAAAATCATGTATTAGTCGGATTCAGTCCCTTTTTTGAAGTGTACTTACCAAATCTCCATCAGTCACTGTGACACGTAATAATGTTGAACCATCGCTGCTGGTAGGAGCTGTGCCGATCGGGGAGTTTTCATTTATATATCCATTAACAGAGGACACTGAAACTACTGGAGGGTTATTATTAGCTCGTACAATGGTAGCTTTAATAATGGCTCTGCTGAATCTGGCATTGGGTGTATTTTCTGTGGCCTGAATTGTAAAAAGAAAAAGAATTCAAATAAACAATTATAAAGCAAAATAATAGAAGAATGTGTCCTTGAGACTCAAATGTCCCCACTTGAAAATAAGCAAGAGTCAATGAAATAATTCAAACCTATTGACATTGAACATTTATTGATAATGGGACATAACTCAAGATTTATTGCTACATGTGGAGCAGGATCTGCTTACCGTTCTGCTGCAACGTCAGATATTGCTACCATTTAGTGTAACAGAAAAATGACGTTAATTTGAAAACGCACACTATCTAATTCTTCCTGCAAAGTATAACTCACAAGTGTAAATGCCGTGAGAATCCGATCCAATATGATTTTATAATCAACATAGGAAAAGCAATTTTACTGCTAGTATTTATATGTTTTTGGAGGAATAGTGCTGCATTATATATTCAACCCGAGTATGATTTTATTCAAGCAGCAACATACAATAGCTTATAGTTATGATACTGAAGTTTTCTTACTTTTTGATCGCCTTATAGATGTGTATTTTTGTAAGATGTGCATCATTTCGTTTTGTTGAAAGCAGGACATTTATATTTAGTGGAGGAAGGAACAAGCGAATGCAGTTTATGCCGTCCCTATAGCTAGCATAACGCTTCTGGCGACGTCAAATTATGATAACGGACAAACTTGCAAGACATTTTCATTAATCAGTATTTTTTATAGATAACCCTGTAATGTTAATGCTATTTGGTGTACCAACTTCAACTTTAAAAGTACTTTTTATTGGTATGGTTATAAAAGCTGAAAAATAATCTTCACAAAATCAAATCTCTGTGTTTTTGGCCGTAAAAGTTTTGTGAAGGCATGACTGTTTAACTCGGACATTTCCGCAAGACATTGCAAATCTATTGTTTTGAATTGAATATGTAGGTCAATTTATTTTTCAATTCGAATTTTGGAAGCTTACATTTAGTGCAAAACGATTGTGCTTACAATTTAATGAATTTTCTGTCAAAATTTCATTTTGAACTGAAATGTTTGAAGTTTCCAAATTAAATTTCAGATGGGACATTTCCGTACATCATATTCTTTTGAAAATATGTATGCAAATTTTAAATGGAGACAGCCTTGTTAACCAATACTGAAATATATCACGTCATAGAATGTACATGCAAAATTTCGAAGAGTTGCGTGAACATTTCGCGAATTGTGCAAGTTTTATGTCCCGAGTTTGTTACATGGGACAACGCTAAGTAAACGTTTTTAGGATAATCTGTGTCTTCCTAAGCCTATAAATATTATATTTTTATTCTTTCTCTATCATAATGTGAAAATTTAAGAATCAATCTTTATTTTCATGTATAATTTGAAATATTTATTTCAGCATTTCTATAAAAATTTTCCGGTCAAATATTTACTTAACGTTATTTTTCGTGGTAGTAGCAATATCTAACGTTGCGTCTCTAACGTACTTGAGATCACCCCAAGTCTTTGGTGTGGTTTGTTTTGCGGTGTCTTTAGTTTTCTTTGTTTTGTTGTACTGTTATAACTTATGAGTTTGAAGGTCCCTTTTGTATATTTGGCCTCTCTCTTCAAGACGGGAGACAGTCACATATATTGGTTTGCAAAAGAGGGACGAAAGATACCAAAGGGACAGTCAAACTCATAAATCCAAAATAAACTGACAACGCAATGGCTAAAAATGAAAAAGACAAACAAACAACAGCACACACGACACAACATAGAAAACTAAAGAATAAACAACACGAACCCCACCAAAAAACATGGGGTGATCTCAGGTGCTCCAGAAGGGTAAGCAGATCCTGCTCCACATGCGGCACCCGTCGTGTTGCTTATGTGATAACAAATCCGGTAAAGTTGCAAATCTTCATAAAAACCCTAACTTATCTCATTATTTTTGTCCATTTAAAAAAAAAAATCCATGTAAACATTTCTGAATTTACAGTGTACATACTTTGATAATTATCTCCAGGTCCTGTACAGTAGTTCTATTTATGGCCAGCACCTGAGACAGGGATGCAGTATAAAGTTTACCACTATTTGCAGATCCACTTATGCCAAATCTGTTTGCATATCCAGACGGAATAGCTAAAAAGAAAAAGAAAATAACAGAATGAAACATTTAGGTTTTTCAAATTGTTCTGTTAACTTTAATTTTCAAGTTAATAAATATCAAAAAGTTGACTAAATTTTTTTTTGCCATTTTCTGAATTAGCCAACAGCAGTAATAGTTTTATCAAATAAAATGTTAACAAATTTAGACATAAAAGTTTAACAATGATAAAATCAGAATGTCAAAGTCATATTATAAAACAGTTCTGTATCATTTGTAATAAAATACTTAAAGAACAAGACCTATTTTAAGGCTTTGGACTTGTATCGCTGCATGCCATTGATTTTGAGAGATCACAATACCAGAGTATAACTGACTATTCCCAGACAATACATTAAAACCGTTTACTTCAATAGGAGCCAAGAAAAGTTGGAAGAATAATTCCCTTGTACATTGAGTATTGTTAGGTATCAAACTATCAGTAAATAGGAGGTGGCTTTATAGCAGATGTAACAAGAATGTGTCCAAAGTACAAGGATGCCCCACTCGCACTATCATTTTCCATGTTCCATGGACCGTGAAATTGGGTAATAATCTAATTTGGCATTAAAATTAGAAAGATTATACTATAGAGAACATATGTACTAAATTTCAAGTTGATTGGACTTCAATTTCATCAAAAACTACCTTGACCAAAAACTTTAACTTGAAACTCCCACTTTCATTTTCTATGTTCAGTAGACCGTGAAATTGGGGTCAAAAGTCTAATTTGGCTTTAAAATTAGCACAGACGAACAGACGGACAAACAGACGAATGAACGGAGCCACAGACCAGAAAACATAATGCCCCTCTACTATTGTAGGTGGCGCATAAAAATTGCTTACTTGATACAACTTAGCATTATCAAGCCGCAGACCAAATATTAAATTATTTTCTTTCATAGAAGTCATGAAAACTTTGACAAATTTCTTTCTTTCGGATGGACAAATGAACAAAGTTGAGGGGTTACTACACCTGCTTCAGCCTCAGGTAACACAGCTACAACACTTTGCCAAGAATTGAAATTACATTTGTGTAGTTATATAATAGTTATGTATGGTATGTATGCACTTCTGTAACCAGGTAACACAACACTGTCAAACAGTGCTGGATCTTGACCTTTGTTAACCTTCAAAATACAATCGCTAATTTTTATACTCACTTTCCTCAATAGTGAAGCCAATGGCTGCATTCAAAGTGTCCTGATCCTGTGCAGCAATAGAGGTATTTATGGCTTGATTATTGCCAGGTCTTAATGTTAAAATCCCTCCCTGTCAAAAAAAGTTGTAAAATCAATGCTCATCTGAATAATAGCAGATAAAAGTTCAGCAGAGAAAATCATGATGTTATGACAGGAGAAAACACCAATATAATCATCCATTGAATAATGGTGTGAGATTTTTTAAATGAATCAACTTAGGTGGTTCGTGGGTACCTTTATTTTTTCATTACAAATTTTATTTTTTACACTATTAGTTATTACTTTATGATATGGTAAAACAAATCAACCCAAAAAATCGATTCGGTTTGGCCCCAGATGACTTTTAAAATGTTCATATCATTGAAAAAGCTCCAAATTATCTCCCTTTGGTGCAAAAATGCCATTTTTTTGGCATTAAATTTGAAATATCTTTTTTAATTCATCGGTGAACTATATTTTTTGTTATTGTTTTCATATAAGCTGTACATAAACTAAATAATTGTAAAATTTAAGCGATTTCTGTAATTAGGTTATTTTTTTATTTCGATATTATCTCTATTTCTCCTATTAGTTCAACAGAAAAAAGGGACATTAACAAAAATGTATGCCTCTTCCAGAGGCAGACTGTAAGCTTAAATGAACGGTGACCCCATTTTTTTATTTCATTTTTCTTTTAAGTATATGATAAAGTTCATTTATAAAAAAATATAGCGAAAACCTATATTAGAAAAAAAATTGATTTATACCCAGGAGCCCCCTTAAACAGAAATAAAGAATCATTTCCCCTGCCTTGATACAAGACTATTTTTAGTTCATGTATTTCATTGTATATCAATCTGATGTATTTTTACACATTTTCTCTTTTGTTCTGATTTTCTACAAATTTAAGTTATTTAAGATGGTTCAAAACACCTCGACTGAAATAAATTTGACTTCTTTGATTTTCATTAAATTTTGAAAAAATATTAACTTTGACCCTTGGACAAAATATACAAATTTCAAACAATCATTTTATCGGAAAAATTTCATTGGATATATAGCAGTTTGACAAACACAAATTTGGATCATTGAGAAGCTTAATATTTCCTTCACAATAGATCTTAATTAAAACGTTCAGCTGATTTTTATTTATTGTCAGGGTGCTACGATTATCATTCCTGAAGAAAATGTGATGAAATATTTTATACATGGTAAATATGTGTTATAGTATACAAGTATTTGGATAACAATAGGTTCAAATAAGCTTGAATGTGAAATGCTATACACAGTATATGATGTTTACAAGGTGCTTGATAACAAATTTTAGAAGGACTGCCATGAAAATTTCACAAATAGCCTTTATGTGTAAAAGCTTATGACAGGATGTGAAAAGTAGTCTTTTAAAGAAATAAGATGACAATTATCAGAAATGAATTAAGAATTATGAAGAATTATAACTGAAATATATGCAGGTCATTCAGAGTGCATTTTTTTGTTGTTTCTTCATAGACAGAAATAAATATAACAGCCATTATGGTTATTCCTTAAGGAAATGAATAACGGCCTCTATATTTTTCAAAGTTTGTATCAATTCAATAAAAAAAGATCATAAAAAGATTTTCAAAATGGGAAAATAAACAGTTCTTAGTTTGTGTGAATTTTAGAATAGTATAGCTGAGAGTGTTCAATTATAAAATTACAGGTATATGTAGGCCAGAGGTGTAAAGATATTGGTATTACAGAATTCTACAAGATAAGAAAAAGCAGTGTCAGTCGTCATAGCATGAATATACTATTAGCATAGTTATGAACGATAATGGGGTTTAAAAGGGGAAAATATGTGCTATTCAAATGTGCTGTTTAAAAGGGGAAAACATTGTTGCTGGAAATGAGGGAATAGGAGAGGAAACTGAAAGCATGGCTTATGAATAACTAAAAATATGTACATACCGACACCTATGTTAAAAGAAAAGAAATCTGATATCTCTGCTTCTATCTTATTGATAGTTAAAAATATTATACAATTTTTACATAGAATTGATAGTAAGATGGTACCAAACACCTTGCCTAAAATGAATTTGGCTCATTTAATTTTCTTAAAATTTTGACAAAATATCAACTATCACCCTTTGACAAAAATATAAATATTTCAAATAACTTGAACCACACACTCAATTCTTTGAAAAATTTCATTGGATATGTTGAAGTTTGACAAGCACTAATTTTGATCATTAAGAAGCTTAATATTTCCTTAACAATGCAACCTGATGAAAACATTTAGCTGATTTTACAGAGTTATCTCACTGTAGTGTTAGGTTCCACCTTAAAATCCTTTATTTGTGACTTTAAAAACATTTGCATTGCAATGCCCTGTGTGCCACAAAATCATGCAACCTTCTTACAATTTCAAGGTCAGTAAAATTTAAGAAAGTCAATCTGTACCAGCAATGGCATTATTGATATTTTTGCAATTTGATAAATTATTGGTCAGAGTAGATTCATTTTGAATTATATCTTGAATATGATTGGTCAATCTATACTTTCAATGACACCATTGATTGGTCAAAATACATTCATTTTAAATGATATCTAAAATATGATTGGTCAATCTATACATACAATGACACCATTGATTGGTTAAAATACATTTCTTTCAAATTATATCTTAAATATGATTGGTCAATCTATACTTACAATGACACCATTGGTTATTTCTGTTGTGTAAGTAGGATGAAAACACACATTACTAGCTGTCTGCAGACAGCTATCTAATACAAAAACTGGTCCCAAATCATCACCATCAAGAATATTCAGTCTTAAAGTTTCATACGTTGTTTTCCTCAAATTAGCATCTGTAGCTTGATCCTATAAATAGAATTAAATCAGGTCATCATAATGCTACAATAGATTTTCATTCTCTTTTTTTAGTTTTCATTCGTCCACAGTAGAGGAAAAAAAGTTCTAGCTGGTAGCCAAACTAGGATACTTTTTCATGATATTTGAGAGTAGAAAAATTATACGAATATATAATTATTATTTGTCCCAAATATGTTAAAACTTTATATTACCTTATATAAAGAACGATTCAATGGTTGGGTCAATCCAAAGACTTTAAATTGGTATTTTTTGGCTGAACTAGTACACATTTTTTTAAAGAAGCCACAAATCAACAAAACTTAGTGTTCAATGAAATATAATAAATCTACTGTATGCAAGTTATTGACAGAAAAAATCTACATAAAACATCACTTACAGTAGCAGAAATATTTAAAATATAAGTAGTTTGTCCCAATGCGTTCAATGCTTCAAAATCTAGAACTGTTTTAATGGACACATAACCCAATCTAGGTGTGGCAATTTCAAACTTCTGTGAACCATCAAGCTGAAAATGTAAAAATACAAAATTTTAAGTAAATTCATTGTATACCACCATCTTGGATCTATCGAAAGCGGTACGCAACTGGTCTAGTTCTTTGTCAAAACTGAAAAATTTAAAAAAGCATGGGGTAGATAATATATAGGTACGTTTCGTGTGTATTTTAGTCCAGATGCCATCTAATTAACTATCGAGTTGACCTCAGATGACCATATAAGTGATGTAAACATAAATAAAGATATGAATATATTAAAGTCATAAGAAACCTCAAATCAAAAAAAATAATGCATATGTTTTTTAAAACTCAATGGATAGTTTTCATTACAAAACTTATGTACATATACTTTTTTCTGAAGAAAATTCTTTAATTTATTCATATTTAGAAGAAGTTTACTTAATTTTAATTGTTTGCTTCCAGCAACCAATTCCCCCGACATATTTTCCGTATGCAAAGTGACCTCAGTGTGACCCATCTCGTAAAAATCCGGTGATCACAATACGCATGGATGTCCTTAAAATAAACTATTATCTGAATTCACATGTTTAACACGTGCTCTCTTTCCATGCTTTTTTGTTTATTTTTTGTCGATTGTTGACAAACAGGTGACCATCGTTAAACTTCGGATTCAAAACACGAACTTTAATTACCTGCCATATTTACACAACAACACTGACCGATTGAAAAAAAAATTGACGATTATACGAAATTTACACGAAAAAAATGATAAATTCGTGCACAGAAGACTAAGTTTATGATGTGTGTATGCATTGGTTCAAGAATTGGAAGAACATAATTTTTCACCGGTCACTCGTTTCTTATGACTTTAAACCAACACGTGCAATTGGATTTTTATAGGTCTGTTTGATTTTATTTTATAGATTAAAAATAGATGTTTCTCTTGCTTTTAACTGTATAAGAATGATTTTATATGCATCGAATTAGTAATCAAATGATTTACCATAGTTTCACTTTCATTGTTAACATTCTTTTTCTTTAAATAACCAGTACACGTACAATGCATGCCTTGTCAATCTCTAGCGAGGGGTTAAATTGAAGTTCACATGAATACGGATATAAAGAGGTTGACTCATTCACTTGCAAGTTAATAACTAATTATCAATGTTTCTTAGCGTAATTTGACAAAATTGAACCTTTTTGGTGAAAAAAGCGAATTGTTATTTCATTATTGATTGAACAAAAAAAAACAAAAAACTTTAAATTTTTTATATATCTCTTTGCTAGAGCCCCTTTAAAGGGTAGATAACTCAAATAATTAATACATTATACTGGAATGATCAAGAAATTTTAATTTCTTACTTGTAGCAAGAAAACAAGTTCAATGACCCATAACTAGTAATTTCTGTGGTGTTTGGTTTCTTGTGTAGAGATGTCTCATTGGCAATCATACCACATCTTCATATCTTTATATGACAGAGTCAAAAATCAAAGTTTTATCACTCAAACTTCAATACAGGAAGCTATACAAAAACTTTTCACCAGGAAGGGTGATTTTTTCATCTTATTAGTACAACATATAAGTGAACTTACAATTCCACCATCTCCAGGCATTATTCCAAAATTAATATCCTTGTTTGTATTTGCATCAAGATCAAAGGCAGCTATTCCTCTAAATACTGTGGTTCCTATTGGTGACAACTAAAAACAAAACATAAAAAATCAATATTAGATATCATCAAGTACTTAAAATAAATAATTTGTTTTTTATAGGATGAGAATAGCATTTAATACAGTTTGGCAGGCATGGGGACCTTGCAAGGTACACACAAACAGTACCAAATATAGTTATCCTACTACTTATAATAAAAGAGAATTTAACATTACAAAACTTTTTTTTCAAGAAGTCACTGAACCATGAAAATGAGGTCAAGGACATTTGATATGTGACTGACGAAACTTCATAACATGAGGCATTTATATACAAAGTATGAAGCATCCAGGTCTTCCACCTTCTAAAATCTAATGCTTTCAAGAAGTTAGCTAACGCCGCTGAGACAGCTTCACTATCCCTTTGTCGAGCTTTCTGCAACAAAAGTCGCAGCATCGACAAAAACCATAACCTTGGACGCCGTCAAATAAAATATGTACACAGTTAAATGAAAATTGTTTTGTTGTAAGGTAAACAGTAATATATATTAATGGAGAACAGAAATATTTTTTACAAAATAAACAATTTTGTTGTTCATGGTGCGAGAACAGAAGTGAAAACTTATTGTCACACCAAACACTTATCAAAGCTGGTATATATTAAAATAGAGAGACGAGATATAACACTAAATAAGTAAACATTTACCTTTTTCACAATGGTATCATATAAGGTACTTGTTACAGAAAACATAACTTACCCCATTTATACTGGCTTTATATACATCATATGGATACAAGCTTTTTTGAGTATACCGAACTTACCTCATTCACACTGGCTTCATATGGGGTACCAGAGAAAACAGGGCTGTTATCATTGATGTCTTGAACATCTACTGTCATCAAGAAAAATGTAGAAGATGTTGAACCCTGAAAAAAAATCATTATTCTTATTGACCATCTCATTTACATGTTCAATAATTTGAACAAAGTAACAGCATACAGCATTTGTAATCATCATAAATAACATGCAAATATTGAAATATGATCCAAGTCATGAATGATTCAAGCCTGTGTTCTAAAAACATTATAAATAGTTATGATAGTGTACAAAAGATATTTCAGTCATAAATCACTCGTCCTGGTATTGATTGATACAGAGTGGAAGTGCATAGGTGATTTGACTGTATATAGTGGGTTTAATGTTAGCTTTGTTTACCAGACAGCACAAAATAGATAAATTTCCCAGCATATGCATAAGACACTTTGGATTCAACATTTCATTTAGTAAACAGGTAGGCACTGAATGTGATACTGGTTGACAAAACAGTCATTAGCCACATGTTAAAATATGCTATTTAATGACAAGCTTTTGACTGTTGTCTTTGCAAGAGCTATAGAAATAGTTTAAAATGGGGAAAAAACAGTCACCTTTTTAAACTGGTTAACATTAGAACAGTGCTTTGATTCACCTTTTTTAAAAACTTGTGATTCCAATGTAACATTATTCATAATTTACTTCTATCTATTGAAATTGCGCTATAACCATTATCACTACCATGCAGTCTTCAGGCTAAACCACAAACCAACAGCCATGGTTTATAAAATTGCTGTCGTCTTGTGAAATTCTTCTCTACAAGCCAACAGAATCCAACTAAAAATGTGTTAAAATTGAGCTTTGGGTTTGTGGATTCAAATGTTTAGCAAGTAGACTGACCATGACACTGGGATTTTCAACTAAATAACTTTAACGTGTGTGTACCATTTCTGTGTAATGGTTGAAAAAAATAGTAACTCACCACTCTAGTACATTTCACTTGAAACTCAATAACATCTGTATCATCAAATGTAGTTGCAGTTTGACCCTACAAAATAAACATGATAAACATATAAATATAAGATGGATCACTAGTTTTGAATCATATCTTTTTTAATATATTTTATGATTTTAACAAGTGTGGACACAGATCAATATGGATACTATCCACTATTCACACTGATCTGTGTCCACACTTGTATAAACCATAAAACACTTGATAGCAATTGTATGATTAGTGTTAGTGTGCTTAACAAAGTTTTCTCAATTGAGTTTACACATAAAAAAGGGCCCAACAAATGTCTTCAGAGCATTTCATGTGTTTCTATGCTAAACCATGGTGGGATTAATTATAATTATTGCAAGGTTTATTTATTTTTCGCACATTTAATAAATATTTTTAAAGGCAAATGCGTCATATAATTTTATCAATAGATTTTAGTAATAAATTTTCAAACAGTTATGTTTTCTATAAATATGATAAATTGAATAAATACCTGATAGTGATTTTTTTTATAAGATAACTTTTTTCTTAATAAACAGCCTTTTGGCTATTCAATGTAATCAACATGAAAGTCTCTCAGTTTCACTAAACTTACTCTTTGTTTTTGCTGTTTTGTACCCCCAAGTTTTTCATATGGATTATGCTTTTCACTAAGATATTTAATTAAAGAAGATAATTAGCTATAGAGTCATAATGCTCTTTTTAAAAAATTGTTTCATAATTGTGGCTTATAGATTACAGGCTCTGAACTTACATCTCTGTCCAAAGATGAAATAAGACGGAGAAAAGCTCTCTGTGAAAACGTATTCTCTGGTGGTGATATGGCACGTGACTCTAATGAGAACTGGTTTGTCACATTTATATTAAAGGGAGTACCAGATGACCTTGATATTTCCAGTCTAATACCACTGCTGGAATCAGTTCCTCCAAGAATACCATTGATCTTTGTGTCAGCAATATAATTGTCTGGATTTGCTGCTAATTCTGTAAAATCAACCATAAAAGGACAAATTATTCAACACGTTCAATACCATAACTTTGTATAAAGACCACCAAACTTTTGAGAATTGTTATATTGAAAACAAACTAATTTTCCTGGATACTTAGTTGGTTTACCTGTTTACAGTAATTCAACTCTTCTTAATAATTACAAATATTTTACAACACCAAATACATGAACCATAATATTGATTTACTAGGATATTGCAATTCAATTTTTTCAGTTATATATATGTATAACATATAAAGGTTGCTGTTCAGTGTGAGCCAAGGTTCTGTATTGAAGACCGTTCTACAGACGCAGATCCAAACAAGACAAGTGTAATGACACCATACCAAAGAAATATATATCCATGACGAGTGAAAAAGACGAGAAAGATACTAGAGGGACATGCAAACTTGAACTGTGAAATCTGTATCAAAATTCTTATTCAGAAATAATACATTTTATAAAACATGAAAATTAATAAGTATATTAAGTTTCAAGTTGATGAGACCACAACTTTAAAGTGCAAAATATGAGCCTTATATTGGAAAACAATTGCAGAAATTCATATTTGTCATAAAACAGTAGTTTTCTCAAAATTTTAAAAATTATAGGAATATTTCATAACTAATGCAAGAAGGCAGACATTTCTGTATATATAGTTAATGAGAAAAAAATCAATTCGGGCAAGAAATATCTTCAGACTTTCTTGAATATTCAAATTTGTGTTCTGCTTTACCCTTAAATTCCATGATAATAAGCATCCCATGTCTATTAGGCCAAATAAAAAAGTATGTGTGGTTCCAGTTACATCTGAAAAAAAAGATAGGGTAGGTAGGTATGGATTTTTTTTATTTTATGCTTTTTTTTTTACATTGAGTCTATGTCAAGTCTATTTTATAGAGCAACATTCTGACTTTAACAGTGCTTAATGAAAAATGACAATAAAATCTTTAGGGTAGGCTATTTTTAAGCCGAAAAAGTAGGGACGGTAGGGTTACTGGAACCACACATATATTTTTATTTGGCCTTAAAGAAATCCTTGGTACATGTAGTTGAAACACTTTTGACCTTGGATTTTAGTATGTACCTTGAAAATTAGCTTCCGTCAGTGTAACGATGATGGTAGGCGTTCCTCCAGAATTACCGCTCACAGCTGTCGATTCACATGCTACAAGGAGAATAAAATCTTATGTGATTACACAGGCTCTATTAGAACAAAATTATTTTGTAAATAAATAAACACACTATTTTATGAGGGTATTACTGCCCTTTAGCGGCGGGATCAAACAGTCATTTTTGGCTGCCTTTAATGTCAAATTGGTTAAAATTCTATCATGATTTATCAGAGTTCTCAAATAATTATACCTAAATTTTATTTTTGGAAAAAAAATTTAACATGATATGTCAAAATCGGTAGAATTTTTTTATTGTCATGAAGTTCAAATATAAATTTTATTGTCATGCACCAAAAATAATTGTTAACGTCATTTGGCAGATTTGTTACCATCATTAAATCTAAAGTACCCCATTACCATGATGACAACTCCCTTTTAAAGACACAGATGTACAGTCTGTATCCAAGTTTTTACCATTTTACAGGTTCATGTAAATATAATAGATATTTTGTGTTTTTTGTTTTCTTTTTGTAACTTAGGAAAGTATAGGAATCTGGTATTCTATGTACTGGAAATTTCTGTAGAAAAAGTATTGGTAAAGATGAAATCTTTATATACTGCAGACGACATATTAAAACAATCCATTCCAAGGATGCCAAGAACACTTTGACACTCAAGGTCATCTTGACAACAGATTTGGAATAAAAGAATGTATTTTTGTATACCGGTAAATAAACTCATCATAGATACCAGGATTGAAATTTTTTATTTGCGCTGATTATGCTGATAGACAAGTTGTACGCTTTGTCTACAAACGACTCATTAGTGACGTTTGAATAAAAATTTGTAGGCCAAATTCAGTACAAAGTTGAAGAGCATTGAGGACAAAAAGAGTGTACAAAAACATAAGAATATCTTAACTTTTTATTTTTTTTAGATTATTTTCATCCCTGACATATCTATATACAAATAATCCTCCAGCTTTAAAATATTTTAGTGCCCATTTGTATTTTATTACCTTTTTACAACCTTAATATGTGTATAATTACTATTGTCTCCATTAGAGACCATACCTCCTCACAAAAATGCATGTGTAATACATGTGTATGAACATGTAAATGTTAATTTAAACAACAATGCATTGCTTAATAATAAATAATAATTAAATTTTAATTACAGGTACAGGTCCCCTAAACCAACCTAATGGAAAGGACAGTCTAGTTTTTTCCTATTATCAGTAAATTAAAGTAGAAAGTTGTGTTTGCCTTCTGATCTCAAGTTCTTCTAGTTCTTGAGTAGAACATGCTGCCTCATTTTTTTTACTCAGTATAAAATAAAATTTAAAGAATTCCGATACTTACGGGAATTTTGAGCAGCTGTGTTTCCAAACAGAAGTACCAGAATGAGGCAAGCATGCCACATTTCCATGGCTGCTATTTAAGTTTCAGGGGATTTAACTCCTCGCTTCTATCTAAAATAAAAAGTTTGTAAAGCATTTAAATAATCGTTCCTTTAGATTTTTTTATTTAACATGTCTAATATTAATGGACTTATAGAAGTAAAGATAAACTGTAAATTCAGAATTTCTTGAGATGTTTCTATTACTAAGAAAAATGCGACTGGGTTATAATTGCGATTAATTTAACTCACATTTTGAAATTTTTTATACGAACTAAATCGGATTTTTCCCAATATTACAAAAATTTTAATCACATTTTAGTCTAAAATGACAAATTAGCAATAATAAATGCATGCAATAATTTCTGAATTTACAGTTGCCTTTTAGGCTGAGGTACATCGCATAAAGCAAAACCACTCAATCAAAATCATAAAAAAAAGAAATTTGAAAATGAGTTATCAGAATCAATTAAATGCTGAATACAGACACCAAATTAAAGCAGCTTTTTAAAAAAAGAAATTATATAAATTCTTAAATAATGAAACTCATGACTAAGACACAATTAATATAAAGTAGGTAAAAAAATCGCACCTTAATTATAAATGATGAATCCAGAACTCATAATGGCCAGTTGAAAGCCATCTTAATTATTATATCTACATGTATGATATACAATGCATGTACATTTTGTTCTTCATATTACTGTAAATTCAGAAATTATTGTGTGCTTTTAATATTGTGATTTTGTCTTTTAAGAATAAAATGTGATTTTAATGTTTGCGTTCTTCAGAAAAATCCTGTTTGATTCATCTAAAAAAAAAATCAATTCCGAGTTCTTATTATTGCGATTACAACCCTGTCGAGTGTCGTATTTTTCCCAATAATAAAAATATCGCAATAATTACTGAATTTACATTAGTTAAATTCATGAACATTGTACTAAAACATTTTATTGACAATACCTGTCTATAATTTAACTTTTTCTTCATCGTTTATCATATATAATAATTTTTAAAAATTATGTATTCTTTACTGCATAGCTTCATTTTTGTGTATGTAGATAATGAGTGTAGAATGATCTTTATAAATTTTGTGATAAAAAATACTAAACAATTATATAAATGTACAATTTTTTCAATTTAAAAGTTTTACTGTTTATGAATGGTAAATTATACTAAATATAATCATTATAAAAAAAATAATTGACCAAGATAAACATTGATAAAAGAAATCATCATGAATAGAAAATAAGTTGAAATTTGAAAATGAAATGAAAACAGAAATTAAGAATATATGAAAATGTAAATCATCTCGGACTCAAATATTATAATAAGGGTTTTGCAATGTACATGATGAACCTGGACAAACCAGTATAGAGAAGAGCTTAAATGCAAATTAGTTTAAAGTTGCACCCTTTATGATCAGTCAAGCAAATTAACCTTAAATCTGACATAACTGAAATGCTTTAAAATAAAGACAAAACTTCAAAATAAAGACAACAGAAATTTAAGTGTTATAATTAAAAATTATACATGTTGTCAGTGATTATGAACAATTACATTGAAGTTTTGACAGATACTGCAAATTCTAATTGTCTGTTATTCACCACAAACATTTCACCCTTTTATGTCTTTGGGAAAATTTGTTTATATAAAAGATACCAAGGAGAGGGGGTACGTGATTTCATGTTATAAAATACACATTCTGCATGAACTGTAAAATGTTTGATTTGCAATATATATGTTTACATCATGCATATACATGTATGATGTGTGTGTGTAAATTGATAAATGTTTTCAATTAAAATATCAAAATATATTCAAATATTTCTCTTCTTATGCATCATTATTAGATTCTCAATTTCTATTACTTTAATTGATAAAAAAATATTAATGTTAAAAAAGTGACAATTTTGGGGGGAAATGTTCATGTTTTACATAAAAATGCACATTTCAAAACAAATACAGACATGCACTTTTGGTACATGTGAAATGGAATGCGCAAGATAGCTTACATTTAATTGTTTCAACTTACCTTAAGAGTGAAAATAAATCGAAAATATATTCAAAGCACAACCAAAATAAAAATATCCCTTTTTCTGTGGTCAGATCCCTTTTCTCTTATTATGGGACCTTTACCACACCTGCAAATTCGTCTGTTGCAGGTAGCAAAATTTGCTACTATTGTATTAAAGGAAAACTCCCGTAAGGTATCAAGTGTTTTGAAATCTTTAAATAGAACCATAGTCGCAGAACCGGTTTTACAAGATTCATTCATGTTTAAAAGAGTAGCCATGTGAGTCTCTAAAAATAGTAACCAATGGAAAGAATGGATTTATCGGAATGCGTCGGTTGTTTCCGTAAAGTAAAAGTCAAACACCAACAAAACAAGTAGTTAATAATAAACAACAACGTACCGAAATTACACTGTTAGACCATCATGATCAGTTCATCCTTATTCGTCAATAGTAATTTTTATTTATATATCAAATATCTAACATAAGTCATACATGTTAAACACATATTTAGGGAAGATTATGAATAACATTAGAAGGGACACAAAGTTTATATCAGAAGAATAACATATGGTATGGTCATAGAATCAGTATCTGGTGTGACTGAGTGAACAGAAAATAAGATTATTAACCAATCAGGTGTTTTCATTCTCAGTTGTATATCAAAGATGACGTGTGGTATACCTTAAGTACTTGGTTGAAGTACTGTCAGGGCCGTAACTACATTGAGGCAAATGAGGCAAATGCCTCATGTTGGAAATTTCCAAAAAAAAAAAAAAAAAAAAATTGAAACAGGATTGTCTTCATATCAACCTGAATTGTTTTCACGGAAAGTGTCTTGCAAGTCTCTCTGATGTCTCCCGTGCATGTTTTTCGAGATCCATGTTTCTATTTTACTTTTAGTTTTCAGAGTTGATGGTCTATTGTTTGTACTTCTGTGTCCCGGGTTTGTCTTTTGTTAATTTATTGTTCTACTTTATAACTATAGTCTGCAGAGTGTTGATTTTCATTCGTACACTGTGGTTTTGCCATGTTGCATGTCCACCGATGTCCAGACATTGTACGAGAAACTATAAGAATATACGATGCTACTGGACATAAAAAAAATTTGTCGTTTCTGCATGGAGAATTGAACTTGATATCAAAGAATACAAAACTGGCTCTTTTTTGTAGATGAAACTAGATAGCTGACATGGTTTAAATTAAAGTAAGACCACCAATTTCCCGGTATCAAATCATCTTTAAAAAAGTCAATGTATTGCCATATGAACTTTTACATTGAAGGATTAAACTTGCATGAAGTCGTGTTTAGACTCTTAAACAGAAAAAAAGAATGTGGAGTAAACGTGCACAGGACCTTATCTCACACGAAGTCAATGCATAGAAAAAATACAAATGATCATTTGCCAAAGTTTTTTCCCCCTATTCTTCATCTTGATAGTTGGTGGAGGGTCTTCAACAATAAAAGAATCATTAATACCATAAAACAAGGTCAAGTTGGTCCTTAGTGTCGACTTAAGCAGTACTAGTACTTAAAATATAATACTGCACTGTCACTCTATTTCAATCCAGCCATAAAAAAATCACCAAAGTCTGAATTAAGCACAATAGAAGACAAGAACAGACAGACAAAATGATTATGAGAATTTCGGTTTTTGCTTATCTACAAATCGGTCTACTTTTAATGTTGTCCCCGTAAAACCTAAAAGTCTTAAATTACAATGAGTTTTTGCTTTGAGACAAGAATATTGTCAAAAGAAATAGCTTAAAATTAATTGCGTTTCAATGTAAGAAAAAGTCCTGGAAACGCTCAGAATGCACGATCTTGCGTTATTTTTCTCAGAGCTTCTGGGGGCCTTAAGCTGCCCCGAGACCCCACGCAAAATTTTTTTCACCTCGCTACGCTCGTCGAATATATTTTGCCTCAATATTATAAGAGGCTAGTTACGGCCCTGACTGTACATACGTTTGTTAGTAATACACACAAACGGTGAGTTGATGTTAAACTTGTACAAAAAGCCTGTACAAATTATTATTTGTACAAAATTAAAACTTGTACACTAATAAACATATATGGTTGAGCAATTATTATAACCAGGAGTTTATTGAAGAAAAGGTGTTCACTGAATAATGGGATTAAAATGCTGTGTATGGAAGTTAAAAACCATACAATTGTAATAAAAACACCACTTTTCTGCTCATCAGCAACCGCCCATCACCATCTTGTTTTTATTTAACCTTATATGGTAATATATAACGTGATTTTCATGCAGAACTTGATGTCATACGTATATATATTTGTTTAATATAAAAATCAGGAGATGAATGCATCGATATTGTCAATGACTATCAACCAGAGTTCCAATTAATTGTGTGTAATCGATTATAGTCTACCGTTCGGCCTTCAACAACGAAAAAAACATACCGAATAGTTGACTATTGAAGCCCTTTAAAATATGTAAAACAATTAAAACGAAAAAAACTAACGGCCTAATTCAACTAAAAACAAGTATGGCAAACATGAATCTACTGAACTACAGGCTTTGGACTTGGAAAAGGCACATGAATGCGACGGGGTCTAAAATCTTTGTGAGCGCTTAAACTCTCCCTATAACATAAGAAAGTGACGAAACACCAAAACTAACATATAGTGTGCGTTTTGTATATTTTTGAAGGCCGAATAGTTGCTTGCATCCTCGTAACTTTGAATTTGATGAAAAATTGTTTCATTGGCAATCATATCCCTGGCATCTCCTTATTTTTTAAGTAACAAACAAGACCGTACGATGACATGATTACATCCTTCATAACCATACTTTAGAACTAGTAACATCTGCAAAATATCTTGGCGTAACCCTACAGTCTAACTTAAAATGGAACATTCACTACAACAACATCGTATCAAATGCAAATAAATCTCTTGGCTTTCTTAGGCGAAACTTAAAAATTTCTAACTCCAGTATCAAATCCCGTGCTTACCAATCAATAGTGAGACCAAAACTCGAATATGCCTGTAGTCTATGGGATCCACACACAGCAGATTATAAAAATAAGCTAGAAATGGTACAGAGGCGTGCGGCCCGATATGTATGTAACAATTACCACAACACCAGTAGCGTTACATCCATGTTAAACGAACTACAATGGCCCTCACTCAGTGAGCGCCGCCTCAAAACCAGACTTATCATGTTCTACAAGGTCATCCATGGACTCATTGCAATCCCATCACTAGTCCTCATACCATCAGATACTAGAACAAGAAAATTACATACTCAAACATTTCGGCAAATATCCACCTCTAAAGACAGCTACAAATGGTCATTCTTTCCGCAAACAATCATTCAATGGAACATGTTGCCACAAGTTGTGGTAGCAAGTCAAACCATTGAAATTAACAGAGATCAGTTGACACCAACTGTTCTCCACAACATAATTTAATTCTATAAATAACAATGTACATATTTTTTAATCACTTGTTGTTTTCTTTCATGTAAATATCACCAAGTATTCTACTAAGTTAAAGATAAATTTTTGTTCATATTTTTTAATCATATACTCCGCGCATGCAACAGTTCGTAATCTTCAATAATAATGAAGCTGTAACTGTATATCAGAAGAAGAAGAAGATGACCAATAGTTGTTAACTTCTATGAGTTATGTGGTCTCTAATGGAGAAGTGTCTCATTGGAAATCATACAGCATCTAAATTTTACAATTTATGGACAGAACAATAGACAACACAAACCACAAACACTCGATTCCTCCGATAAACAAAATATACGTTCAAACAAAAACAAACAACAAAAGAACAACACACGATATTCATAGTCTGACATGGCACATAGAGTTAGTTCGTTTGGGTTACTCCAGTTTAATGTATATTTGATTATGGGTATATTATATTTAGGTGTTATGTATATAGCAGTGATCAAACAGACTTAGACAGATGGCTAAAACAATCATATCGGTACTATCATATATTTAACGAGAGAAATACATTTGTTTATGTCTCATGTATCATACTATCTTTATTGTTTCTGGTCCTATTCTTGTTATTCAGTTCCCTTTTATGAAGGTTTTGATTTTTTAGTGGTAGTTATTTAATTTTTTTAAAAAAATATATTTTTTTTTGGGGGGGTGGGGGGGTGGGGGGTGTAATTCAAATCGAATTCTATATAACTTCCCTTTATTGAACAAATTTTACCACCTAGCGATACATCTGTGATGTAAAATTTAATGACTGATTGATTGATTTCGTTGCTAACTTTCTGGATGAGTACGAAGCAATGTATCCTTAAGGTTCCACTAAAGTCAAAATATAGGACACTTCATAAACATCTAAACTTTGCCTGTATTTGTCAAACTATAATGAAAAAAGTCATAAACTATGAGAACATATGTTCATTTAAACATACTTTACATATACACACTGTGTAAATTGTAAATAAACTTGAACTTGTTATGTTGTGGCCAAACCGGTTCTTGGGGTGAACACTAAATTTTCAAAAAAATCTGGAGGCCTGCGAGACGACTTTATTTGCTTAAAATTGGTATGGACGAATACTGTTACATGTAATGCAGGGCAAGCTCATGTTGATTTGTCACACACATATGTTTTAATGGCATATTTGTCCAATTTCTGTATTGTACCTTCGATATTCGTTCCCTTATAGCGACATGAAATTAACTGAAACTCGAAAATCAATACATTTTATGAAAAAACAACATGAGCTTGCCCTGCATTAGATATAACAGTATTCGTCTATACCAATGCAAAACAAATTAAGTCGTCTTGCAGGTCTCCAGATCTTTTTGAAAATTTAGTGTTCACCCCAAGAACCGGTTTGGCCACAACATAACAATTTCAAGTTTATTTACAATTTACACAGTGTGTATATGTTAAGTATGTTTAAATGAACATATGTTCTCATAGTTTATGACTTTATTCATTATTGGTTGAAAAATACAGGCAAAGTTTAGATGGTTATGAAGTGTCCTATATTTTGACTTTAGTGGAACCTTAAGGGTCTGCATGGTAGTCTTCACAGAATGTCGATTGAGTATAAGGACACCAACAAGAAAACGGTATACTTGTTAATTGGTTATGACAAAAAATATGCCTTGCAAAAGACCACGAATCGATTCCTGAACAAAATTTTATTAGATGTTTTTCTTGTATAAAGAGCATATCAATTCGATTTCTTACAACATGCATTGAATTCAATGTCCTCATCGCGCTTAGCACTACGAATTCATACATATCGCACAGCAAGAAGAGACCATTCTGCAAAACTTGTCTTCTAATGGTAAAGACTGGAGTTACTTTGTCATGTTTGTATTCATCTGAATATATATATACTCCCAGTACTCCCTGGTGTTTGATATAATGAAAAACATAAGTTAGATTCGTTTTCAGCTGTGTATCTGTATTCATTTTCTCGAAGAGAAATATGTTCGTATAAGTTAACATGTCTTGTGTAATAAGAGCATAAATTTTCTAAGCCCAGTTTATGCAATCGGCGGCTTAAACATGGTAAAATAAATATGAACAAAAAAGGGTCAGAGCTAGGTTAAAGCTTTCTTGTATAAATTATAAAAATCACACTTTCAAGTTATACATTAACTTAATGGTGCTCTATATCATACCATGCTGTCATAATATTTACGATTATTGCAGCATTTGAGACTAATTATATCGGTAAACAAACAGGTAAATTCTTATCAGTTTGTTTGCCTTATTTGACTTCGTTTCCCAATCGTTACAGGTATTCCATATAGATATGCCGGGTTGAAAGGTCATCAACTATAATAATCCACGTTTCAAAAAAATGATAAAAATGTAGTTGAAGCTAAAGGATATAAAAAAATGCGAGAAAGGACATTTTCCGGTATACATATTATACACTAATAAGTACGAAAAAACGGAAACAATGAAGTTCAAGTGTACATGTTTGTTACCGGTGTTACTCTTCGTCAATATTTATATATTGTCTTTCAATGGTAAGTTATAGCTTTTTTATCATTACAAATTTGAGTATCGTTTGATGAAATATCCTTTTTTCCCCTTTCTTGAAACGATCTGCTTCATGCAGACCTTATACTTCTATATTAACTATATTTGCGTTTACATGAATGCATGAGTAGTTATAGGTCGTATTTTACATGCACCAAGAAGACAAAGTCATTCAAATTTAGTATTATGTTAAGTCAAACATGATACGATTTCCCCCCCCCCCCTTTTTCATGGACCTCACGTACAAGGAAATGGTACGAAGCTTTGAGTGTATTTTTGTATATGTATGAATGACTTGTACCTCTTTTTTATGAGATTTTTTAAATACTAGAAACGCAAAGAAAAGACATATAAGTGTTCTATAGCTGTTCGTTGGCCACGAACATGGCGTTTTTTTAATTTTTCAATCTTATCTATTACACATGATTAAGGTGTACTATATTGATTTTGCTTTACGGGAAGTATTAGAAAATAATCGCTTTATAAAAATAAGAAGATGGCATGACTGTTACGACACATCCATTAATATTGCTTTTCTGCTAATAGACACATGGTGCATGCGTCCATATTTTCATGAATAATCAGATGGCGTATTATCCCAAAATTTCGTATACTTTATAACGATTCACTGTATTTGACATGAATTTAGCTGCTATTAACCTTTTAAAAAAAAAACGAAAGAAAAAAAACCGCATTAATTTTTAACTTTCTCAGTGGAAGTTCGTATGACCTCCCTATATCACTGCAATGTAAGATTGTTATAATCTAAAAGAATACTTCTTCGAATGAATGACACACGACATTTTTATCGCTGCATAAAAATGAAGTACATGTAATATTGATAAAAGCACAATGATCGTTTCCAGAAAATTGAACACAAAAATTGTAAAAACATATTCTACATCTGTAATTTTAAAAGCACCAAGAAATAACACACGACAGAAAAAGCCTATTCTATATGCGTGTGTTTGGTATGACTTGTATTTTCACTTCTGTTCTCGTACTATGAACAACCCCATTTTTTATTTTGTAAAAAAATATTTTCGGTCTCCATTTATACTGTATACCTTACAACAAAATTATTTTCATTTAACATTGAACATTATTCTATTCGGTGGCATTTTTTCAAGGTTATGAGAGATCGCCAAGAGCACTTCGTATGTTTGTTAATTAAACATAAAAAACCACCCAATCGATGAAAATAAGGATACTTTATAACGATTCATTGTATTGGAAACAAGTTGGCTGCTAATACCCCTTTCAAATAAAAAATAAATAAATACTTTTTGAAAAAATATATCTGCAGTTTATTGCTTGTTGTTCGGTGTGAACCAATGCTCCATGTTGAAGGCCGTACATTGACCTATAATGGTTTACTTTTATAAATTGTTATTTGGATGGAGAGTTGTCTCATTGGCACTTATACCACATCTTCCTATATCTAGTTTGTTCCGCCATTATCAATACATGTAATGCATTGACCTTCTGGAAGTTTCCATGACCTCTCTATCATTGGAAGAGTGTTATAATCTCAAAGAACACTTCATTCACGCTTAATTGTTATCGCTTATGTATAGGATCGAAGGAATATTGTTAAAAGCATAAATATCATCTTCAAAATTTAAAGATAAAAATTGTAAAAAAATAGACTAAATCTGTTAATTCAAAAGCACCAAGAAATAACACATGACATGAAAAAAAACCTGTTCTATATGTACTTTTGACAAAGACAATTTGAGAATTATGCGTTACTTTTTCTCGAGCTCATTAATTCACTAACATTTTCAGCGGGATGCGTATTCAATTTGCTTAATCTTTTTTATTAATTTATGGACTGTTGTTTGTTTTTCTCCATCTTCGTGTTTATAGATATAAGAAGATGTGGTATGAGTGCCAATGAGACAACTCTCAATCAAAGTCACATTTTGTGAAAGTAAACCATTATAGGTTAAAGTACGCCGGTCTCCAACACGGAGCCATGGCTCACACCGAACAACAAGCTACAAAGGGTCCCAACAATGACTATTCAAACGGGAAACCCAACGGTCTAATCTATATAAAAAAAAATCGAGAAACGAGAAACACTTATGAACCACATCAACAAAAAGACAATTACGTATACTGAACATTAGATTCCTAACTTAGAACAGGTGCAAACAAATGCAGCGGGTTTAACGTTTTAATAGGTACCAACCTTACCTAGTACCAACCTTCACTCTTATCTAAAAAAAAATAGTGTAGCATCACAACATAAAAAAATATATATAATATATCAATTGAAATAATGGCGTAACTCAATTAAAAGGCATATTAACACTAGTGAACATACATTGAACGAATAAATTTGATCTATGATACAATGTAAATACAAAATCAATGAAATAAGGGGTGAAAAGATAAAGGCAACAGTAGTTTACTGCTGTGAGATGTTATAAAATGTAAAAAAAACCCAATAACATTGAACAAAAAGCCGCCTTATACAATAATATACACAATAGACAAATTGGTCTACTTATATATTGTTATTATAAACAACAGAATCTGTTGGGGTTGTTATTCATGTCTTGTATTGTTCTTAGTACTGATGTTAACAATTTTCCATGATATTTAAAATAAGTAATATTGTCGAAAATAGAATAGTTTGACCAATGTCCTGTTTTGTCCCGTACTTGCAGGTAGATGGGACAAACCAGAATGCAAACAAAGTTGAGCAATAGTATTAAATGAATAATGTGTTTGAAACTTATACGCGAAACTAGTATTAAAGAGTATTTTCGTTTTCAGGAGCTGTGGCACAAACCACAAAAGCAGTATCAACTGGTTCAACCTCTTCGCAACTTTCTTCGATCACAGGCTCATCATCAAAATCCACTACAAATGCAACTTCATCTGTAAGCCACACAACATTAAGCAATGCCACTTATGCCAGTGAAAATATCGTTATTTCAACTGAACAGAATACGATGACCGATTCAAGTAACGATAACAATGATACAAACAACGTAACACCTTCATCGATATCGGACAATCAAGACAAAACAACTAGTGCTTCGACACCACAACCGAGTGTTAAAACGACAGTTACAGCAGCGCAAATACCAGTAACTGCGAAAACGACTTTGATTCCTGCAAACAGTTCGACAATAAAAACAGCAATGCAAACGACAAGTAGTATAACACAAAGTATTTCGACAGGAACAACGACAAATTCTACATCATCGCCTCCCGCTACGACAAAACTACGTACTTCGCAAAGTTCAACAGCGAGTTCGACATTGTCGACTCCACCTACGACAAAATCAATTACTTCGGTAGATTCAACAACACTTTCTAAACCTCCGACTCCTACTACTAAAAATCCAAAAACAGCAGCAACAACAAATCAAACAACACCATTAACAAAAACGACAGCTGTAAACAGTCAGACACCTGTTTCAAATTCAGCCACTCCTTCAACGACAGGACACACAACGATTGGAACAAACAACACTAAAACAGCAGCAGAATCAACAGTAGAATCAACAACCTTTACAACACTAAACGCTACAGTAATAACATCTCCCAGTGTTGAAAAACTGACAACAGCAAATGTCTCAACAACTGTAAGTAGTACGTCGCCGGCAAGCACTGTGCCAACATCTGCTAAAAGAACGACATCATCGACGACTGGAAGTTCACCGATAGCTTCAAGTTCTACTGAATCAAGCTCTGTAAGAGCAACAAAACCACAACATGGTAGTCAGGGGAAGTCGAGTGGGATGAGTAAAGGTGGCCAAGCGGCTCTTGCAATCTTCATTATACTTGTTGTGGTGGCTATTGCAGTTGTAAGCGTACTGTTTTATAGACGGTAAGTCTTATATCATGATTATGATGCATGATTTAAAGGGTAGGAAGTTTAACTATAAATCACAGAAAAACAAAATTGACATCAACAGCAGAATCAACAAGGTTGTTGATTCTTAATTTATTTTAATCTAACCGTGCTTTGTCGGCTAAAACAAAGGTGTTTAATTTCGGTAGCTGGATGAAGAACTTATATCCTGTAGTCGACCGTTTACTATAGGCCCTAACCAGTTAAAGATTCAAGTAGTAATCGCATAGATATCCTGTATCCTACTTTTATTGGAAGCGAACGGATATATTTGAATGATCATTGTTTAAGTTGCAGTTTATTTTGCGGTCCTCGTTAAATTGTTGTCGCTTTTATTGAAAAGTAACGTTGGCAAAATAAAGGTACATGTTTTCATGCATAAATTATAAATTGTCGGCTAAAACATTAGTTTGTACCTTGCAGGAAAATAAAACATGGATGTGTAGTCGCTACAAAAGGAGAAATTAAGCTCGGCGATAGTACATCGTCTTTCTCTCTTATTTAAATTAAAGCGTAAACAAATTTTTACATATTCCGACAATAATCAAATTTTGTATTTGCAATTTACAAGGACTATTGTAAAGGGAGGTATTCCCATAAGAATGAACGACAAGCTACACCAATTATCACAATATATAATACGCCCGAATTGTTTTAGATTAATTTACAAGAAATATAGTACTTTGTGACACCTAATTTACCTTTTAAGCATTTATTACGTGGTCTGTCTTTTATAATCATTCACTTAAGACTACTGTTTAATTATAATGCCTATCACATATTGTATACCTAAGCTTATAATACTAGATTTTGCAAAAGGACTATTATTACATTGAATGTTCTTAAACGTTTTTTAAAGCCCTCGAACCTTACCCTATTGATCCAATGCACTTTAACGTGATTTACCATCGTATTTAAGCAAACAATCAACCATCGCACTTTAGAGTGAGACTCCATCGTACTTTAGCGTTGATCATCGGACTTTAGCGTGACCATCGCACTTTAGAGTACCATCGCACTTTAGAGTCCTGCAGAGAATCATTTTCAAAACAGTGCGGACAAGACCATTTCTTTGCGCGCTCAGGTTATCAATTGGCTGGGTCAGATTAGGTGAACGTTCATCTGTAACGATAACTATACGTATTCTGATCATTAGAGCAGCTATACAGGTTATACTGCCCGAAAAAAATAAATGTGAAACAATGCAAAATAAGACATATTTATGTAAAAACACAAAAACCCACAAACGAAAAACAAGAAGACATACATGTATAGCAAGACAGCTTGAAACTACGTTTAAAACATTCGATCTTGTTTCATTCATTGATAACAGTATTTACATTATAGACTGTTTCGTGGACACAAACGCACTTATCGGCCGTACTTTAACCATAATGGTTTACTTATTACAATTTTGATGGGGAGTGTCTCATTGGCACTCGTACCACATCTCCTTAAATCTATTTACAAACCATACTTTTTTTATTTTATATCATGATCCGAGTTATTTCTTGAGTTTCCTATAGCAGGATATGGACTCATATGAATATACAAATATTAATCTTGGCACTAGGTATACTTCAGTCAGTCCACACGTCTGTCGTTAATTTTTAGTACCCTTAAATTTAGAAGACACAACGGAAGCGATCAAAATCTTGATGATTTTGATACTAGACCAAAGAGAACAGAAAATTACGTGTACACATTCTGATCGAGATTACCAATCGATAGATGTAAAAAGATGTGGTATCAGCGCCAATCAGACAACTATACATCAAGGTCACAATTAGTAAAAAATTAAACAACTGAAGGTACAAGTGCTGTTTTACTAAAATTGCCATCATTTCTGATGAACTATTTAAAAAGCAAAACAAAATATGAAACTGAAGAAAATCATCGGTGAGGCAAATTTACAATCCAAATGTAAAGCTGATGCAACTGTCTTGTTAAAACCCTTATTACGTATATAACTCATTTACCAAACTTCTGTTTCAGGAAGTATGGCAGTCTCCGAGATCGGTGGGATACTTTGAGACCTAATTCTTCTGTGGCATATAAAAGATACACCGATGATGAAGGAATAAAAATGGGGGTATACGGAAACTGAATACTTTATCCATGATAACTTTGAAAGCTTGAATTCTTCATATACTATAGGAACTAATAATTATTATTTCAGGCTTATAATGTACACTCACAGTAACAATTCACCGAAATAACAGTTGTTCATGAAAGAATTATGTGACGTCTGCATTAATGTTACAATTTGATATTGAAACATTTTTGGTATACTTTCCCACTAGAATGAGGCATTTTTTCTCTGGCGTTTTTCGCAGAGTAGTGCCAGGGTTGCATGCCAAGATCCGTATTAGGAACATTTTTTGCAGAAAGATCAATATGTGTTTGTGTAAAGGTGTGTGTGTTTGTGTTCTTGAGAAAAATGCTTAATTTCTAACAGCTTATCCACCTTAATTGACATTAACTTGATTTTAACTTTTATAGAACATTCGGCAAGTCTCGATTTATTTGTTCTGTTGAATATGTTGATATGTTATATATTGTTTATTTGCTCGTAGAAGTTCTTAATCGCGAGTACATGTCTATGGAGACCATTATGCGTATTGCTTTGTTTTTTGTTTATATACACTACTAGTATATGTTTATGTCGAATTTAATATGTCTTTTATGTCTATATCTTGTATGCAAGTTTCTAAGAGATGTCTTTAGATTCAATTTCATATGACATCCGGGTCCGTGTAACACTTATCAATTCAAAAATTTTAAAAGTTTCAAGTTTTAGATTTTTGAAATTTTGATCAAACTTTTATTTAAAATATCAAAATTCCAAATTTTTGAAATTTTGAAATTTTCACCAATTAATATTTTAATAAAAATTTTGATAAAAATTTAAAAAATCTAAAATTTCAAAACTTTTTGAATTGATAAGTGCAATAAGTTGTAAGAGGTCTTTTGTTAACTGTTTAATTTATATAAATATGATATAGTGTTTTCCGGTACTGTATGTACTTTGATTGGATTCTAAATAGGGTTTTACTATCATTCTTTATTCTATGGAATCATGTTGATAACAGAAATAACAAGTTAATTTTATAATTCAACACCATAGTTTAAATTATGTATGACTGGTTTCTTTGTAAATTTAAAGATGTTACTTAATTTACAGTTTGTGTGTTTAGTTTTCGGCTTTTATGTCACTTAAACGTTTTTACTGGTTTTTTTTGTAGATTTTTGTGAACACGAACAATTATGTTTTTTTATTTGTCAAATTGCTTTCACACAACCCTATATATTACCTTCTTTCGGTTTTGTAGTAGACACAATAGCAATTGTGCTTGGCTAGTGGTCGCATACAGTAGATGTTTGTCTACGTTTCCAATCGCTATATGGCCATTCAATCTAATATATGAAAAGGAAGGATGGATGGTTCCCTTGTCAAAACCCTATATGTAAGTTATAGGCATGTTTCAATCCTTCAGATGTTTAATTTTAAACCCCTCAAATTCCAAATAGTGTCATGAACCCCGAATTTCTACATATTTAGACAACGAAAAAAGATCGACCCCTAAAATGGGGCATAAACAATAGCCGATTACAGGGTGCATTAACGATAGACAGTTACAGGATGCATTAACGATAGCCGATTACAGGGTGCATTAACGATAGACAGTTACAGGGTGTATTGACGATAATCGATTACAGAGTCATTACCGATAGCCGATTAAAGGGTCCATTAACGATAATCGATTACAGGGTGCATTAACGATATCCAATTACAGGGTCATTAACGATAATCGATTACAGGGTCATTAACGATAGCCGATAAAAGGGTAATTAACGATAGCCGATTAAAGGGTGCATTAACGATAATCGATTACAGGGTGCATGAACGATAGCCGATTAGAGGGTACATTAACGATAATCGATTACAGGGTGCATTAACGATAGCCAATTACAGAGTCATTAACGATAATCGATTACAGGGTCATTAACGATAGCCGAATACATGGTGCATAAACGATGGCCGAATACAGGTTGCATTAACGATAACCGATTACAGGGCCATTAACGATAATCGATTACAGGGTGCATTAGCGATAGCCGATGACAGGGTGCATTAACGATAGCCAAATACATAGTGCATAAACGATGGCCGAATACAGGGTGCATTAACGATAACTGATTACAGGGGCATCAACGATAATCGATTACAGGGTCATTTACGATTACAGGGTGCATTAACGATAGCCGATTACAGGGTGCATTAACGATAGCCGATTACAGGGTGCATTAACAATAACCGATTACAGGGTCATTAACGATAGCCGATTACAGGGTGCATTAACGATAGCCGAATACAGGGTGCATTAACGATAGCCTAATACAGGGTGCATTAACGATAGCCAATTACAGGGTCATTAACGATAAACGATTGCAGGGTCATAAACGATAGCCGATTAAAGGGTGCATTAACGATAGCCGATTACAGGGTGCATTAACAATAGCCGATTACAAGGTGCATTAATGATAGTCGATTACAAGGTGCATTAACGATGGCCGATTACAAGGTGCATTTACGATAGCCGATTACAGGGTGCATCAACAATAGCCGATTACAAGGTGCATTAACGATAGCCCCCGATTACAAGGTGCATTAACGATAGCCGATTATTACAGGGTGCAATAACGATAGCTGATTACAGGTTACACTTACGATAGCCGATTACAGGGTGAATTAACGATAGCCGATTACAGGGTGCATTAACGACAGCCGATAGCAGGGTCATGTGTGTCAATAAAATGTAAAAAAACATAACGATAAATAAGGTAACATCTTAACATAGACAGAAACGATTACAGGGTGCATTAACGATAGACATTTACAGGATGCATTAACGATAGCTGATTACAGGGTGCATTAACGATAGACAGTTACAGGGTGCATTAACGATATCCAATTACAGGGTCATTAACGATAATCGATTACAGGGTCATTAACGGTAGCCGATTAAAGGGTCATTTACGATAGCCGATTAAAGGGTGCATTAACGATAATCGATTACAGGGTGCATGAACGATAGCCGATTAAAGGGTGCATTAACGATAATCGATTACAGGGTGCATTAACGATAGCCAATTACAGAGTCATTAACGATAATCGATTACAGGGTCATTAACGATAGCCGAATACATGGTGCATAAACGATGGCCGAATACAGGGTGCATTAACGATAACCGATTACAGGGCCATTAACGATAATCGATTACAGGGTGCATTTACGATAGCCGATGACAGGGTGCATTAACGATAGCCGAATACATAGTGTATAAACGATGGCCGAATACAGGGTGCATTAACGATAACCGATTACAGGGGCATCATCGATAATCGATTACAGGGTCATTAACGATTACAGGGTACATTAACGATAGCCGATTACAGGGTGCATTAACTATAACCGATTACAGGGTCATTAACGATAGCCGATTACAGGGTGCATTAACGATAGCCGAATACAGGGTGCATTAACGATAGCCTAATACAGGGTGCATTAACGATAGTCAATTACAGGGTCATTAACGATAGCCGATTGCAGGGTCATTAACAATAGCCGATTAAAGGGTGCATTAACGATAGCCGATTACAAGGTGCATTAACAATAGCCGATTACAAGGTGCATTAATGATAGTCGATTACAAGGTGCATTAAGGATGGCCGATTTCAAGGTGCATTAACGATAGCCGATTGCAGGGTGCATCAACAATAGCCGATTACAAGGTGCATTAACGATAGCCGCCGATTACAAGGTGCATCAACGATAGCCGATTATTACAGGGTGCAATAACGATAGCCGATTACAGGTTACATTTACGATAGCCGATTACAGGGTGCATTAACGATAGCCGATTACAGGGTGCATTAACGACAGCCGATAACAGGGTCATGTGTGTCAATAAAATGTAAAAAAAACATAACGATAAATAAGGTAACATCTTAACATAGACAGAAATTCCAATCCATAAAATGCACAAACTTCGACATGTCAAATATATGCAACAGAAATGTATAACCATATACCTACCCATTATTATTTTAGTCGACGTTCAAATTTTCCTAGATTTGATTTGGTATACGGAAGGAATGACCTGACCTGTCTTATTTTATCTTTTAATGTGATATATAATTTTGTACTCAAATATGCACATCTTTATAAACATTTAAAAGAAAATTTTCACTTTTTGTGGTCGTATGATGTAAAGAAATATTCATTATTTTTTTTTAATTTGTCATAGTATTGAAATAGGGAATGAATTATGCAAAGATACGTCTGAATGACTATGTTTGTATATAAAATGATGTTAAAGAGAGATATTGTTGCTTAAATTTTATCGCCAACCCGGAAGTTTCAATAGCAAATATCAGTTCTGATCGTGAACACAATATACACGTTAGTTATTATCCTCCAAGGTTCTAATGACTGAAAAATCTTAATCTTTGGAACAAAAGTTAACTTTTGAATCGAATTTAATCAACTAATAAGGGGGGTCTCATTGGGGGTTCAGATTCCAGTATCCCTCTTACACTATGTACATGTACGTAAGCAATTCTCATTTTTTTTGTAATTTCCCGTGCCCGCTACACTTCATTTCCCGTTTTCACGGCACAATAATTTGACTTTCACGTGTCACGCTTACAAAAAATGGCAATTCCGCGTCACGCTTAGACCCAAATGAGACCCACTAATAAAGCATTACGAGGAGTAGATTAAACATCAGCAAAGAAACAAATGAATATAAAATCAAAATATCTGACAAAATAAAAAGTTATAATCGTCCATGCAGGTCTTACAAAGTTGTGAATTAAATAAACAGAAAATATTAAAGTTTTTTTGAACAGCATTAAAAATCTCTAAATAAAAGCATCTAAAGACAACCACTGACGAGGTTATGCGGCACATGTATATGTAAAGAGGAGTTAAACAAGTCTCTTGCGATCTCACCCATCCCCCCTTTTTAGTGTCTCAGTAAGTGGATGATCAAAAAGGCATATAGAACACACACAATAAAATCAGTACACTTTATAGTAACTGTAGCATCGATAACAAAATACACAATATCACCGGCAAGAAAAAAATATGTGCATTACATAAAAAAAAACGTATTCTAATACAGTATACTGTGTCAGACCACTGACCAATTTAAAATCCCTATCTGTTAAACAAAATTTTGCAATTTTCATTCACAGCTTTCTAAATATTTTAACCTAATTAAGTTTAACTTCTAAGAAACCAGGTTTATCCCGAATTGTACATGTAGATCACCTTTCTACGTGCCAATGAATTTTCAACCCATATTTTAAATCTTATAAGAAAATATTAAAATCACAAAAATACTGAACTCCCGAAGAAAATTCAAAATGGAAAGTCCCCAACCAAATGGCAAAATCAAATGATAAAACACATCGAATGAATGTACAACTGACATATTTCTGACTTGGTACAGGCATTTTCAAATGTAGAAAACTGGTGGATTGAACCTGGTTTTATAGCGCTAAACCTCTCACTTGCATGACAGTCGCATCAAATTCCATTATATTTACAACGATGCGTGAACAGAACAGACATAAATTTGAGGGAGTAATTGGTGGTCTGACACATATAGAAAGCCACAGTAAACCCCTTGTTATTATTTTCCCCCATTAAAATATATATTAGAAAGAAAAAAATGTCGGCATTAGAATTCTGACAGAATTCGGATGTTTGACAAAATCAGTCGTGGTTAGGCTTTCTTTAAATAATAATAATCTTCAGTAAACTATTGTAATGCAGTTATTTTTCAAAACCTTATATTCGTCAGTATAAGATTCACCTAAACTATCATTTGACATTACTCAACTAGTTTTACTAATAATAACATAAGCAAACATTTGTGTAATCTATTCTATAAGAATCATTGAATTCACATTCCCAAATGTTCTTTACGAGAAAGTATACTACATTGAATTAAAATTATAAGAACAATGATCTTATTCTAACCTCGGAACAGTATATCTAATATATATATATATATGTTCCTGTTCTAACGTATGCACTTCTGAAAAGACTGCTGTATCCATTGTAGAACATAGGTCTCAAACGAATATAATCAGTTTGACTTTTCTATTTTATTTAAGACTTTATTGGTAAAAGAAAGATTACTCTGGTATTAAAAAGTCATCACTGTTATTTTTTCTTAATTTAAGATCTCACTGTTCAAATGTTGAGGGGATCAGCAGATAATAATTTTAATTCGTCATTTTTTTTTCATTGTAAATTTATAGAAGATTCGCGAGATAAGTGCAAAATAATTAATGAGATTTATTTTTTACAATTCATGATTGTATTTACTAATATGAATCCATCTGACGAACGAATTCAAAGAGCGAACAATAAACAAGTATTGTTTGACTATGCATACATATATATATATCAACTTGAGCAATGTTTTTGTAAATGTTATACACGAGCAAGTATGAACATAATATTATACACTACCGAAACTTTTAAAGTCTTGACTTCTCACAATCACTACAGTGGCAACTTTCTCATGATCCAAATGAAGATAATATAAAGCGCTGAGTATATGCACTTACTAAATAGATGAGTTAGTATTATAGCATTATTTGCAACTATGTTTCATGGAGACGGCTTGTCCATTACCAAAATTACTAAGTTGCCTATGTTTTGAAAATTGAGCTGACTTTTCCAAATGGTCTAATGTCGGCTGTTGTGGCAATCTACACCAAAATTGAGATTTCATAATCCATGATAAATTATATAACTCCAATCTATGAATAACTTTTCAAAATCATGCATGCAGTTTCAATGCACGACAAAGGTAAGCAATATGCACTAAACTACAATTTCTACGATGGCAACCATCTTTTAACTTCACTGCACTGCAGGTGGGCTCTAACTTCAAAAAGAACATTTGCACAAGATAACACCTCAATCGGTTTTGTGGTTTTTGAAAAGACTTTTCATCCATTTGGTTCTCCATCACTGCTCATAGTAACACTTGCACTTAAGTAACGACTAGCAAAGAAGGATGAAGACTATATACGAAGCTAACGTGAGCATACCCAAATTGCACCTATTTGACATTCTTCATTAACCTACGTTTATCTAAGAAACATACAAACGTGACATTCTGTGTTTATATATTTTGTAGATGTTTCTTTTCTATAATTTGAATCCATACTGGATTATAGTAAAAATATATTTAAAGCGACCTCCAAACGACCAACGATCGTGTAACGATGAATCCTAAAGTGTCCTCATGCTAAACTTAAAATCCATAGTCGGATGCAACATTTGTGCAAATTGGGTATATACTAGGTGAGATCTATATATACTACGATATACTATGACGGTTTGTTTTAGATGAGGCTAATATTTATCAAAGAAGTCTCTAGCCCTCATTGTTAGTGGGCCTATATATACTGTTTCAATCTGATATTGACAACTAAAGTCAATAAGATTGAATTGATTATTCTAGTTTATAAACTAAAAGCGGACGGGATACACTGTCTCAGAAATTATCACGGAATAATTTCACAAAGCACTACTTTTGGATTAATGGTAGTTGATTACATCATACTTATGTTGGTCCTCTCTTCGTCGTCGTCGGTAAATCTTTTATATTCAGCACGTGTAGCAGGAGCAAGTCCGAATCGTCCGCATTTTTTTCTTCTGAAAAGAGGTAGATAGAACTCAATACATGGAACGAAAATTATGGGTACTCGGTCATAAAACTTAACTCAGTATTTCGGGGTACAAAATGTGTGCTTGAAACTCAAAACCCAATATTTAGATTGGTTAATTTCTGAGTTTGAGGATTTTAGTCGTACAGGAAACTTGTATGACTGCAAGGACAGGTTCACCAATATCCGAACATCAAGCCTTGAAAGTAGTTTCATAAAGTTTTTTTCAAAGGTATAATTGTCAGAGGATTTAATTTTCCCGAGACACCTAGAAAAGGACTTTTTGCAATGTAGCAAGAAAGGAATTGTCCTTTATGTTTACAACGATATGAAAATATAATATCCAATAAAATTATCAGATCGAAACAAGACAAGAACACAAACCATTATACGTTGTCTCATTGGCACTCATACCACATCTTCTTAAATCTATACCGTGACATAAGTAGTGATAAATATAACATGCCTAGGATGTACGCTATATCATGTATACATATTGTGGTGAGTCTATGAGCTGTACGGTAGTATGCTTTTGAAATTTATACTGTGAATATTTCCGAATAATTTTGTCACTGTGTCTTACTACATATGTTGTTTTATGGACATCTATTTGTGATATTACTTTAATTCATTGATTTCTGCCAACGAATAGTACCGTATTCTATATTTCACAAGGGCTTCATTGTGTGCTCCCGCGTGTTTTTATTATAACTTCATCCTCACTGTTTTCTTGAGTTCATGAAAAATTAGACTTGACGACTATACTAAATTATTAAGACTAACAATTTCAACACACTGGCACAGTAAGGCAAACTATAGACGACTATGCAGGGTTAAAAACCAACTAACCAAAGCTCGAAACCAAAGAATTGTTCATATATTTCACAGCGGATCTTTTTCGAAAACGACATTTATATGGGTAAACTAATGTCTACTTCAGACAATCTCGTGTAATTATGCAAGAGGTTACTTGTACTTTAACAAATTAACAACAATTGATATTGTTGACTTACCTTTTAACGCAGACAAATCCAACTGCAGCGAATAAAACTGCCAATACTACCAACACTACAATAACGGTTGGTCCTGGACTCTTTGATTTTGTTTTTTGATTTTTATGTTTGCATTTGCCAGTGACTGTACAATTTACTACCACGCTTTGGGTGACTGCACTAGCTGTTGAAGACGACACTAACTCCGATGTCATCGACACTGTTTCCGACGAACTTGTGGCTACTATTTCAGATGACATCACATATTTCGATATCGATGATACATTCATTGACTCTGACATCGCTGACGCAGCAATTGAATTCGATATCGCTGATATCGTCGATACTGTTGCAGATTTTGATTTTGACGATATATTTGCTGTACTAAGTTTTATTGAGGAGGAACCTGTAATGTTTGTGCTTAGTGATGACAAGCTACTATCGATATCAATCGACAAAGAGGTAAATAAAACTGTATATGAAGGCAAAAGAGACAAAGATGTGGGTGAGGGTAAAGAAGAATTGGCTGTGTCTAAAACAGATGTTGGTATTATATTCGCCGTTTCGGTATTTGACGGTTGAATTTGCATTGATGTTACACCAGTGTTAAAAGAGTGGCTTTCATTTGAAGAAGAATTAACATCGATTGGAACTGTTGCTTTCGACGGTGTTGGGTTCGGTGTTGGATTCGGTGTTGGTGGTTTCTGTGTCCCTGTTGTTGTTGTCCCATCATGAACACAATATGTTTCTGAAATAGAAAATGATAGCAATCAAAATCAGAAGGCACCAAAATCGCCTTACTATTAAAAGGCTAGTATAATTCTTTCAATTAAGTAAAGATCCAAACCTTTAAAAAAATTTGAAAATCTGTCAAATAAGAAATGTATGATAATTCGTTATTTTGATAAGTAGCATTGAGTACATCACATTTTATATGAATAATGCGTTAAAGGTTTGTACAAAGTGAGTGTGTAGATTTTTTTTAGTTCTTTTTTATTAATGTTGTTTCATTGACTTAGAACCCTAATTCCCCCTTTCTTATAAAATAAGACGATGTGGTATGATTGCCATGATCAATAAGAGACCAACTTACACATAAATTAACGACTATAGGTCACTGTACGTCCTTCAACTATGAGTCAAGTCTATACTGGTCATAAAATTCTGCTCGGTTCAGACTAAAGTAGAATTTTTTTTTTAACATCAAATAGTTACTGTAATCCGTTTGAATTGTTTTACAGTCATTTTGGCGCCTTTTATGTCTGACTATGCGGTATGAGTTTTTGTCAACGTTGATTTGTTTTGTTCACGCGTAGTTGTCAATAAAATGGAATTAGATGCGACTGTAATACAAGTGAGAGGTTTAGCTAGCTATACAACCAGGTTCATTCCACCATTTTCTACATTAGAAAATGTCTGTACCAAGTCAGGAATGTGACAGTTGTTTTACATTCGTTTAATGTGCTTGAGCTTTTGTTTTTGCCATTTGATTACGGACTTTCCTTTTTTACTTTTTCCTCGGAGTTCAGTATTTTTGTGATTTTACTTTTTTTTTTACATTGCCGTACTGTTATCCATGATAGTTGGTAACTCCTAAGTCGTCGGTCTCTGGTGGACAGTTGTCTCGTTGGCAATTATACCACATCTTCTTATTTGTATATGTATAAATCCCAGTCAGTGGTTGCATATATCCGTTCATTCGTCCACGACAGATGTTTCTCTTACATATAATAATCCGCATATTAGACACTTCATGTCTGCTCAGATTCATGGTATTGTTTCGTTGCTGTCTCGTTGAAATATTACACACATTTCAATGTGCTTTTGTTCATTTATGAATACATGTAGTTAAATTCTATTACTGTATCGTCGTCTGTGGAATGTATTTCTGTTTGGAATCTCAAAACATAAATGAAGTTGTTTCTAGATTTATAAACATGGTTGACACATGTGTATCAAGGAAACATTTGTTAATTGACAATGTTAATCCATTTCCTTAACACAATTAAATTTCAATATATTTGTTTCTGTTTTATCCTTCATAACTAATACACGGAAAATTGACTGTGAAACAGAAATTAGGGTCTGTTTAAAAAAGAGGGGGGTCCTTAATTTTTGTATTCTTTATTTTATATGGGATTTTTTTTTAACTTTAAAATTAACGCTTATAGAAAATGATTGTAACAGTAAATTTTCAAGTAGTTTAATGATTTCTTTTTTTCTGCACCTCGTTCATTTCTGAAATCCGTTTTGTATAACCTAATTCTTTTATTTTCACAGTAATTCTTTATACCTTTGTACCCTATTATTCCTACTCTATTCTTTATATATTGTGCCCACTTTTCTCTGTTAATTTTTTTCGTGTCATTCATTTCTATTCTGTAAACACCGTTCAATCGGACCACCTAACCCCCAGTAATACCAAACCCCCAGTAATACAACTACGTTATACGAAATCAACATCACATGTTTACCCTTGAAGAAATGAATATTCAAAAATTAAAAATAGATGTTACGTCAACAAATAAGGTTGCATTTGATTTTATATTTGCCGAACAATATACTATGTATATGCATGATGCCATCTGACGGAAAGGGAAAACAATTTTTGAGTCGAAAAGGGTGAATAGAGGGGGCTCGATGTAAGCAACAAGGAATTGAAACTTAACATATACTTTAGACATTAAAATAAACAAGAGGCTCTCAAGAGCCTGAATCGCTCACCTGGTAAACAATGCCTTCGGCCATGTTTTTTTTGACGAAATAGAAAATAAAACACAAACTTTATTTTATACACCCTACTGATCATTCAAATGAAGTTTGGTTGAATTTGGTTGAGTAGTTTTAGAGGAGAAAATTTTTTAAAGTTAGCAAATATGATGAACAAATTGTGAAAAATTGTCATTAAAGGACAATAACCCCTTAAGGGGTCAATTGACGATTTCAGTCGACTTATTTTTAGGTCTTACTTTGCTGAACATTTTTGCTGTTTACAGTTTATCTCTACCTATAATAATATTCATGATAATAACCAAAAACAGCAAAATTTCCTTAAAATTTCCAATTCAGGGGCAGCAACCCAACAACGGGTTGTCCGATTCATCTGAAAATTTCAGGGCTGATAGATCTTGACCTAATGAACATGTTTACCCCCTGTCAGATTTGCTTTAAATGCTTTAGTTTTTGAGATATAAGCCAAAAACTGCATTTGACCCCTATGTTCTATTTTAAGTAACGGCGGCCATTTTGGTTGGTTGGCCAGGTCACCGGACACAATTTTCAAGCTAGATACCACAATGATGGTTGTGGCCAAGTTTAGTTCAATTTGGCCCAGTAGTTTCAGAGAAAATTTTGTAACAGATAACTAAGATTTATGAAAAATGGTTAAAAATTGACTATAAAGGGCAATAACTCCTAAAGGGGTCAACTGACGATTTCAGTCATGTTGACTTATTTTTAGGTCTTACTTTGCTGAACATTTGTGCTGTTTACAGTTTATCTCTACCTATAATAATATTCATGATAATAACCAAAAACGGCAAAATTTCCTTAAAATTTCCAATTCAGGGGCAGCAACCCAACAACGGGTTGTCCGATTCATCTGAAAATTTCAGGGCTGATAGATCTTGACCTGATAATTAATTTTACCCCCTGTCAGATTTGCTCTAAATGCTTCAGTTTTTGAGTTATAAGCCAAAAACGGCATTTGACCCCTATGTTCTATTTTTAGCAATGGCGACCATGTTTGTTGATAGATCAAAACTTCGGATACAATTTATAAACTAGATACCCTAAGGAACATTCAGTTAAAGTTTGGAAGTATTTGGCCTAGTAGTTTCAGAGGAGAAGATTCTTGAAATAGTTTACGACGACAGACGACGACAGACGACGGACGACGACGGACGCCAAGTGATGGCATAAGCTAAAAATGACATAGATATCGAAGGCCTGTCTATGACTTTGAGACGAAAAACAGAAATAAAAGCCTGCTCCTCAAGTTTTTGCTTTACATTAGTAATTTAGTGTAATGGATGGATACCCCACACCCTTTCTTTTCTATTAGCATAGGTGATTGTAGATTTTTTGTTGTCGTCTTAGAGCAGTTAACCGTATAACTTTATGAGCTTTTATTACGAATTGAAACCTACTGACTTTATCATCCACATGACTTTGAATAATTTTTATAACTGATAAAATTTGGCATTGAGATAGCATGTGACTATATATTTTTATATGTATACATTTACCTATATATGGCAATGTTGATAATAACCTACTAAATAAAAAAAATCAATAAATAGTTTTGTAGTTTAATACGAACAAATGTGTATCGCCTTGTCGTCTTTAAATATCATCATTATATAAGGAAACTGTTTTAAGTTATCTATAATGATAAACAATACATACCTGTCAAAAGATTAAATAGGTGTAGAGATAAAATAAACAACTTCATTTCATTGCTGGAAATAAAATTTCAAATATATCCTTCCTGGTAAATTTTCAAAAAACTGATATCAAAATTCTTCCGGTAATTCAGTTCTAAGCTCGAGCCTCATATCTTGGTCTACACTAAATGATCGATTTACGCAGGTAAAATTGGTCTACACGTTGAAATGTTTTTTAACATCCTTGTGGCGTTGTGGCGGTCCTATTCAATAATTACCATCCTTACGCAAGATTGTGCAACAAAGTTGAAACTATATAACAATTACAGAAATGATATATGATCCGGTTTTATTTAGATTTGATCCGGTTTATACCCCAAGCAAAACTATGTCTCGTTATTTATATAAACGGGTATATATCATTTATGTAAATATTTTCTCATTCAAAAGTAATGCCAATAAAACACCTACAGGTTATTCCCTATTGAATATATATTTGCAGGTGAAATAGATAAAAAATTTAAGGGGACAAAAAATAGAATGAATGAATGAATGAAAAAAAAAATAAACCACGTGGACAGTTTTTTTTAAGAGAAAACCCGGATCAATCTGTTTAATATTTACAATATTGTTTACACGTAGCCTGAGGATAATTTCGATACATTAAAGTTTAAATTATAGGAGTGCGAATTGAAGTACAGTGTCGTTTGTGACAATACTGATATTTTAAATCCAGAGTTAGCTTTTTACGAAAACCGAGACTTGTTGAAATTAGATAATAAACTAATTTCCAACGGCGAAAACAAAAGTAAACTAATTTGGAAGGATTTTTAAAACGATACGTTTTGTCATGCACAACAACATTTAAATCGGTCGTTTAAGGTCAAGGAACAGTAAACGGGCTTTGTCTGAGATTTTGCTAAAATTTTGCATACAACCTTGCCTCGATTAAAGACTTATATAGTCCGTTTGACTTCTATAAATCTTCAGAAAATAATTCTTAAAGAATCATTTCTACAAATAAATATTTTTTCTTCTCCATGTATGTTAATTTATGATATAAACGAACTCAGACTATGAATTTCATAATTTTGAACCAATAATAAAAAAAGTTAGCCTTTACTTCTATTTTTTTTATATAAAATACTCAATGGAGTATAAAGTATGAGTAGTGTAAAAACAGAGCAATATCAAAATGTTAAATCCATTGAAAGCAGCGTCGAAAATATTGACACCTTTACAATGAGTCCACCCATTACTATGCAACGTCGAATGGATGAAACTGTTACAGTAAAATATCTCATTTCAACAATTCGGTTCAGAACTGAAAAATTACGAATCCGCACTAACTAGTTCATGGCTCATTATAACAGCGCCGACGCTCAGCATTAAACCGTTCACGTTAATTTTAAGATACCCCATTTATGTGACAACAATAACCGCATTCACCATGCTGATTGTCGTTTTTGTCAAACATTGAAAGAACGGCTCAATCAATATGTGACGCCGTATACATGATAGAGTTACCAATTTCAATTTTAAAAAAATAACAACAAAGAGAAAGAAACAGGTTTACTTCTGTAGTGGTGATGTATCAAAAATCAGATAGTATTTGATAAATTATCTCTGTAATAATGATCCTATTGGTGTAGTAAGACTGTTTATGTTGTATAGTAGTAAACATGGTAAATGATATAAATTTTTACCGGAATGAATGACTGAAGATTAATTTGAATTAAAGAACGAACAAGTCTTACTAGTAATTCAAACCAACAATATAAGTTTTTTTTTCTGTGATGTTAAAATGAGTTACATTTTATTTATAAATGTACTTGTAGATAAAGAGAAAAGTAAACTTTGGCCATATTGTATGCGCAAGTAAATATCACGCTATTAAATATGAGGTTTTGCATTTCTTTATTCTTATATTTTCTAGACCATTATTTCGTTTATTCTTTGTATTTCAGCACAATGTAAATGTATTGATCGTAAAATAAAGGGGGGTCCAACTATATGTCCCGATTCAAAACCATTGATCGCCAAAAATAGGGGGGGTCCAACTATATGTCCCGATTCAAAACCATTGATCGTAATTTATCCTGCGTTTTTTTTATGCTTCCTTGTTTTGATCAACAGGACGTTCTAATGACTACACAATCAGTTTCTCAAAATAAATCGTGTGCACATTTGTATAAAAGCACATATTTTTTTTCCTGTTCTGTGGCTGATCCAATGGGGGGAGGGGGATTGGAACCCCCTTTTTTGTCGATCAATGGTTTTGAATCGGGACATATAGTTGGACCCCCCTTTTTTTGGCGATCAATGGTTTTGAATCGAGACATATAGTTGGACCCCCCTTTATTTTACGATCAATACATTTACATGGGGACATATATTGGACACCCTTTATCTTTATCCTGTGTTGGGAACCCCGGACCCCTTTTAAAAATGGCTGAATCAGTTCCCGTCCATCCTCTGACAGGTTTAAGTTTGGGATTCAGGTAGTTTACCAAGAATTGGTTGTCACATCCATTCGAAAGTTAAGGTACATTTAGGATATCTTTGATGCGAACTTTTTTTAAATATTCTAAATGTACCCGAAAAAGGTTTTTGACTCAGATTCTGAGATTCAATAAATTAGGAAGTCTTATAGAATGAGGTGGGGCCCTCTCTCTTATTGGCACTACATATGTTTTCGTGGGCCAATCCTTTCCATGCCGTATTAACGTTTTATTTCTTCTTTTTGTTCGTATATAGTTTATATAACCAGAAATATTGTTGCCAGATATAAAATGGTGATGTATCTACTACATAGTAAAAAAACATTAAAACAATATATATCAATATTGATTAGTTAACGTGTCTAAAGGATTTGCCGTCATGGGTCCTCTTTTCCAAAAAAAAAATGTTTGTTAATTGTGTTTTTCGAGCGTTATGTGTACACACTTAAAATTGAGTGGATTATCTTTGTTTAACACAGTTCCAATAGATCCCGACAAATGGTAAACACACCAAAGTACAACAACCTTTAGTCTGAAAGGACATGATTTATTTATTAGTATATAATTAAATTCGAACAAGCTTTCTATAAATGCGGAGTACTTCTTTTTGGTGTCATCTGTCAATATTGTTTTTTTTTTAAGTAAGTTGTTTTTTTACTTTTAATTGCAAGTAATTTTTAAAGTGTGTTCTTACGTTATGTAAATATTACTTCCATGTTCATACCAAGATTAAACAATAAATCACGAACACTAGACGCCCAGTTCTTTTTACCATTGTTTGCATCTTCTAATAAAAGTTGATAAACATCATAAACAATAGGTGGCTTATTTATAATAATATAAAGCCAATATTTCAAAATAATTTGTTTTCTTGAGACATACATAGGCAAATGACCTAGTTCACCACATAAAAAACTTAAAGGAACATTTTTACCTAGTTTTAAAACAAATCTACAGAAACGGTTGTGTATTTGCTCTATATCATTTGCACGGTGAAAACCCCATATTTCAGATGCATAGTTCAATACGGAACCAACCATACTATCAAACAGTACTGTAGACATTCTTGACATGTTTTTAAGAGTTCAGAAGTGACGAAAGCGCTCTTGATCCCTGTTGAGATAATCTTTTTTGGGTATGTAAGAATTTTCCATTATAATGAAGTAGCATACCCAAATACACGTAAGAGTCCACTATCTGTAGTTCTTTACCTTCATACATGAAACTGAAGTTACATGTAGCTGGCTGCCATCCATTTCTAAAAACAACAAATTTGGTTTTGTCTGTATTTACCTCAATGTTCCATTTCTTACAACTTGATAGATTGATAGATTATCTAGTAATTTTTGTAACATTTCGGGAGACTTACTAAACAATACAGTGTCATCAGCGAAAAGAATTAAGTATATTAGAAAACCGTTGAGTTGTACAACGTCATCACTAGCATTTACGGACATATCTTCTATAATATCATTGATGAAGGACAAAAATAATAAGGGAGACAATGTGTCCCCTTAGTTTCACACCAAGTAAATTGTTAATTGCGTCCGAAAGTAAACCACCAGATCTAACTCGTAGCCGGAAAGACGAATACATAGATTTGATCATATTAACGAATTTGCTACTGACACCATTTTGTAGAAGTTTATAAAATAAGATCCGTCTGCTGAGTTTATCAAATGCTTTACGGAAATCCACAAAGGTACAAAACAGTTTCATTTTATGTTGCAGGACATGTGTAATAATTCCATGGATAACAAAAATTGCATCTATAGTTGAACGGCCTGGTCGGAATCCAAATTGGTTATCAATTAATTTTTCCTCGTCTTCTGACCACGCCAGTAAGCGACTTGTTAATATAGACGTAAATAGTTTAGATAAAAAGACACTTACTAATATAATAGGTCTATAGTTGTTTGGGTCCGTTAAATCATCACTTTTCGGAACTGCAATAACAAGACCTTCTGTCCAGAATTCAGGAAAAATCCCATTTTCAAATACATTATTAAATAGTGTTTTTAAGATCGGCGCAAAAAATAGTGGACCTGCTGAGAACATTTCACCTATAATTTTGTCGTTACCCGCACTTTTTCCGGATTTCAATTTGTGTATTGCTTTAATAACTTCTTCATCAGTAATTTCAGAATCTAAAAAGTCAACGTGGGATTCACTTATTTGTATAAAATTTAGTAAGTCTAATACTTCGTTGCAGATATCTGGCCACGGTGGGCTGTCCCCAAGAATAGTTTCAAAATGGTTAAACAGTACATCATTGTCTACTACACAGCGTGATTTAGTCTTAGGTTTTATGGTTGACCAAAATTGCTTAGGGTCCGTTTTGGCAGTTGCACATAATTCAATTCCTTTCCGACGCTTAAACCTTGCCATGGCTTGTCGTTTCGCTTTGTTAAATGAATTTCTGGATGAAATATATGTTAATATCTGTCGGATGACGCAGAAAAGTGTTCCGAAATTTATGAAAGTTCTCTGGTTCATGTCTATCATAAACTGTTTTATTATTAATTAGGCCTTACATTTTCTCGTTTGGATTGTTTTGTTTGTAATCATGTTCAATAAAAATATTGCATTGTTAAGAAAATTCTTTGACCCTTAAAGGGACACTAATTAGCTGTAAAATTCATGTTTCCCTAATTGACTCAAATTCTCAAATTTGATTTATAACATACTAAAACGTCTATCCAAATTATCGTGTAAAGTGTAAAATTAATCATTTACAAGGTATGTTCACGATATTATGTATCATTGTTTCGTGTGTATTTTAGTCTAGACGCTTTCTATAGTGACTATCGAGTTGACATTTTAAGAATACCGACGATGATAAGCGATATAAACATTTACATATATATATATACAGGTAGCGAACTCGTGCAATTAGATTTTTTTAGGTCTGTTTTTTTGTTTGGATATCGATCGAGTCAGTCAATCAAATGCTTAAAAAAAAACCTTTATTTCACTTTCAATACTGAAATCAGTCTTTTTCTTTAATAACTGAACACGCATAATTCATGCGTAATTCATTTCTAACTAAGGAGTTGAATTGAAGGTCACACGAATGCGGATTAAATGAGGCCGAATTATTCACTTGCAAGTGACGGAACAATTCATCATCGATGTTTCTTAATTACCTTATTTAATATTTGACCGATGCAAAATTTAACCATATACTGGCTGCTCGAGACGAATTACTATTACACTATTTTATTTTCATCAAGGATTTACATAGTATCCTTGGTTTCTATAATGATTAGTAATAAAAATATCATATTTTTATTTTAAATAGTGGTCTTCATTTTCGTTTTGGTTAAATATTTTGTGAAGGTTCTCAGATGTAGTTAAATAATCCATTTGAAACCTCTCTAATTTTAGTTCTTCGGATGGAAAAGTTCAAATTTTCCGAACAAATATTGAATCTTTAAAACGTTTTTCAATATGGCATTGCATGATTTAAAGTGAAACACTTTTAAGACCAAGGTATATTATGTTCTTGGAAAATAACCCAACAACCAACAAATTATTTCAGTCAATCCTTCTCTCAAATAACTCAGAGGGAGTGAGAGGCTTAGTTCCCGACAAAATCTCTTGTTATTGTAATGATAATTTTCTAAACAGTACTAGTGTCAGTGATGAAAAGTAGGTACGACAATTATCGAAAATATTCACAAATGTTAAAGGACCCATGTAAGATGCATCTGCCCTGGCTCTGGAGAAATGACATACCCCTATTTACTAATAAAATAATAATAAATAAGCTTTATTTAGAGTCGGCAAGGTATACAAACATAGACAAACATCAGCTCTAATGAGCTTTTAACCAACATATGAGACATTTTTAACAATACAACATTTATAACAATACAACACATACACATGCAATAAATTTGGATCTCCTGTAGTTGGTGATCGCAATACTGGTATACCAGTGTTGTCCACAATACTGGTATAAAAATTTTGTACCAGTATTGTATTTTTTAAAATAAACAATACACCTTATCGCTATTTGTCCGACATTGCTGGATATCACACAGGTTTAAAAAAACACAATACTGGTACAATACTGAAATACAATACTGGTACACAAATTTTATACCAGTATTGTGGACAATACTAGTATACCAGTATTGCGATCACCAACTACAGGAGATCCGAAATGGGATCTTGAAATTCTGTGATTTTGTGGTTCCCGTAAAATTTTGACGTCATATAACAAAATATCTGACGCCACAATGGAAAAGTGATTGTTGTTGACGTCAAAAGTTCAAGCGGCTGGGCCAGCCAAGATTATCGATAAGGTGTATACATTATATATATATAGGTAATTAATCTTTTATTAAAGGTGACACATATATATGCATAATGATATTAACTTATGACATAACAATTTTATATGGAATAATTGTATGTTTAACTAATGATGCCATTGATAGTACACTGATTGTAATCAAAGAAAGTTTTAAATCTTCTGATGTTTTTTTTCTTTAAATAGGGAACCGTACTGTCCCAGCATTTTAACAAACTCTTTACTTTCTTCTATGTTTTCTTCCAGCTCTCTTTTTCCAAGACTCAATAGTATATTAGTAAATTTTATATTGAAATAAATGCTGTTATAGCTTCTGTATCATCAGCATTGGTATTGTTTATTTCTTCTTCAGATGACATTTCTGCAACCCCCACTTCCTATATCATGTATATTGATATTTAGGCATTCAGTCTGTGGACTTTCTCTTACGCTTACTAGATTACAACTGTCAAGCTTGTTTAGATAGCACCTGTATGGCTCTTTCGGTAAGAATGCTTGTCTAATACATGTATTAGTATTTGAGTATTTGTACCAGTAGATATATCTGCTACAAATTGTATTGCCCATGGTTCTGAATCAACTGCTTTAACTACCCTTAACATTTATGTAGACAAACTAGTTAATTTGATTTAATAATGAGGATTCCCTATTAAGCAACTTTTTATGTTTAATGGATTTTGATATCTTTTATCATGTTTATTGAGAAACATTAATAAGAAAATAAAGACCAACAAATGCATATGATCTTAGTATACATGTATTAAGATATATATCTGTAAAAAATATACCATAGCATACATGAAAATGCTGAATTTACAGTGAACATTATCATGATTATAGTGTAATAATTTGCTTGATCAAATTTATTAAAATAAATAATAACTCAGATATTTTAAAGTTTCATACAAATGAGACCGGGAAAAGGAAGTGCATTGTAGATTTCTGCGCAGATGTGGGAATTCAAAACATGACAAAAAAAAGTTTGAACGATTTTGAGTTCATTAGTACAATGAAAATGACTGGAAAATTTTCCAGATGACCTTCTGCTGTTTTCTGCTCTATGGTTGGGTTGTCTCTTTGGCACATTCCCTATTTCCATTCTCATTTTTATTACTTACAGTCATAATGCGTCATTTCCATTCCATGACTTTAAAATATTTTTGAACTGACTAAAATTAGCAATTTTTCTAAAATCATCAGGTAGATCATTCCATAAAACAGCAGCTGTGTATTTAAAAGAGTTCTTACCATAGGTTGATGTTCGGACCCTAGGTACATTTTGTATATCTACAATATTAGAAGATCTAAAATTATATTTACAATCTTTCAATACAACTAAATCATGTAAGCATGGTGGTGACAATTTATATAAAATTTTAAAACACTCAATAGCCATGTTACGCATATGTCTTACTTTCAGTGATGGAACCTTTGCTCGTAAAAGTAGTTTATATCATATGAACTAGCATAGTCTTCATATATAAATCGTAAAGCCCTTTCCTGAATTTTTTTTCCAATTTGGTGGTGTTATTTTTGTTGCAAAAATGCTATGCCAAAGGACAAAAATTTAATTAGAAAAAATAAATGTGTGGAAAATGGTCAATTTAGTAAGGTAGCAGCCAATGTGCTTTAAAACATTCAGTTGTTGGGATGCTTTAGGACAAATATTTTTAATGTGGTGATCAAAATTAAGTTGATAGTCAATATCAATACCTAAAAGTTTGACAATCTCATCACAGGATATTTTTGCTGACTGTATATTAAAAACAGGCAATGTTTTATTTCCAACTGCAATGACTTGGAATTTGTCAGAATTTGCCTGCATACAAATTTAAAAATCTAAACCAGTCAATTCAAACAGCACTTTCTCTTTCAAGTTACATGTACATAATAATAAATTTTCAAAATTGTTGTCATCATCGGCATAATTATACAGGGTACCATGTTCAATAAAATAGAATATGTCATTTATAAAAATATTAAATAATAGGGCCCTAGGATTGAGCCTGGGGATACTCCTTTCTGGATGTCAGCCCAACTGCTGAGTACTCCTTACTCCTGCTAGTACATGTAGATCGAAAAGGATGTGTCCTTGCTAAATACTGTAAAGAGCTAAATTTCAAAGCAATAGGAAAGTTAAACTTTCCTTTTAATAATAATAGTCCTTTCATTATTCTAATCTATAAATAACAATCACTCACCAGAGTCCTGAACCTAAGGTCAATATATATGTTGACACAACTGTTTAAATTTGCTAGTTTCATCATAGTACTTAAGTCTTTAGTCTCTGTCACACTCTCCTTACAGGTGAATATGTTTAGGCATATGATTAGGAATCTTAAGGGGTTAGTGTATCTTGTAATTGCCATAAACTCTTACATTATTCTATCATATCCACTGTTTTCTCGTAGATGCATGTCACTTTTTTTACTTAAATACACCAATCTCTAGTTGCTTTTTAGCTCACCTGTCCCGAAGGGACAAGTGAGCTTATGCCATCACTTGGCGTCCTTCGTCGTCCGTCGTCTGTCGTCTGTCGTCTGTCGTCGTAAACTATTTCAAGAATCTTCTCCTCTGAAACTACTGGGCCAAATACTTTCAAACTTTAACTGAATGTTCCTTAGGGTATCGAATTTATAAATTGTATCCGAAGTTTTGATCTATCAACAAACATGGTCGCCATTGCTAAAAATAGAACATAGGGGTCAAATGCAGTTTTTGGCTTATAACTCAAAAACCAAAGCATTTAGAGCAAATCTGACATGGGGGTAATAATGTTTATCAGGTCAAGATCTATCTGCCCTGAAATTTTCAGATGAATCAGACAACCTGTTGTTGGGTTGCTGCCCCTGAATTGGTAATTTTAAGGAAATTTTGCTGTTTTTGGTTATTATCTTGAATATTATTATAGATAGAGATAAACTGTAAACAGGAATAATGTTCAGCAAAATAAGATTTACAAATAAGTCAACATGACGGAAATGGTCAGTTGACCCCTTTAGGAGTTATTGCCCTTTATAGTCAATTTTTAACCATTTTTCGTAAATCTTAGTAATCTTTTACAAAAATCTTCTCCTCTGAAACTACTGGGCCAAATACTTCCAAACTTTAATTGAATGTTCCTTAGGGTATCTTGTTTGTAAATTGTATCCGAAGTTATGATCTATCAACAAACATGGTCGCCATTGCTTAAAATAGAACATAGGGGTCAAATGCAGTTTTGGGCTTATAACTCAAAAACCAAAGCATTTAGAGCAAATCTGACATGGGGTAATATTGTTTATCAGGTCAAGATCTATCTGCCCTGAAATTTTCAGATGAATCAGACAACCTGTTGTTGGGTTGCTGCCCCTGAATTGGTAATTTTAAAGAAATTTTGCTGTTTTTGGTTATTATCTTGAATATTATTATAGATAGAGATAAACTGTAAACAGGAATAATGTTCAGCAAAGTAAGATTTACAAATAAGTCAACATGACGGAAATGGTCAGTTGACCCCTTTAGGAGTTATTGCCCTTTATAGTCAATTTTTAACCATTTTTCGTAAATCTTAGTAATCTTTTACAAAAATCTTCTCCTCTGAAACTACTGGGCCAAATACTTCCAAACTTTAACTGAATGTTCCTTAGGGTATCTAGTTTGTAAATTGTATCCGAAGTTGTGATCTATCAACAAACATGGTCGCCATTGCTAAAAATAGAACATAGGGGTCAAATGCAGTTTTTGGCTTATAACTCAAAAACCAAAGCATTTAGAGCAAATCTGACATGGGATAATATTGTTTATCAGGTCCAGATCTATCTGCCCTGAAATTTTCAGATGAATCAGACAACCTGTTGTTGGGTTACTGCCCCTGAATTGGTAATTTTAAAGAAATTTTGCTGTTTTTGGTTATTATCTTGAATATTATTATAGATAGAGATAAACTGTAAACAGAAATAATGTTCAGCAAAGTAAGATTTACAAATAAGTCAAATGACTGAAATGGTCAGTTGACCCCTTTAGGAGTTATTGCCCTTTATAGTCAATTTTTAACCATTTTTCGTAAATCTTAGTAATCTTTTACAAAAATCTTCTCCTCTGAAACTACTGGGCCAAATACTTCCAAACTTTAACTGAATGTTTCTTAGGGTATCTAGTTTGTAAATTGTATCCGAAGTTGTGATCTATCAACAAACATGGTCGCCATTGCTGAAAATAGAACATAGGGGTCAAATACAGTTTTTGGCTTATAACTCAAAAACCAAAGCATTTAGAGCAAATCTGACGTTGGGTAATATTGTTTATCAGGTCAAGATCTATCTGCCCTGAAATTTTCAGATGAATCAGACAACCTGTTGTTGGGTTGCTGCCCCTGAATTGATAATTTTAAGGAAATTTTGCTGTTTTTATGCCCCACCTACGATAGTAGAGGGGCATTATGTTTTCTGGTCTGTGCGTCCGTTCGTTTGTTCGTTCGTCCGTCTGTCCGTTCGTTCGTTCGTTCGTTCGTCCGTCTGTCCCGCTTCAGGTTAAAGTTTTTGGTCGAGGTAGTTTTTGATGAAGTTGAAGTCAAATCGACTTCAAACTTGGTACACATGTTCCCTATGATATGATCTTTCTAATTTTAATGCCAAATTAGAGATTTTACCCCAATTTCACAGTCCACTGAACATAGAAAATGATAGTGCGAGTGGGGCATTCGTGTACTGAGGACACATTCTTGTTGTTTATTATCTTGAATATAATTATAGATAGAAATAAACTGTAAACAGCAATAATGTTCAGCAAAGTAAGATCTTCAATTAAGTCAATTTGACCAAAATTTTCAATTGACCCCTTAAGGAGTTATTGCCCTTTAAAGACTTTTTTCACAATTTGTTCATCATGTTGACTTACTTTAAAAAATCTTCTCCTTTGAAACTGCTGTATCAATTTCAGCCAAACTTAGGCTAAATGAGTTTCAGAGTATCTAGTATAAATTTTATATTTTATTTCCTTGTATGTCAAGAAACATAGCTCCTATGGCTAAAATAGAACATAGGAGAAAATGATTATTTTTTTTGGCTTTTGAAGAAAATAGGACGATCCAAAAAACATTTAAATAAATTGAAAAGCCAAAATAATCATTGATGAGAGATTTAACCAAAAGAATTAAGGTGAGCAATTCAGGCTCTTGAGAGCCTCTTGTTTATGAATGAGTTTCACGGTTGACCTGATACCCATTGGTGTAAATGAATGATGTCATTGAACAATTGGTTCTTTTGTGACGTACTGAAATACCCCAGTACATGTTTGTTTTTGAAATGAGGACTGTATGAAAAAAGAATCTATAAAAATAAGATGTATTCTGTAAGTGTCGCTGTTGACACTAGATTATACTTTAGGTGGCAACTGGACTTAACATTTTTAGACAAAAATATAAAAAAATATACATTTAAAGATTAAAATGATTAACAAGAAAAAAATAAAAAATAATATTAATGTTTCAAAACGTCGCAATTTGCGGATAAAGTAGCCCAACAAGTACTAAATCAATATGTAACAATACTGTGTGAAAGAATATCCCATGTATAAGTTTCTGTCTAGCCTCTTCATAATTTTCAGAAAATAGTAAATAATGTTCCACAGTTTCTAATTGACCACTTTCACACTTTGGATCTACATTTAAATTGATTTTGTTTTGGAGATATGGTATGATTGCCAATGAGACAACTCTTCACAAGAGATCAAATGACACAGAAACTAACAACTATAGATCACTGTACATCCTTCAAGAATGATCAAAACATATATTGCATAGTCAGTTATAATATGCCCTGAAATGACAAATGTAAAATAATTCAAATGAGAAATCTAACAGCCTAGTTAATGTACAAAAAAATGAAAAAAAAATATATAACACAGCAACAAACAACAACCACTGAATAACAGGATTCTGATTTGGGACAGACACAAACTGCAGGGGCGGATCCAGCCATTTTAAAAAGGGGGGTTCCTAACCCAGGACAAAGGGGGGGTTCAAATTACATGTCCCCATTCAAATGCATTGATCGTCCAAAAAAAAGGGGAGGTTCCAACCCCCGGAACCCCCCCTCTGTATCCGCGCCTGAACTGTAACATACAGAGTGTGGTGCACATGTGGTTGAACATGTTAGCACCCTCATACTAACCTGGGACAGTGGTTTAACAGTGTAACATACCAATGAACTATAAAAATCAGTTGAAAAAGGTCTAACTCATCAGATGGATGCAAATAGAAATACATCTAACAAAAACACAGAGTGAACGTGGCCGTGTAGTTGTAAGAGACTGTTTTATAGAAACTATTTGATAAACACAAAATTTAGATATTAACATCTTTTCTTTCCACTCATATTTCAACTACAAATGTATCTTCTGCTACATACACCATGACATGTTTCAGAAGTCATACATGGTACTTTATAATTATTTGATTTTTCATTTACAGGTAAATGAAAAAAGAAAGATGGTGGTGCAGCCTATAAAAACACGTTTGTCTTGCTGTGATTTTACAAGGTACAATAATGTATATCTAAGGGTCTGGATGGGGTAAAAAAAATACAAAATAATGAGCCAATGCTATAGAAAGAGCAGCTAAAATATAAAGGATAGAAAATGATTTCTTGCTAAAATATAACAAATAGAGAATAGTGGGCAAAATGAAAACTGGCTTAAAATAAAGAACACTCACACCCATAATCAGACCATCATATCTGAATTTTGCTTGCTTGAAAACCGTATTATAACCATGTATACAACATGTACATGACATAAATTTATGAAAATAAAAAGGGGGGATACAGGAGGTGTCAACAATTCAGATATTATTTGTGCAAATTGAATATTGTTTAATCATACTTCATAGCTTATTAATTATTCATCGGTTTCATTTGGCAGTTGATTTTGTGACAGGATTGCTTCCCTTTAAAAATTTGCTAGGTACATAGTTAAATGTAGTTAGATCAAGCGACTGAGCTAAGGAAATACTTCTTTAGCTCAGTCTTTTAAAACAGTGCCTTGTAACACAGAGGTCCCCCGTTTAAGTCCTGGTGGAGTCGAGCAATTTTGTAATGAAATTCATGCTCTCCAATTATAATTGTAAGAATTTGGTGAGATTACTGTTGCTTAATAAATTTATTTGTGTTTTTAGATAAAAAAAAAAACAATCAAGTTCTGATTTATATTTCAGGTTAAAAAATCCCAAAGCAGGAAAAGGACAGGCCTATATTCCAACAGATTATGAACACATTGCTAACATTATTACACATGGGGTAAGTCCAAGTTTTGGTAGACAGTAATTTTTAAAATGATACATATAGATTCTACCACTGCATCGTATTACAAGAGATTTGGTGGTAGAATCTGTTTCTCTAATGATTTTCTAACATTTTGCAGGTAAACTTATACCTTCTTTTCCAATGATCTGCAAAAAGATGTGTTCTTTCTATGTGACGTCATCAGGCATGGTCGCCTTTTTTCATGCCGTCACAATAGGAATTTCAGAGGAAAGCAAGAAAATTCGACGTCATAATCGGATTTTAACCAATGAAGTACTGAGCTCAAACGAACCACACGTTGATTAAATTTTTTTTATACAATGGGTGCAGAAAGGGATAAATTGACGAAGAATTAGAGAAACTAATATAAATGTATAATTACACATATATATTCAGGCATTTTTCAAAGAACATATTGCTACATTTATGACATGATGAGTCAATAATCCACTGGGCTATGGACACATTGAGAATATTTTTTTTTAACAGACTTTAAAGGCATTGATTTTAATCTTACACATTGGATGATATATATCATACTGCTAGATTTAAATTGGTAATTCTATTTCATGATGTGTCAAACACAATATTCAAATTATACTTCAAATTTCAAGAAAGTCTACCAAAACTTTTTTTTTTGTATGCAACTTTACACATCAAGTTAGGCACCCTTAAAACAATATTTTGGTTTTTCCAAACCCTACCCAAAGGTAGAGACAGTGGGTAGGAAGGTAGGCATTTTTTGATATTTTTTTCCCCGGCAAAATGAAATTGAAGCGTCAAATGTTTTTTAGTCTTCATATGCCTTTACATAAAAAGAAAAAAAAATCACATCAAGACAATAAAAGATTTTGAGTAGGCAGCTTTTTATGAAGAGGTAGGGATAGGACAAACAAACATATTTTATATTTTACAGCCTTAAGCTTTACCTTTTAGATGATGATCATACCCAGTATGTTTGGCACTTGGTGGATGGTAGGTTTAGCCAAGACAAAACTACAGACATTTATAGCATGGATATTTGGATTTGCCTTGATATCATTGTTTACTACATCTAGTCTGTTTCATCTTTTTGCTTTTATGGGAGAGTGCAAGTAAGTAGAAAACAGAATTAAGAGACTTTTTCACCCAAACAAATCCTGATGGAAATTGATATTTACAATGCCTCTGTTTGTCTAGTTTTTATTCCCCAAGGGTATCAACAGCCCAGTAGTCAGAACTTTTGTTTTGACATGAATTATCATTGATATGGGCATAATTATACATAACTTTGAATTTTTGAAATACTAATGTTTTCTAACTCAGGAATAGCTGTATTTAGAAATTTTTTTATGAATTTTTGGTCCTCAATGCTCTTCAACTTCATACTTTATTTGGCCTATTCAACCTTTTTTATTAGAGCATCACTGATGAGTCTTTTACAGATGAAACATGCGTCTGTCGCAAAAAAACAAAATTTTATTCCCGGTATCTATGATGAGTTTATTGTAAATAATACTGAAATGTTCATGGTAAAAAAAAACAAAAAAAAATATTTTCCTTCACTGTATTTTCTTTTAAATGATTAATGCAGCAAACTGGCTACTAAACAATAATATAGCAACTTGTTATGTCTTGTTGGCGCGGTTATTGATTCATACCCTTTACGAATTATTCAAGACTTATATAATTGGGAACATTTGAATTAATTTTCCCTCCTCTACTTGAAAAATCCTTTACATTAGTGTTCTGTAATTCAAGTTTGTCAGTGTTAAAGGAAATCGACAACAGATTTATTTTCTTCCCCATTGCAAGCGAAAACAGTGAGTAGAATAGATGAGGATCCAACTCACGAGGCACCCGATCAAATCACTTTACCATTGAATTAGGTAAATTATTTAATTTTGTGTTAGAATAATTTCTAGTATATGAGGGCCTGGTGAGGTTTTAAGAAAACAGAAAAATCGGCCCTGAAATTAATCTAAATTTAAAATAATATGGATTTAAAATGGTGCTAAATTATAAAATAAAGGAAAATCAATTTAAAAAAATGAATATTTGATAATCCCATTCTAAGCATTCAAACCCACATGTTCCCCTACGACTATGTTCATTGACTCTGGTACCAAACAAAACAAAATATGCATCTATATATCATAGTGCACAGAAAATAATTTATATGTTGTGGTTCTCAAGTTTCACATTAATAAGACAATTTTGGAAAAAGGGTCCATTAACATAAAGGTATACTTAACTTTTGAACTGTGGGGCTGCCCTGGCGGTCTGGACTCGCTATTTTAAATTCATATTACGTTTTCACAAGCAGGGAATTGAAAATATTTAAAGGAATCACTAATTCCAGAGAAATATGTCTGTTAGTTAATACATAATGTCAGTATATGATATAAAAAAATTAACCAAATACTGTTCCTTTATAATCAAGACTTTAGAATAAAGTAAATGTTAGTTATTCGCCGGTTGTCATGTTCATCGTGAATGAAAAAAAAAGTTAAAAGTCATTCAATATATAATTTCAAGACCTTCGAAGGAATACACCACTAAAACAAGTGCCGTGCTACACTTTACATGTAACATATGTTTTTCTCCTAGTTTATCCTGAAATTCGTTTGTTCAATCCAGCTGTCATTTTGTGGTGATTATCTATAATTCGTTGATTCATGACCTACAACCAAATAAATGATCATCACAAAACTTATTACAAATAAGCCTGAATATTTGCGTTCGTTTTTTCTGTATTGAACATTTTGTACAGGTTCTTCTATCCACCGAGCAAGGTCATGATTTCTTGTGATATGACGTTAACTCATTGAGGTACAGTTAACTATATTAGAGTGTACTACGGCTTGGAAATATATTTGGAGCCATAAGGCATTTGAGCTGGCTTTCTGCTGGGAACAGTATGTCAATATATATGTTCCTGCTTTCTGTAACTGCTAGCAAGTCAGGAAACTGACTTTTTATTGGTTGTCTAATGTGATACCTTCACGTATTTTTTTATTTTTATAGCTTTAAGTACAGATAGTAAGGCATATAATTAACATTATTATGATGAAATAACATTGAACAGCAACTATTTTTAACGATGTTTTCTTGTCCAAATTGTAAAAACCTCGATAGCTTGAGGGGGGCTGCTCCCCCTCACCCCCTGCCTCGGTATAAACAGAAGGCAAGCTACGCCACTGCATAAATAATTGACCAGGATTGTCAGCATTCCACTCATAGGTCTGTGGTTCTCTCCAGGCCCTCCCCTCCGGTTTCCTCCTACAAAAAAAAAAATGATTATAAAAGAGCATAAGAATGCTGGAAATAGTGTTAAACACCAATAAATCAATCAATCCAAAGATCTTTTGATTCAATTTATCCAAAGATCTTTGTGAATTTTAAAGGTGGACTTTTAAACGATGAAATAGTATAGGAGTGGAAAATGAAAAAGAAGAAAAAAGAGTAATTTTGAGAATTTTGGAAGTTTCAGGAGTTTTCAAAAGTACCATTGATTCATTTATATAAGGTGACTTCTCAAAGAACAAGAAGAAAAACCCTGTAGTTCAAATATCTGATAAAGATCTAACAAAAAATTTTTTTTTTCATGTCTTTGTCCTATACATTGCTAAAGCATTCAGTATTTATTTGAAGCAAGAAGTATCAGTATTAAAAGTCTTTGAAGCATCCATATGACTTTTTTTGTTGGCATGGGAAGTTTTGCTAGTTTGCTATACAGAAAAATTGTGAAAAAAGACCCAGAGGAAGCAATAAAAATGTATGGTCTCCATTGAACACTGTTTCAGCACTTCACATGTATGTTTTAAAATTAAATCTTTTATTCACATTTTATCTTTTCAGAACACTGAAATATATATTTCATATAGGAGATAGAGCAGTTATTTATTTATTTATTGCATCATCATATACTCCATGGTAAGTTTACAAAATAGATATAAGAAGATGTGGTATGAGTGCCAAAGTACAAATGTACACTAAACCAAAAATAAATCAACTTAAAGTATTTTTAACCAATAACTAAAAAACTCATTGCTGCTCAGTTTAAAAAAAACCCACTAGTTTATATTGATAGGGGATTAATAGTAGGAACTTATAGAGCAAAATAAATATATATAGGTCTGTGTGCTTGATTTCAAAATATCAGCCATTTGAGTTTTGGCGGGAAAATGTTCTTTCTTGATTTTTCATAGCTTTCTCATGGACAATTTTAAGTTCTCATAACTATTAAAAAATAACAAAGATTTTATAAGACTTTTACAGATGGCTTATGATTATTCATGTAAAAAAAAGATTTATAAAAAGGAAAAATAGGGGTAATTGGGCACATTTTTTCAAGGCTTTCGAACGGATAAAACCAGAGGATTAAAAAAAACTGACCAAAATTCCAAAACATGATATTAAGCAAACATCCTTAAACTTTAACTGTAATATTTGCTATTTGTTAGTTGTTTCCTTTGAAAATTATAACTTTTGTTACAGCATTGTCACTGTGTATTATTGTACACACTGGCTATTACTTATAGCTGTTGTCTAATGCAGAAGATTTGTATGACTTGGATCCAGTAGCAATATATCATTCAATAAAGCAAACTGTTCTATATTGCAGTAGTCCCAAAATAAGAGCAATATCAGGTGTATGGTGAAATACTTTTGTTTGAGATGTAAATAGTAAGTTCTAATGTGACATCATTTGTAAAGTTCATTTTGATTGGATAACTTCACCAATTTTCATGGCATCAGTTCACAATTGATGCTACAAAAACTAACAGGCAAGACCAAACGATGTATGACAGATTTTAAATGTATGATTTGATGTTGTTTTCTGTCAGCTTCATTAGAATGGAGATTAAAATACTGTATTTTAAGCCCTGAGTACATTAATTTGTGATTTGGAGGGCACCAATAGCTGTTTACTGGTTCAGTTAACCCATGGTCAGTAAACTCAATTTGCAACCATCAAATCACCAATTGATGCCGTCAGAGCTTAAGATAGGTAAAAACGAGGCTACCCAATATGGACGTCTTTATTTAGTGCTCCGTGTTATTGTTTACAAAATATCAACAAAAGAAGATCAAGAAACAATATTTGACGATATAGTAACTCTGCAAAGCACACATATCTGCATGACTTCATGAACAAATGTCAAGATACAAAAACAAGCCCAGCTTTGCCCCACAATTCGCCCGTAATTACAGCTCATCTGACACTGACAACGATCAATCTTACTGTCCCACCCCAAAAAGAATAAGTACGATGTCATCTACAAATACCTCACCATCACCATCACACGCCGCAAAAACAGAGAAATCTACTGACGATCTATTCCAAATTCTAATAACCATCAAAGATAATCAGGAATCTATGAGAAAATCATTAGAACAAAGAATGACAAATTTAGAAAAAAACTTTACCAGAGAAATCAAAGAGAACATGGACAAACTGAAATCTGAAATGACGCTAGAATTCGCACAAGTTGACAATAAAATTAAAGAACTTGAAACAAAGATGAAAGATGTAGAATTTAAACTAACTCAAAATGTAAACATTGAAAATAGTGGGAATAGTGTTCACCCAAAGCTTGTGTTTAAAAATGTACAACCGATCGATAACGAGAGTGAAGAAAGTTTAAAGGTATACGCTAACGGTCTACTGCTTGCGTTAGAGCTTGACTTTGATGTATTGAAAGTTGAAAGGATCACCGCACACCTTAATCGGACCGCCACAAGCCCCAATCAAAGACCAAAACCGTTAATCGTATCATTTGCTGATGAAACGCAACGTACAAATGTTTTGAGAAACAAACGCAAGTTAAAAAACAACGAAAACTTTAGTAACATCTATATAGAGCCAGATCGCTCTAGACGCGAACGGATGCAAGAAGCCAACATGCGGCGTTTAGTGAAGACTATCCCGGATCTTGAATTTAAAAGCGGCCAGCCAAATGACTTTGATTCAGAACTTTTAATAGGTAGTTGGAATTGTAATGGGTGGTATTTGTCCCATAATTGTGATGACAGTAGAACTTTGCGAGAGAACATTTTACACGCCCTTAATTGTGATATAATTGGGTTAAGTGAAACGCACCTGAAAGGGGATGATAAAATCGACTTACTTGGGTACAAATGGATCGGCTCAAATAGAAGAACCATTTTACATAACTCATGGCGTGGAAGCGGGGGTGTGGGATTTTTATTGAAATCGAGTTTGCTACAACATTTTGAGGTGGACATTTTAGACAATAATCGAGATGACATCTTATGGATACAACTTAGATCAAAGGTCGATCAAGACATGAAAATGTACTTTTGTGTATGCTATTTACAGCCTGAACGTTCAAGCAGGGGAAATATAGCGCAAGACTTTTACGACAGTTTACTTGCACAAATCTTTTTATATAGTAATGATGTTCCAATATTCATTTGTGGCGATTTTAACGGACGTGTCGGATCTATTCAAGATTTTGACGATATGATGGACTTAGTTCCAGAACGAAAATGGGTTGACGATACGAGAAACGCGTTTGGCGATCATTTGGTGAATTTTCTGAAAGACAGTAGATGTTGTATGTTAAACGGTCGGGGAAAAGAAGATAAAAACAATTTCACATATGTATCAAATATCGGTAAATCGGTCGTGGACTATATGATTGTACCGTACAACTTGTTGACGCAGTATGAAAACTTTGAAGTGAAACTCGTTTCTGATGTCATTTCTGAACACGATCTTCCATTGGCATCGAATTCAAATCCTCAGGATCATTCGTTTTTACAGTGCTCTGTTCAACTATCTGGATATTCAAAACTGAATGAAATAAACTTTGATAAAGAAGATCAAGCATCAGGGAATACGGATAATTCACACAATTTTCTTAAAAGAAAATACAACGTCAAAAGTATCTCTATGAACATTTTCTCGAGCGAACGGTGCGTCGTAGCACTTAACGGCATTATAGACTCACTGCTAAGAGTACAGAACGTCAAAAACGAAATCGACGCGATTTACGATACCCTTATTAACACACTCCACGATGAAATGAGCGAACATATATTGTACAAAGATATCAGGTCATCGACTAGAAAGGTGAAAAATAGAGGCAAACCCTATTGGAATAATGAATTGAAGAATCTGTTCAAACGAGCGTGTAAAGCGGAAAAAAACTATCTTATGTTCAAAGGTGATCATCGCAGGAAACTTACGTTGAAAATGGAATTTAAAACGGCAAGAAAAACATTCGATAAGATACTGAGACAGGAAGAACGAAAATTCACGAAGGAACGTAGAGAAAAGATACAAACGCTGAATACATCGAACCCAAAAGAATTCTGGAATGAGATCAAGAAATTAGGACCTGGAAGGAAAAATACAATCATCGATAACGTAGTGATGGATGATGGAACTTATTCTAACGACCCGAACGTAATCCGAGAAAGATGGAAAGAAAAATACTCAGAACTTTTCTCCGAAAACACTACAAACGTCGATAATGAGTTCATGGAGAGAATTAAGGCACTTAACAGTCAATGGGAGCTAGAATTCGAACAATTGCGAGTAAATGTAGATGATAATGAATCTCAACACATAAGTAGCATGAACGATGAGATTATGATAGAAGAAACAAAGCGTGCGATTCGAAAAGCGAAAAACGAGAAAGCCGTAGGACTGGACAATATTCCGAATGAGATAATAAAGAACGATAAACTGCTAACGGTCCTACATCGCCTTTTTAACACATGTTTTACGCATGGAATAGTTCCGGAATACTGGGCCAAGAGTATCATTCACCCGCTTTTGAAGAAGGGAAAAGACTACAGAGATCCGTTAGGATATCGATGTATCAGCCTCATCTCAACAATAGCGAAAACGTACAGCAATATTCTTAACACTCGACTTCTTGAATATCTAGAGGATAATAGTTTACTCAGCGAGGAACAGAATGGATTTCGGAAACTCCGATCATGCTTGGACCATATATACAGTTTGTGCACTATTCTCCGAAATCGAAAACTTGCGAATAAAGACACTTTTCTTTGTTTCATCGATTTTCAAAAGGCGTTCGACTCCGTAGATCACAACCTACTTTTTCACAAACTTTTGTCCATTGGAATTCATGGAAATATGTACAAAGCGATCAAGTCAACTTATGAAAAACTTCAAGCAGCGGTACGCTTAAACGGATCTCTAACAGACTGGTTTTCAGTAGAAGCAGGCGTCCGTCAAGGTGACAATTTAGCACCGACACTGTTCGCAGTTTTTGTTGACGATCTAGTGACGGAAATAAACCGCATAGGTAAAGGAATTAACATTGGAACAGATTCATTAAGCTGTCTTCTCTACGCCGACGACATTGTACTGATCTCAGATACAGTAGATGGATTACAATCATTACTTCACTGTGTAACCGATTGGTCAAAGACATGGCGACTTAAAGTGAATACGGACAAAACTAAGATAATGCACGTACGGAAAGCTTCGAAACCTAAGAATGATTATGAGTTCCAGCTAAACAATATGACTCTCGAAACAGTCTCGAAATACAGATATCTTGGACTTGTAATTACTGAAAATTTGGATTATAAGGAAACAACAAACGAACTAGTTTCCAGTGGAAGCAGATCTTTAGGTTCACTTGTGTCGAAATACTATGCAATGGATGGAATGGACTTTGATACATATACGAAGATTTTTGACTCGACAGTTTTACCTATACTAGAGTATGGATCCGGTGTGTGGGGACATAAGCGCTATGATTCATTAGAAAGACTACAATATAGAGCTATACGTACTTTTCTCGGTGTAAGTCGAACAACGCCGATACCCGCAATCACTGGAGATATGGGATGGTATCCGGTTCATCATAGAATTCAGGTCAATATTGTGCGTCTTTATTGCAGACTAGTTAAATTACCTGACACTAGAATATGTCGTAAAGTTTTCGTCTGGGATCAAAATATATCTACTAGATATCGTGATACGTGGTTCAATCACGCAAAGAAACTGTTTGATTCATGCGGACTCAGCGATGTATTTTTTCTAGAGAATCAACATATTATAACGCCATACTTAATCAATTCTGTGAAAACGCATTTAGAAAACGAACATAAACAATCTTGGTTAAACAATATTCAGCAAATGCCTAAACTGAGAACGTACAAACTATTTAAAACAGAATTTGAAACAGAAACCTTTCTAAAACGTTGCTTAACTAGAAGTCAGCGATCTTCTATTTCACGTATGCGTTGTGGGACATTTCCTTTAGAAATCGAAAAGGGACGAGTTAGAAACATTCCAGTAGAACGCAGAACTTGTAAAATGTGCGATACAAACTCCGTTGAGGACGAAATACACTTTTTGATCCACTGTCCAAAATATACAGAGAAAAGAAACAAACTGTTTGAAAATATTTGTGTAACATTCCGTAATATATCTGGTCTTTCTGACACTGATAAACTGTGTGAGCTTCTTTCTAACCACAAACTTAGCAAATTCGTGGCAAATTTTATAGCAGACTGTTATCATATCAGAACTTTAACACTATGATCATTTGATTTGAAATTATTTATCTTATCTTTTTTGCAATTCGCTTATATATATAACATGACACTAAATTTTATGAACAATGATAAAGTCTCTTAATTATATGTATGTTAAATAACGATTCAAACAGTGCATCATAAGCCTATTTGGCTGGCTGAAGTTTTATATTATGTATTTAATGTAACGATATACTTTATATTCAGGTTGCACTATAATAAACAATTCTTCTTCTTCTTCTACAGTACAGTTATTTTTCTTAATGCAAACACATATACTTTGGTTAGACTAAAAATTACTGGTAGGGTTGGATTCACACAGAAGACATTGATTGTTATACAATTTTTATGATCAATACCTCTTGAGAGGGCCTTCATATTAGTGGGACTATTGTATTGAATTTTTTTTTTAACAATTTTGTCGAATATTAAATTCAGTGACCTTGTATTTAATTTGTATATTTTATTTAGGTTAACATTAAGAGAATTTAATGGTATTGGAGATGAAGTTTTAAGTATTGTGTGGACTATGGCAGTAGTTGGAATACTCTATCAATATATATTTCATGAAAAGTAAGTTTTGCATTTTTTTAGACTCCTGCTTTTATCATTTCAAAAATGACTTTTTTTCTGATGTATCACATTAAGAAGTAGGGGCAATAAGGCCCTTATTTGGCCCAAAAAATACTGCAAATTTAAAAGTTATCATACATATTTTAAAATTACTGAAAAGTATCTCAGGTAGAAGGTATTCAGAAAAACAAAATAATTTTGTACATTAAACAAGTTACCATGGCAACAAATCATGCCTTAATTTGCATATTTTGTAAAATTTTGTGATTTTCCTTGTTTTTCATCAAATTTTTAAGTATATTTTCGATTGGAAAAGTATGTGCGCACCCAAGAAACAACTTTTTATTTGGTGAGATTTTGTCAATAGTAATGATAAAGCTTCAGTTAAATTATTTTGTTGTTTCTTGGCTGCGCACGATGTTTCCACAACAGAAATAAAGATAGAAAACTGCATAAATTCTGAATTTTCATCGTTTTTGTGAAAACAGTATATATTATGACGTAATTGTGACGTCATCACATAAGAATCTTAATGTTTTTCATTTATATTTCTTGACCCTATGCATTTCTAAAGATTATGTTCCAATTTGAAAAAGTTATCAAACATTTTATTTTCTTGGGCCAAAACCAGGCCTTAATGCCCCTACTCCTTTGTGTAGATGCCCATGTATTTCACAAAACATTTAGCTATGTAATAAAAATCAGAAATTATTGCATGCATTTATTATTGCGAATTTGTCATTTTAGACTAAAATGTGAATTTAATTTTTATGATTTTGAGAAAAATCCTGTTTAATTCATATAAAATATTTCAAAATGTGAGTTTAAATTATTGCCTTTATAACATTTTTTCGCAATAAAAATAACCTCACAATAATTTTTGAATTTACAGTACTGTATTAATGTGTAATTATAAATTGTCTTCGTAAACCATAATGTATTTGTTAATTTGAGAATGAGAAAGAGGGATCATATTTATACTATTTTTCTCAAAATATAACTTAAAATGAAAACAGTACAGCGTACTTTAAATGAAAAGTGAATTAACTGTCAGCAATTCAATTGTTTCATTTCTTATAAGGAAACACTATTTAATTTCTTTTCTCTCTGATTTTCATTTTCAGATATAAGATCCTTGAATTATTGCTGTACTTAATAATAGGTGTGTGTCCTGCTATTGTAGTCTGTTTACAAGTGAGTAATATACAAATGGTACATGGGAAATAAAGTATGGGCTATTCCAGAAAAAAATGTATGGGGGGGGGGGTTGGAAGGCAGTTTTTGTCAGCACCCGCCACCCAGACAATTGTAATTGAGAATTATAGTGCAATATAGTGTGAAAAGCTGCTCTGATACCCATCGCCCATGTATTATTAATACAATGTGCCTTCCAACCCCCCCCCCCCCCCCCCCCCATACATTTCTTTCTGGAATAGCCCTATTTAAAAAGAACAGCTGAAATTTCATACAAAAGGGTCTTATTCATATGCATGTGTCAAAAAAGTGCATTTATCAAGCTTTTCAAAAGGCACAAAAATCAACTGTATCTTTGACACATCACAGATCAAAAGTATTTGAATTAAAGAGAAACTTTTTATGTATTTCAAAAGATGAGAAGTAAAACAGATTTATAGCAAAAGAAAATAGATTAAAACTTGTAGAACCCACAAAGAGGAGACAATTAACAAGTTGATGTAAAAAAAAAACGCTAAGCGCAAGAAAAAGAGATAGATTGGGCTTCACAAACCTTACAAAAAAATAAGGCAAATAATTTAATATAAATAATTATGATATATGCATATTTCATATTTGAGGATAGGTTTACAATTACAAAATATGGTTTTTAAATGAACCTTTTTCAAAAGCCTTATTTCTATGATAAACAGATGCCTCAATAGAGCACATTGTAGACGTCAAAGTCAGCAACTTTTGGATACATTGTCTTTTTTTTCTGGGCACAATCTAGGATTTAAAATGTTTTCTAGCCAAAAGTTGCCATAGATGATATTTAATCCCTTGAAACAGAAACATTCTTGATCAATAGTGGGGTCTTCAAAGTAAATTATGTTGAAAACTATTATGAATTATTGAAAATTTGACCAAAACTTAATTGTCACAACATTAACAATGCATACTTGAGGGGTCATTTCTGCATCAAGTTTAATGTAATGTGCCTAAAAGAAGTGTTTTAGCCTGATAAGAAAAACATCAAAATTTTAGGGCCAAATCTAACCCATCATGAAGTTTTTTCTTTGCCAAGGGACTTCTTCTATCATATTTTTATAATTAATGAATTGAAAGACGAAATGAAAAAACATTGCACTATCTAAAAACATTAAACCTTCAACAACTGGTAAGAATGATGAAAGTAAAGAACCGTTGATATTATCAATATTCATTACTGTGGATTTACTTATTTTCATGGATAAAGGAAAACTTTTTTGTTTTGTGGATATTTACTTTCTTGGTTTTGCCGAGGTCTGCACACAAGTCTATAGAAAAGGAGTAGGTCTGGTAAGGGCCGATTTTGGACTCAAATTTTGGACACTTTTTGAACACTTGAGTGTCTATTTCAATTGATTCAATTAGTTTTAAGTGAAAGATTTTAACTGATTTAGTCATTAAAAACGCTCCGATTCAATCTAAAATATGAAAAATCTATCAAATATGCTAAAAAATGTCACTTTTCAGATGGTTTTTGTCAAAATGAAAGTGGCCGCAACTGTGTTCATCCTCAACCTTTATATATGTTATATATTATCATCAAATACAATTTACATTCAATATTAAGAATGAACACAAACGCGGCCACTTTCATTTAAGACGGAAAAAATACTAAAAATGTGAAGATTTCAGTAACTTAACATGACTTAATGATGCTAGTACCCAATATATGTGCATTATATTGTCAAAATCAGCCAATATTTATGTAGCAATAGCATTCTACTTTCCAATAAATAACTAAAAGTTTACATTTTAACAATTTTGTAAAATTGCTATATTTTGGGCCCAAAAAGGGGTCTTACTGGACCTACCGGTAGTCCTTTGTCATTTGTTGAACATTTTATTTCGAAATTCACAAAAATTAGTACCGGTATCCAACCAATAATAATGAATACACAGTATTTTAATAACACATTCATCTGAACCATGTTCCTCTTTTTACTTCTTCTTCATTCATTTCTTTAAAAAATCATGTATATATATATCCATATATCTTTTACAGAGACAAGCAGCTGGTATGTTTGAATTAGCCTTAGGAGGAGCTACTTATATATTAGGTGTAGTTTTCTTCAAAATGGATGGTCGTATGCCATTTGCACATGCCATATGGCATTGTTTTGTTGCTGGTGGTGCCCTCTGGCATTACTATGCCATTTGTACTCATTTGTTAGGCCATGACCATGATGAACTTGCTATGCATTTATGATGAAGGTTATTTTTAGATATAGATTTATTTATTTATTTAATGTTATGCCGGTTTTGTACATTGTATCTTTCAATCATAAGGGTGATTTGTACTTCATTTGTGACATCACACATGACAAAGTAAATTTAAATCAAATTTAAATTTATTTTTGAATTTTTTCAAAATTGCAATTCTTTTTTTTTTTATCTAACATTTACATGTTTGAAAAAGGTCTCTAATACTTTTGTATTGCTGTAACAATCAAAATCAGTATAAAAGTATCATAATGACTAACAAATGAAGAAACTTTAAAAGTTAAGATAAAACATTTTAAGTAGAATCAATAGTTGAGAATCTTATTCTTGGTTCTTTATTTGGGGCTTCAAAAGGGTAATTCCTCTAGGTTGCAAGGTCACATTTATAAATTAATATTTATTTTTATAAATTGTTCTGTGTTTATACCAGATCACGTTTACGCATATAAAACAATAAATATAAGGGTTTTCAACATTTTTAAAGGTCACAGGTCCTTTTAAATGAGACGTCAGGAAGCCATTTCAACCACAAAAATCCCATAGTTCAAGTGTCAAATAATCCATAACTGTTACAAATGAAGCATGAATTTGCCATAGTTGTTTTTATAGATCTACTAGTATATTTGTATATTGTTTGTGAGTGTGTTTTTTTTATCATGACTAGAGTATTGTTAGATATAGGAAAGTGATTGTTGAAGCAGGTCTTCCTTTTTTGTGATATTTTGTTGTCAGTATTACTATTAGTATATTTGCTTACCTGGTACAGAAGATCACTAGAACAAATTATTATAGTTGCTTACCTGGTACAGAGGACCACTAAAGGAAAAAATAATAGATTTTGCATACTTCCTTTCTGGACATGCTCAGAAAAGTGTTGAAACTCACAATGGCTGAATTTATTTTTAAAATCGAAACATGAAAATTAAATGTCAATGATAACTATTATGATTCAGAACTTGATCTCAATACAGCTTTTTAGACCAAGATCTCCATACAGCTGCTTAGAGATTGATCTCCATACAGCTGCTTAGATCTTGATCTCCATACAGCTGCTTAGAGCTAGATCTCCATACAGCTGCTTAGAGCTAGATCTCTGTACAGCTGTTTCAAGCTTAAACTCCATATGGCTATTGCTTGATATCAATACAACTATTTATAGCTAGATCTCAATACAGTTATGTGGAGTTAGATCTTAATACAACTATATAGAGCTTGATCCCAATACAGCTATCTAGAGCTTGATCTCCATAACTATAGCTATTGCGAATCTCCATGCAGCTTTTTAAAGCTTGATCTCCATACAGTTACCAGGTATTTACTCTTTGATATCCATACAGTATACATTATTACTAGTTATAAATAGGTAAGCAACTATAGATTCAAATGAGCCTCTGGTTTGACAAAGTTCAGAGTAAATGAACACATTTAATAGGTTTTGCTGTGATATTTTTTTTTTAGCTTTTTTAACTATTGTAATATTTATTATCTGTAACCATGACTGAAAAATGGTTCAAGTGCTACTTAAAGTTATTGTCAGATCAAGATTAGATTTTGCATCGACCAATAAATATTGGATTGCAAGTGTTTGAATAAAGAAACATTTGAAGATATTTTTACCTCTCTTTTAGACAGCTTATTTTGCATTCATTTGAAAATAAATTCTTCCATGACAGGATAGTTATCCAAAAAAGTATCTAAATTAATACATCCTCCCATGTTTAACATGTGTAAAGAACAACCTTCAAAACTGTTGTTTTTTGCTATACATAGAATTACCACTTCATTATTCTTAGAAATAATTGAGTATAAGGATCATTAAATTTCAATAATAAAATTCACAAAGTTCTGTCCTCTGAATTTCCATAATATGGCTAAAATACAACAAATTCTTAATAGAATGCAACAAAATTAACCAAAAATGTAACAAATCTGTTTATTTTACAACCAAATGTCTAGAAATTGTGAATTTTGTTAGATACATGTATAGTACTGGAATCTGACTCAGAAAATACACAAGTTGTTTCTGGATTTTGACAATCCACCCCCCATCCCCCCCTAAAAAAACCAACCCAACCCCAACCATTACAACCTACTGACCCTATATTTATTCAGGATGTAATTGGAACCACATTTATACTTCTCTTTGGCCTAACTGAAAAATATTTGAACATAATGCACAAGTATATTGTGCCATGAGAATGCCATAATAATTAGTAGTTGTGCCATTAAAAGTTTTTTGAAACTTTCTGGACCAGAAAGAAAAGATTCTTCAGTTTTTAGATTTTCATTACAATTAAAATACACATAATTTTATTAAAATTAATAATTCTGTGAATTACTATCTTCCCAGATCTTGTGAATTTGTTTTTGTTACATCATTCATATGACAATCAAAGTTATATGCATCTTTTGTAATCATTCAGACATATATCTTATTTAATTTCGTAACATTAATGACATGACATAATTTTATCTTTTTGGAAACAAATTGTTAAATATGAATCAAAACCTATTCTAATTTTGAAAATCCCAATGAAATACTTTTATTTGAATTGATTTTGATAACATTTTTATTGTCCAGAGATTGAAGATCTTCAATGCTTATAAAAGTTTTTGTTTTTTTTTACTCTTAAAATAGTAATGGATCAAACTAATGGCATTTTGAATATTGAAATACTCATATTTGATTAATAGACATAATATTGAAGAGCAATTGAAAAATCTAAAATGTTAGTATATAGCTTTTTAGGTTTCTCAATAAATAGTGCTAGTTACTTATAATAGAATATCTTTAAGAATTTTTTTTGTTGTTGTATATTTTTTACAAAGTAATATGAATTATGTTTTTAAAAGTATGCTATACACTACGTAAGCTGTTCTTGGTAGCATTGAGTTTATGTGTAAACAGAAAGGCCTGAATTTAGGTTTTACTTTAATTTTCAGAATGATTTTGTTTCAGTTTTTCCAGTAACTAAGGGCCTTACATTATTTTCTATTATTCTGATAGAGTATATTAGATATACATGTACAGACTTTATATTTATTATTTTTTGGTACACTTCCTTTTTTACGAGTGCCATTTTTTTCTGATTACTTGAAGTTGTACAATATTCGAACAAATAGAAAATGTTTTATTAAAATAATTAGTTTGGATGTGTCATATTTCTTTTATACATTCAATCATTTGAATATTGGTGGTCTGAAAATTTTAAAATCCAGCCTCATTATAAAGTCTTACATGCTGATATGGTTTCATTTTCCATGCTTGAAATTTGTGAGTGTCAAAAAGCATTATCTAGTTTTAAACTGTACAATGATATAATTTCTAGTCTTTTCAAGTTTTTGTATTTACCTTTAATATTTGAGCTCAGTATTTTTGTCATATTTCTTTACTCTGTTGGTGCTTACTCAAGGATCTTTGATTTGGTAGATAGTATATATCTGTATTTATCTGTAACGTTTGAATTCCATTTAGGTCCTATATTGGAATTAAAAAATGATGATCAGATGTGTGAAGAGATTCCATTATAATAAGTTTTCTTGTTTTTTTTGTTTGAATAACCCACCTCAGCATAATGGATCAACACAATATATAAATTGGGTAGTATCTGTCTTTCAATTTACTTGAGTCCACAGTAGATTACTCATATTTTTCATGCTTGTAGAATGAATCTGAAGATTTGAGAATCTAGATATTCATAAATTATGTCTTATCTTTTGTATATTACTTTTTATGGCCTCGCAATGAAGTTGTCGGTGCCATATAGTTTTACCCTTGTCCAAAATTCCGAAATTCCGTAATTCCGTCATTCCCTCATTCCGCAACAAACCATTATACAGAGTTTTTTTTCTAAATGCCTTCAGATATTGGGCTGATTTTTGCTATTTTAGTTAACCATGATGAGTTACAGATCAAGTATAAGTTTTGTTCTGCTCGGCTAATTTTTGACCGAAATTACAGGCTATGTACTTAAATTGTTGAAAATCACAGTTATACAGACTTTTTTTCTATACGCCTCCAGATTTTTAGCTGATTTTTGATATGTGAGACAACCATCATGTATGTGCCCTCATGTGTTATTGAAATTGCAGATTTTTCAACTTTTTGAGACAGGGCCATTCGTGTTGCTTTGACACATCTAGTTTATATAAGGAACCAACATTATTTTTCTGTCTCCTATCTAGCACTGTATATTGCAGTCGGCCAATTAGATTAAACAACTTCCTGGTCACATTTGTTTGTCCCTTGTGTAATATCTGTTGACCTTTTAAGACCATATACGGCAATGTACATGTTTTCTTAAATTAAAAAAAACAAAGATTATTACCCACCCACCATCCATTAAAATTAAAAATGAATAGTTTTCTCTGTGTTAACTGTTTCATTAATTAATTAACCCTTCTGTTCCAACTATCAGTGGGTTCATATTTTTTTTCTAGATTATGATTTTTAGAAGATTTCTTCATATATGTTATAACCGTAATTTTTATAAGTGTTATTTATTTATAGAATTGTCTCAGTGCTCTTTTTTATAATGTAGATTTCCATTTATATTTGTCAATAAAAGTTCTTGTATGTTTTGAAGAATATGCTTGCTTTAGTACTTTTATGCCTTAAGCTGACTTGGATAGGGATTATTGATGGTATGCATCTTATTGTTCACAATAAATAGAAAGTTTTGTTTTCATGAAGTAATTTGATTTTACAGAGGATTAGACATGAACAAAGTTTGAATCTCTATATTAAGGATCGAGGTCACACAGTATTTATATCTTTTTTTAGGGAATCTAATACAATGTAGTACATACATTTCAATGAAATAAGCAACAACTATAGCACAAACATGACGAACAAGGGTTTTACTACAAGTCCGCAAATATGTACACTTATGAGCAAAATACATTTATACTGTTAGTAAAAATGCCTTGTAGTAAAAAAAGTAAAACCACAAAAATACCGAACTCTGAGGAAAATTTAAAATGGAAAGTCCCTCATCAAAATTGCCAAATCAAAATCTACTACAATGTAGTATATGTAGTTCAATGAAATGAGCAACAACCATACCACACACATGACAAAAATGGTTTTGCTACAAGTCTGCAAATATTTACACTTATGAATAAATAAGCAAAATGAATTTATTCTGTATATAATAATGCCTTGTAGTGAAACTACAAAGAAAAAATCAAAAGAGAAAGTCTCTTATCAAATGACAGAATCAAAAGCTCAAACACATCAAACGATTGTATAACAACTGTCATAGTCCTGACTTGGTTGAGGCCTTTCAACATACAACAATTTCATTCTAACTATGCTCAACAAGATTTTTTCAATCATGAATAGTTTATCAATACAAATTTACACATATTTAATTCTGTAGAATCTTTTGTTTACAGTTAAATTTTTCACTTTTTGTCCCGTGAATGAGGTGTCACAGGGACATAGAAATACCGGGCGTCCATCTAAACTGTCATTTTGGCGCTCTTATGAAACATTTGTAAGGTGATTTTTATAAAACTCATATTCTAGTCTATATCAACAATGCCTTGGAAAAGTTCGAAAATGTGTGCTAATCAATCATTTAAAAAAATTATGCCCATGGAAATATTAATTATATAAAAAATTGCATTGAAAGTGCAATAATGTGTACCATTTTCGCTAGACTTTATCAAATTTATGTCAAAGTTTTATATTGGCAATGTCCCAGACAAGATAAAAAAATCACTGCTGATCAAAAAGAGTTGTTGTTGCCTTTTGGTAGATAAAATGTGTGCAACTTGGGGATCATAATTTGATTTATCATATTTCGTTGCTAGTTTTACAAAAACAAAACGGTCACTATTTTGAAAATAACATTGAAAATCGTTTTGAGGTGACTGCACTCAATCTGGCGTCGTTTTGCTAAAAGATGACATCACCTTGAACGAAGATTTTTGGGTCACGTCGATGGTGAGAATATGCGAGACTGATTTGATAATTTGACGTCGATCGGCATATACCAAATACATGTATAAGAGCAAAAGTTCACGATCACAACTTTTCGGCTTCGAAATGTTTTTTGAGGGGTTTTGATGGGTTGATTGTACACATTATCAGAGATTGACATTTTATCAGTATATCACTTCATTAACGAAATTGACATCGTACAAAAATCTTAATACATGTATCGTATAAAAGCACAAGGTGATAAACTACCTTACTATCTAACTCTCATGAATTTAAAAGTAGCGAAGAATATGCAATTGATAAACTTTGACATCTTGATAAAATGGTCACAAATTTGTGAACTTACTTTTGTGACCTAGTAGACGTCTTTATCTAACTAAAATCTTATCAGTTTTCATCCAAATGAAAATGAATGTTATTGATTTTGTGGTGGTTCTTTGTTGTGTTTCGTCTATAAGATGTAAGTTTCTGAACTATTTATAAAACTCAAATGTAGATATGTATATGATTTTCTACCGTAAGACTTAAATTACCATAGCTGTATTTGGCAAACCTTTCAATTTTGCGTCTTTTATTTGACCTTTTATCCTTTTTGATTTGAGTATTCCTGACGAGTCTTGTAGACTAAACACCGTCTTACGTACACAGTTGTTATCTTTGTATCTAAGATGAACATATTTTCTTCTCAAGGGCATCAACAGCCCTATAGTCAGCACTTCTGTGTTGACATGAATTATCAGTGATTAGGATTTAACTGTTAACAAAGCTTTATTTTTTTTTCGACATGCTATAAAAGAGCGCCATTTTCGGGCCTTATCGAACCAACTCATTTCTACCTTAAGAAATAGGTAACACTAGCTTTAATTGCTTTTTGTTTTGGAATTAAAAACCTTTTTGTACTTTTTGTCGAGCCTACGACTTTCGCAAAAAGCTCGACATAGGGATAGTGATCCGGCGGCGGCGGCGGCGTTAGCTAACTTCTTAAAAGCTTTATATTTTAGAAGGTGGAAGACCTGGACGCTTCATACTTTGTATAAAAAGGCCTCATGTTTCGAAGTTTCCGTCAGTCACGTGTCAGTTGTCCTTGACCTCATTTTCATGGTTCAGTGACAACTTGAAAAAAAAGTTAATGTTTTTTGTAATGTTAAATTCTCTATTATTATAAGTAATATGATAACTATATTTGATATGTGCGTGCCTTACAAGGTCCTCATGCCCGCCAGACAGTTTTCACTTTGACCTCGACCTCATGTCATGGATCAGTGAACAAGGTTAAGTTTTGGTGGTCAAGTCTATATCTCAGATACTATAAGCAATAGGTCTAGTATACTCGGTGTATGGAAGGACTTTAAGGTGTTCATGTCCAACTGGCAGGTGTCATCTGACCTTGACCTTATTTTCATGGTTCAGTGGTTATAGTTAAGTTGTTGAGTTTTCGTCTATTTTTATTATATGTCAAGCTGGCAGGTGTCATCTGATCTTGACCTCATTTTTATGGTTCAGTGGTCAAAGTTAAGTTGTTCAGTTTTGGTCTTTTTATCTTATACTATATGCAATAAGTCAACTATATTTGGTGTATGGTAATATTTTATGATCTATATGTAAGTCGCACAGGTTTTATTTGACCTTGACCTCATTTTCACGGTACATTGCTCAGTGTTAAGTTTATGAGTTTTGGTCGTTTTTCTTAAACTATAAGCAATAGGTCAACTATATTTGGTGTATGGAAGAATTGTTAGCTGTACATGTCTGCCTGGCATGGTTCATATGACCTTAAACTTATTAACATGGTTCATTGGTAAATTTTTAGTTTTCTTGGTTAATGTTAATTTTATGTGACAGTTGTAATAAAGCTTTATATTTAGGACTATCACATAAAATCAATGATAAGTAAAGAAGTCGAGATATTTCAGTGTGTGCACTCTTGTTGAATAAGGGCGTCACTAATGAGTCTTTTTCAGATGACACAGACGTCTGACGTACACATTTTGAATCCTGGTATCTATGATGAGATTATTTACAAATCCTGATTTGATGCCACTGCTGGTGGAGGTTTCCTCCCTCAGAGCCCACTTCTATGTTGACATGGCTGATCATTGATATAGTCAACATTACAAAATAATTGTTAAGAACTCCAAACATTTTGAATAACTTAGGATTTTCTATCCGCAGGAATAGATTAGCTTAACTGTATTTGGCAAAACCTTTTGAACTTTTTGGGGTCCCCAATGCTCTTCAACTTTTTGTGCAAAATGTTAATCTTGATATCTATGATGAGTTAATTTACAACCAATGTTGGCTACTGCCAATGCTGATGGAGGTTTTCTCCCAAAGGGTAATATCACCAGTCAAGTCGTCAGCTCTTCTGTGTTGAAATAGTTTATCATTGGTGTGGTAAACATTATGAATTAACTGTGATAATTTGAAAAATACTTAGAATTTTCTACCCAATGACTAGACTACCTTAGCTGTATCTTGCAAAACCTAACAATTTTTAAGGTCCTCAATGCTATCCATTTCGTTCATTTTTTATAAAACGTTTTCGATTCATGCGTTACTGAAGTGGAAACGCACACCTGTCGTACAAAACTTTAATACTTGGAAATATGATGAGTTTATTCACAACCACTGGGTTGATGCCCCCGCTGATTGAGGTTTCCTTCCCAAATATTCCACTAGCTAAGTAGTCAGAATTTCTCGTTGACATGAATTATCATTGATATGGTCATAATTAAATTTCTTTTCGCTGAGACTTGGGGTTTCCCCTGTGTTATAGTTATACTATTTGTAAGTTCAAAACTGGTTAGTGAGAGTTGTTATATAATAAGTTCTTGTTTTGGTATTAAATATATATGGGTAATATATGCACGTGAAATACTTTGGCGGTTTAAAAGGTGTGGTTCCGTTATATTATATAAAGACAATGTGTGGGTGTCATTTCATCGAAAGTGCTCACAGTAACTACGACAGTTTGCAGTTTATTGTCACGTAAGAATGTATATGATTATAATACCAAGTTTTATTTCAATCCATTTAAATGTATTGGACAATTTTGTTTGTACTTATATGTTGGTTTATAATGTTATTAAACATTGCTTACTAGAAATGAAAAGTTACTGCGAGCAACTAAACCTATATCTAGAGTTTTGGTTTATTTATTATACCTAGGATTTTAGAAAAGAAATGTTTTAAATTCGGACGAACATGGCGAGGGAGAATTTAATTAAATATCTTCTGTTTAGTAACTTAATATTTTTTTCGAAATACTAAGGTTTTTCTATCCTAGAATAGATTACCATAACTTTATTTGGCTAAATTTTTCGGAATTTTGTGTCCTTAATGCTCTTCGACATCTTACTTCAATTTTGCTATACAACTTTTTTGATACGAGCGTAACTAATGAGTATTTTGTAAACGAAACGCATGTCTGGCGAACAAAATCTCAATCCTAGTTTCTATGATGACTTTATTAACTATGCGATTAAGTTTCAGAAACATAGACAGGTGTCTTCACAAACTGACAAGCTCTTTATCGTTCTGAGTCAACAATCGTCAACAATCAGAGGCCAATGCCAAATTATTTAAATAATAAAATCCCCATATAACAAAAATGGAAAAAAAACAAAAAAATAAACAACAACAAATCAAATATGACATACGGCTACCATTGGCAGAATTTAGAAAAGATCCCTTGCCGCTACGAAACGAAAGAATGAGCAACACAAATCCCACCAAAACAGATTGTAATTTCAAATCATTAAGAAAGGTAAGCACAACTTGCTCCAGATGAAGCACACGTCGTGCTGTGGATAGTAGGTACTTAATTTGAAAGACTCGTATGAGCTTACAATGTAAGACTTGTTCAAGTTTAATACGTTTTAGTTTTAACTTTTATTCAGGCTGTAAAGATGGATGGACACAATTTGGAAATAAGTGTTACTTCTTTAGTCGACAAGTTGAACCATGGATTGAAGCAATTGTAAGTAGACCCGCTTTTGCCAGATTTCTTTTTTCCTAATTATTTTTGTTTTTGGAAATCCCCCCCCCCCCAAAAAAAAAAAAATAAATAAAAAAAAAATAAAAACAAACAACCGATACCGGAGGGACATTCAAACTCTTAGATTGAAAAAAAAACTGACAACGCCTTGGTTAAAAAAGAAAAAGACAAACAGACAAAGAATACTAGTAGTACACAAGACATCACAGGTGCTCCGGTGGGGTAAACAGAACCTGCTCCACATGTTGCATCCGTCGTGTTGCTAATTTTATTACAAAACCGGTAAATATTCTCATTCGGTTAGTCACGTTTGTGAAAAGGAACGGGATTTTAGTTACGACATAAGGAACATATCCGATATCATCTGTGAATAATCATATTAAACACCTAATTTCATTCATAACGCAACTAAATAGCATTCAGGTTTTTCATCATTAATCAGAACTGTTATCATCTGTACTAATTTTGTATCTGGTTATCAAACACTAGAACTTATACCTAGTCAAGATGAAATATCAAGGACGGACAGTATTTTTCGAGAAATCAGCAATATAACATTTCTATTCTATATCCTGAAATGTGTGGAGGGGTAAAATTAACATTATCAATTATAAAAAAAGATAAAAAAATAACGTATACTTTCATTTTGAGCGTAGGGATTTGATATTTACAAAGAAAGACGAGGAGAGTCCCATCTTATGTGAAATAAAATAAATGAAATTTGTTTCAAATCCAGTTGACAGTACATGAAACTCAACATCCGAACAAGAGGAACTGACACCCTACTTCATGACTATAAAATGTCATGTTATATTCTAATGATAGGTGAGAAAACCAATATAACAGAATATAAGGAGGCAAAAATCGTAAGACAATATTTCTGTCTGAAATCATAACAGAAAATAAATCATACCGAAAAGTGAACAAAAAGATTTCGTCATATAGTTATATTAGAATAGAATTGTTGTTTGGGCTAGGAATACGCACCATGCAGTATTTGCATTCTTCAATTATTGATTTTCCAGTCCTTTTGTCGTGTCTTTGATGCGAAATTAGCCGAGCCATTGACTGTAGAGGAATCACATTATTTGATTAGTCACAGTCAGCATATTGGTATGTATTTCTTTTAAAAAGATTTCCTTAAAAAAAAATTAAATTTCAAATCTTCTATGAATGCCTGCACGATATATGTCTGAATGAATTTACAAATTAGATTATAGAAAAAAAAACCTCGCTTCTATGCTGTCTAAGCCCGGTACTTTAAGTCCATTATTTCATTTCCTTAATGTTTTATTTTCAAAAAAACCACAATTCCAACATAAAAAATCCCATCATGACAACCAGTTTTTTGTTGGTTTTTGTTTTAGGAAAGAGGCTTATTTATGCGCATGTTTATTGATTGAGGTTGTTATACTCCGGATGTCGTACTAGACAGGTTACAATGTATATATATTTGTGTTAGAAAAAAACGATCAAAATTAGTTAAAAAGTATTTTAAGGAAATAAAAAAAATATATATATTTTTGCAGGAGGAACTTTTTGGATTGGTATATCAGACGTAATAATTGAAGACAGATGGATATACACAACCGGTCAAACACCGATTACAGTTAATCATTTTCAATCAGGACAACCTAATGGACATACTTCCCAAAACTGTGTGGCATTATACGGTGGTTACCATGGATATTGGAATGACGATAACTGTCTTGCCAACAACCAGTTTATTTGTGAGACAGATGCTGAGTAAGGTTCTTTATGAAAGAACAATTCTTGTCAAAAAGAACACTCAAACAAAGCGTGGAGGTTTTTCTATTCACACAGAAAAATAAATTGAGACCCTATTCTACATTTGATACAATAGATACAGTTAGTCTGCCTCATATCTAAACTACCATATAGAAATTGACAATAAGGGTGGGGTGAGAGCTAAATTTTACGATAAAAGAGACCCTTTCAGGGCTTGTATATGTAGTAAGGAATGAAAACCATACGTTATTAATTTCAGGCGTCCGCGAATAAATATCTTACAGTTAATTATACTTTCTTCGAAGATGATTACTTCTAACAAGGAAACCATCAAACTAAAAGTTTCAAGTGATGACGTTGAAATAGTTCCTTCGAAAGGTTAACGAACACCATTACTAATAAAATGAAAATTGTCAACCTATTTTACAGGAGTAAAACGACGGGTGTCATATTTGGAGTAGGATCTGATTACCCCTTACGTAACGTAGCAATGGGATCAACCCCGTTGCAGACTGGTGTTTGTTGCTCCGTCTTTGTTTTTGTTGTGTTGTCCAAACTGTTCTCTTTTCGTCGTTTGGTTTCTTCTGCCACTATTCTTTTAAATTTAAGATATGATTGGTCCTTTTTCTGATTATTGTAAACAGCAAATTAAATTAGCATACCTACATGAAGTTTGTTTTTCCCTTTATAGGTCCACACAGTCACCGATTGTTGGTTGAACATTGCTGTTATATGAAAAAACAGTTATCTAATTAAAACTATCTCTATATTTTGTTTTTGATATCTCCGTTTCCTATCTTACTTTTAGTTAAGAAACATTCGCCATTTCAAGAGGCTCAACAGTGATAATCAAAGCATATTCAAAACCGTTACAAAACATCTTGAAATGACAAACAGTATGTTGTTCAATAGAATAATTGGTTAATAAGATTATGGGTGGAATCAATAGCATTTTCTTTATACGAGTCTATGCAATAAAACTATACTCGGTTACTTCAAAGATAAGACTATACATAAGATAATGCATGTACCTAGTCAGGAATATGACAGTTGTTATCCATTCGTTTGATGTGTTTGAGCTTTCAATTTTGATATTTGATTAGGGACTTTTCGTTTGATTTACTCGAAGTTCAGTATTTTTGTGATTTTTTTTTTGTAATTCTTTTCCTTACACTAAACCCATTGCATCCAATATTTTTTAAATGCTAAACGATAACACAATCAGTATTAATTTAATGTAGCAGATGTGCATTTCGATCATTAATGTCTCTTAAGTGATGATCGAGATTAACATATATGATTTCCAAAACCTAGCTAATACACACGTTCAAGAGCTGACAAAACCAAAAAGAGCCAACAGTAAATCCAAATGTGGAAGAGGAATCATAGATATGTATGAGGGGAAAACATCCCTAAATTCACAAAAAACAGGCCTTCCCCTCAAAGATTCAAACTTCCGACTGCTATCATTTATCACCCCAATCTATTACATTTCTATTGGCCATTATTCCTAAAGTACTCGAGACCTTAAAAAAGTGTTCTGATGTAAATTACTGCAATTTCAATCAGATGATTCTTCTTAAAAAAATTCCAAAGATCGATTTCCCAATCTTCAACCACAGGCATTTGTATTCACTATTGCTCTACACTTTTTTTGGTCAAGCTTAACCGAATGCATAACGGATGATATCGATTTACATGTTAACAACACGAACTTGAACAGTTGATTCTGAACTGACATTGGACTAAACGATCACATTCATGTTTTACGAAGCCAAATGAATTATAGCCAATGTTATAAGCCTGTATTCCAGTGGTTTTCGTTGGTTGTTGTCTGTTGTATTTGCTTCTGGTTTATTGTTTTTAGCATATATCAAACCATTGGCTTTCCCATTAAATTATTACATTTGTTAACTTCTTTACCTTTGTTTTTATCTGATAGCAGTCTCATTTACAAGCATGTCACATCTTCTTGTTTTAATACATGTGTAGTTAATGACAATCAAGTGCTCTCTAAGAACTTAAATTAATTTGGAATGATAGCTTGAATTAAATATAACCTGATCATTTCATAGAGATTCGAACGTAAAACTCGCCGTACGCACTTTACATCTATGCTACGATCATACAAAAAGTCCGCAAGTGCTATGGTGAATGAAACACAGTATTCAACCAAACACTATTTGGAAGATAAAAAATGGCTGGAAAAAATCATATCCAATTAAATTGATGGTTAAAATCAAGTATTCACTAAACAAGCCATTAAACTCATATAATTGATATATTGAAAAGGAACTTCCCGATAATCATTTAAACTGAAGGCAGAAATTTCGAGAAAAGCTATTGTCATTTATCATACAAGAGTATCAAATAATATAAAATTTGGTGACTTTGTTGAACGCATCAGTCCCATCGAACTAGAGATAAAGGATACAACAGATACAGTTAAGTCGGCCTCATATCTTGACTTACGCCTATAAATGGACTATTAACCGGGTTTGTTATAAAACGAGCATCACGATGGGTGCCACATATGGAGCAGAATCTGCTTAGCCTTTCGGAGCACATGAGATCACCCCTAGTTTTTGATGGGGTTCGTGTTGTTTATTCTTTAGTTTTCTATGTTGTGTCATCTGTAATTTTGTTTGTCTTTTTCACTTTTAGCCATGGCGTTGTCAGTTTATTTTCAATTTATGAGTTTGACTGTCACTCTGGTATCTTTCGTCCCTCTATTAAGCTTAGTTAGCTTTTCCCAGTTGGGGAGAACATTTCAATACTATTTTACAAATTTATGTGTCGCTTTTTATTTTATTGTTTAAGCTAGTCATTATATTGTAAGTTGCACTGTGTTTTTTTAAATTTTTTTTTATTATTTTGATGTTTAGTTTATGACATATGTTTTCTTACAGGACGATTTGTTTTATTTGTAGCTCTAATGATTGTGTCCTATTGCTAATTATGACACTTTGACTGGGTACAACAATGCTGTTTATCATATCCACTCATCTTGTCTCGCATTGGGGTTTTCACCATTCTATTTTGTAAAAAACCAAAACAAAAAACAAAAAAAAAATGAATAAACATTGACATTCTTATGTGACGTTTACATTTTCTTACGTCAGACACGCGAAGTAATGAATGTGTTTTTAATCTGATAGATGTTTTTGTGCTTTTTTGTAAATGATTGTTTGTTTTATGATTATAACACATTGACGACTGCTGTACCTAAATGTTGACTATTTGATTGTTTATGTCTGTTTTGTTCACGCATTGTTGTAAATATAACGGAATTAGATGAGACTGTCATACAAGTGAGAGGTTTAGCACTATAAAACCAGGTTTAATCCGCCATTTCTAAATTAGAAATGCCTGTATCAAGTCGGGAATATGTCAGTTGTTGTCCATTCGCTTGATGTGTCTTGACATTTATTTTTTTTTATTAGGGATTTTCCGATTGAAATTTCCTCAGAGTAAGAATTTTTTAAGATTTTACTTTTTGTTCGGGTTTTTAATTAATTGATCAAAAGATGATATTTGAACACCGGTTAACTACTGATGCCTACAATATTAATTAAAATCCAGTACATGTGATTTAACCAAGTCTATCTATCTGGATACCGTGTTTCATTTGTAGTTGAGCAGTTATATAAGTGGTAGATGCGGGTTTTTGCACTGTTCTACTTTTTAAGGTATATATGTAACGCATTATGTATATTAAATACAAAATTGATAAAAGTATTTATTTTGCTCAACACATAGCTGGTATTTTTCTGACATTTTCGTTTATCAAATGTCGTCGGGTCACTTGATTCAAATCAAACAGTAGATACATTTGGTTTGCACTTTAAAAAATGTTTAAGACGATTTATATAACGGGTGAAGGTTTGGTACCATTTGAACGTGTATTTCCGCTGCATTTACACCTGTATGAAGTCAGGAATCTGATGTTCAGTAGTTATTGTGTGGTGATGTGGTTCATGAGTATTTTTCTCGTTTCTCGTTTTTTATATAGATTAGACCGTTGGTTTCCCCGTTTAGTAATGCTTTAGGCGACCTTTTATACTGTTATAGTTTGCTGTTCGGTTTGAGCAAAGTCTCTGTGTTTAGGACAGTACCTTGACCTATAATGGTTTACTTTCATAAAGTGTGACTTTAATGGAGAGTTATCTCATTGCCACTCATACCCCATCTTCCAATATCTCATGTAGCATTAAAGGCAGTGAGCGACGACCAGTAATCAACATTATGAATATATTAAGAGATATAATTTTACATTGTTCATATTGAATATTTGTATATCGGTACATGCATTTAATATAGAAAAAAAAATTATCAAGACTTTTAGAATTGGTTGTTTCTACTGATAAGCAAGCTATCTAATGACTGTAAAAATGCGAATATTCCAATTTGATGAAGGCGTTACACAATCGTTCATTTTCTGCGCTAAACTGTTTTATGTTTCTGAATTGTTTGGGGGTTTGGATGTATCAAATAGTAATGCTTTTTTTAAAATAAATTATGAGTCTATTTGGTGCACAATAGTTTATGCTATTCATAAACAGACGATAATGGTGAATAACATCAGCACTTTGTGAATGCCACTATATAACTACATGTTGCGCTATTGAGAAAGATGTATAGTAACTAGTCTAAGATTGAAATATTGACAAATTTGCAACTAATGACTGAACATCAAATGAATCATTGACTGCACCTAGCGCACGAGTTGTTATTGGTATTTGATCATCAGTAAACGTTTTCTCCAATATCTTTATTCTTGAACTAGGTTTTTTCTTTCAAGTACATTGATCATGGACTTTTAAATAAAGTAGAAAATGAATGGAATTGCATCTTTTTTTTCGCACTCACCATTTTTTATGCAACGTCAACGACAACGTAATTATAACATCCATTCTTGTACAATGTTGTCTGACGTCGTAGGAGTGCAATTACCAGATTTAGTTCACATGTAATTTTTAATTCTTTTTTGTTTCACCATGAAATCAGGGTTATTTATTGCCACCAGTATAACACTATAAAATTGATCCAGTTAGAAAGATGTAAAAGATTTTTGTTTAATGCTTTTGATTTAGAATTGTTTGATATTTTATTAATGAACACTGTGTGCATTTGCATTGATACAGTATTGAGGTATTGAGAATAATGAAGCTATATATAGTTTTGATTATATAAAATTGAAAAGCAGTTGAAATAACTCAGACTTATATGTCCCTTAGTTCTAAAGTTTGAATTTCCCATTACCTATAGCTATAAGGCAAGCTTCACGACTGTTTCTTGTATGACTCAGCATGGTGAAAGTGTGTTGCGTTGTATGTGTATAATTAAGTCTGATTTTTACTTGCTTCGATTAAAAATAGATTTTCATTTAATCATCTATTATCTTAATTTCAAAGGCATGCATGTACATCAGATTGATGTCTGTCTCTTCTGGTCAAGATTTTAAATAAACACAGCTTTATATGCCCGCTTTCGCTGAAATGCTACCAAACGAACAAATCACTATTTGCTCTCTTGTCAAATGCATGATTTCGACACATTTTGAAATCATATTGTACATGCGTTCTCTTGATTAATGATTGCATGTAAAATATCAAATGCTGCCTTTTACAAATCATATTCATTCTTTTTTTTTTTAATGAGAGTGAACAAGATATAATGGGTCTCTCGATTTCAATGTCGTAGCCGTATTACGTGGCAATATTGTAAAGGTATTGATGTAGTGCATCAATAATTTTGTATTCCTTCAGTATAGCAGAAACGTTTGCTTTTGTGTTAGCATGTCATACTTCTGCTATTCTCCTGTACTTTCCTCCTTTTACGCAAAAAATATTGATATCAATCACTATTAACAGTCAATATATACATGATATTACAATTTATTATATTAATTAAATAAATGATTTTTATAATGATTTATATTTTATAAAATTAGGTTTTCGGTTTCATATTGCCTTTGTGCTCTAATATTCAATTAGGTATTCCATTTCATTAAATTGTCATATTGGACATACAATAAGTTTTGGGTTTTTAAAAAAGAAATCATAGCAAGTTATTAAATATTTCTGGCATCAAAATTCTTAAAAAAGATATAATATTTGATCATGTTACTGCAAAATGTCAAAGTAATTATTAAAAAATGGATTTATGTTTTGTGTAACAGGTTGAAAAAACAACATATTATATGATATTGACTTTTTAATGACACGTAATAAAGGTATGAAACTATTTCATTCTTCTACATTGAACAAAAATCTAATTGAATGATTGTTCTTCTATTGAAATTGTTTTAAATACATATACTATATTTATTTCATATTGATAGATTTAACGAATATTTGTTTTACTATAAATTCATTATCGTTTTTGCTTCCTAATTTATCTTATTTCAAGAAATAAGATTCAATATAAATTTCAATGAAAGATTCGAGTCAATTATCTTTCTCACAGTTCTGTCTAGGGGAGGGTATAATGTAAGTATTGCATTATTGCTATTCTTGTACAAAATGAAGAAGGGAATAACCATAGTTTTTCTTTAACTTCGATGTCCTTAATTTGCATGTTCTATTTTCACTTGATGCATTGAAACGAACATTAGGTATCAATGCACAATTAAACACATAATACACATCATGTTAGTCGCGGTTTCAGGATTTGATTTTAAAGCGGAGGATAAAAGGAGGCCTGAGAAGTAAACAGTTATCAAAGGTACCAGGATTATAATTTAGTAAGGAACTTTTATTGACTCAAAATTGGCTGTATATTTACCTGCATATGTCATTAAGAGGGCGCAGCGGATACGTCCCACCTGAATCCAGACATTTAGGTTATTTCTATCAGAATGACTTTCGTCATTAACACACCTAAAGACCATTTGTTTTATTTCTACTGTTTAACATCTTACCCTAATTTAAACACTAAATAGTTGCAATTGCCAAACAACCAATTTTATTCTCTTTATCATGTATAAATTAAAAATATAGTGTTCATATCTCTCTAAATAATTTACCTTAACTTTAACTTCTAGATAACCACGTATATCCAGAATTATGCATGTATTAATATTTTCCATACCAATTCGACATTAATGTTAATACTGGGATAAAAATGATTAATATTAATTTTCATAATCAGAAAAAAGATACATTCATTTAATTTGATTTGCTAGTTTAAGGTAACAAAAACACCACAAACACTGTTTTTTAACAGGTTTAGAGTAATTCTAGAGTATGGCGACCTTTACATATGTTCTATACTGGGTTGGGTCATTGCTTGTCTGACACCTAAATCTAAAGGAAAAAAGATCTAGAGAAAAAATAATTGAAATGAACATGTTTAAATTTTGAGACCTAAGTTAATTAATATTTTATTATTTCAAGTACAATTTGAAGTAGATAGATGATTTGCAGACTGATGAAAGAGGGACGAAAGATACCAAAGGGACAGTCAAACTCATAAATCTAAAAAAAACTGACAACGCCATGGCTAAAAATGAAAAAGACAAACAAACAACAGCACACACGACACAACATAGAAAACTAAAGAATAAACAACACGAACCCCACCAAAAAACTAGGGGTGATCTCAGGTGCTTCGGAAGGTTAAGCAGATCCTGCTCCACATGAGGCACCCGTCGTTTTGCTTATGTGATAACAAATCCAGTAAATAGTCTAATTCGGTAGGTCACATTCATGAAAGGGAAGGGGATTGTAGTTACGACGTAAGGAATATATCCGATATCATTTGTGAAACGGTTATTCCATAACGGTCAACCAACTCGTGATGGCGTCCGTAAAATTTACAAAGGGATGATTTCAACTTCACCATTTAGAACTCTTGGTTTAATAGCTTCCTTGTGAGCAGCAACCCTCTATCAAGAAAATCATGATAGGAAATGCAAGCACGGGAATATCGTATCAATTGGGAGATATGTACCCCGTATGGAGGTGCTGCTTGAATGTTGCTACTTAGTTTAAGGTAACAAAAACACCACAAACACTGTTTTTTAACAGGTTTAGAGTAATTCTAGAGTATGGCGACCTTTACATATGTTCTATACTGGGTTGGGTCATTGCTTGTCTGACACCTAAATCTAAAGGAAAAAAGATCTAGAGAAAAAATAAGTGAAATGAACATGTTTAAATTTTGAGACCTAAGTTAATTAATATTTTATTATTTCAAGTACAATTTGAAGTAGATAGATGATTTGCAGACTGATGAAAGAGGGACGAAAGATACCAAAGGGACAGTCAAACTCATAAATCTAAAACAAACTGACAACGCCATGGCTAAAAATGAAAAAGACAAACAAACAACAGCACACACGACACAACATAGAAAACTAAAGAATAAACAACACGAACCCCACCAAAAAACTAGGGGTGATCTCAGGTGCTTCGGAAGGTTAAGCAGATCCTGCTCCACATGAGGCACCCGTCGTTTTGCTTATGTGATAACAAATCCAGTAAATAGTCTAATTCGGTAGGTCACATTCATGAAAGGGAAGGGGATTGTAGTTACGACGTAAGGAATATATCCGATATCATTTGTGAAACGGTTATTCCATAACGGTCAACCAACTCGTGATGGCGTCCGTAAAATTTACAAAGGGATGATTTCAACTTCACCATTTAGAACTCTTGGTTTAATAGCTTCCTTGTGAGCAGCAACCCTCTATCAAGAAAATCATGATAGGAAATGCAAGCACGGGAATATCGTATCAATTGGGAGATATGTACCCCGTATGGAGGTGCTGCTTGAATGTTGCTACTTAGAAATGGAAAGTTCACAATTGGAAAGCTGAAATCATCTCTTTTGTCGTTAAGTTTTGTTTTCAACCGACCCTCAATGTCAATTTCTAGATGTAAGTCAAGATATGAGGCCGACTTAACTGTATCTGTAGTATCCTTTATCTCTCGCTCGATTGGATAGATGCGTTCCACATAGTCACCAAATTTTGAATTATTTAGTGAAAGAACATCATCTTAACCTAAGGACATATAGAAAATTTAAACGGCATAAAAACTTTTGCTTTCACAACTGCCAATATTAAAGATTAATGTAGTCAATTTACACAGCACATTCACTTTCAATCGCAAATTATATATCCACATTAGTACAACTGAGTCATCCTCTTTTGTTCTGACACTAATGTAGCTAAAATCCATTTTTCTCTTATAGGTTGCATTTCTGTTAATATCAACAATGCAATTTTCAAAAGGAATTCTTTTTACGGCTAAACAGTACCACTTTTTCAATGCAGTTGTGAAAAAAAATATATCTTGAAGTTCATTTGCACTACTACTTTTTTCAAAGGTCAGAATATAGAGCATTGCGGCATATTTTCAACATTTATATGTTGAATAAAAGTATGTACTACTCATTTCTTGACTTTAAGGTGGTACCCAACACCTTGACTAAGATTAAGTTGGCTCGTTTAATTTTCATAAAAATTTGTCAAAATATTTACTTTGACCCTTTGAAAAAACTATAAATATTTCACCAAACTTGAACCAATCATTTTCTCGGAAAAAATGGTTGGATAGATAGCAGTTTGACAAACACTTATTTTGATCATCGAGAAGCTTAACATTTTCTTAAAAAAGCAACGTTATTAAAATGTTTAGCTGATTTTACAGAGTTATCTCCCTGTAGTGTTAGGTACCACCTTAAGTTTTCCACAAATTTTTATTTGACCGCTATGCATTTAAAAGATAACTGTGTTGTATATGAAGCTTTAAGGACTTCCATCGGTAGTTTTACTGTCGCAAATTTAGTTTACCTGGCAACGCGTAGCGGAGATAAATAAACGGGTAAATATTTTATTTGAATAAAATGTTGTTAAAACGGGTATTTGCGACAGTTAAACTACCGATGGACGTCGGCAAAACTTCAAATACAATACAGTTATCACTATTCTAATGCAAAACAAGTTCATAATTAAATTTCAATCATTATTTCAGTGTAAAATCTTTATTAAGGACAATTATTTCGTCCCTACACTAGGTGACTTCATAGGTATGAATCCGGCGTCAAACATAAAGACTGAGCGTTTTATGGTTTCTGTGCCGCTTCAGAATGTAATAAAATTTGATAAAAAGAAGATTTTAGGTGCAACATGTGATTTTTTGGCTTCTTATTGTAGAAATTACATGTCAACACATTCAGCAATTCAAAATGTCGGCTTCCTTAGTTACAGACAAGGAGATAGATAATTTTACTCTAACTGTCATCCAATCAGAAACATTGATACAAAATAATTGCATTAGAAATTTATATTGACGGTTAGCATTCCTAAGTTATGTCTCTACTTGATTAAACACAGCAATCATATCTAGGTATTAATTATCTACGAATATTATATATCTCCAAACATCAGGGGTTGTTTGTGAAACAGTTGTAATTACAAAGTGCCATCTAAGGTCGTTTAATACACGTCTTAGATAAATGCTTACTATTGACAACAAACGAGAGTCGAGAGACGATAAACATTTTGAAGGGGTTGTCTCAAAAGATGTTTGACTTTTTTCTATCGTTAACATAATGCTTTATGTAAAGTCAAATAAAGCATAATAAAGTAATGATTTCATTATTTTCAGTCAATTAAATTGTGCCGTCTTTCTACCAAACTAGCACAAAGTCTAAAACTCTAATTTATTTAACATTTAAATCTGCGAATAGCATGTTTGACATTAAGTCGTAATTATTGGATACTGATTGGCATATATTTCATCCGCTAATATAAAAAGGGTCTCTATCTCTTGTGAACAGTTGTCTCATTGGCAATAATACCAAAACTTCTTTTTTATATCTATGAAATCTAGTTAAAGTCCGTGTTCTATTTCTGGCATCGGGTTTAATTGTTGTGCATCAATTTTGGTGGCCAAGGAAACCGCTGTGTACAACATGTACAACTCGTACTGTGGATTCATTAATATTCGTTGGATACCAATTTTGGTGGGTTTCGTGGGTACAGGTGAACCACGAAATCCAATGCTCAACGAAATGCATATTTTTTATAGGCTTTGTATACAGAGAAGGTCAAAACCACGAAATCAAATATCCACGAATATGCAAGTTTTTAACCATCTACGAAAATTGATACCCACGAAAATAAATTAATCCACAGTATGTGGTTTTTGTTGTCAATAAAAACCTGTTTTGTATCTATTTAATGAGCTAAGCCCTCAACGGGTTTTCTGGTTTGTTCTTATGTTGTGTTGTTACACCACTTTCCCAGTTTAGGGGAGGGTTGAGCGCTCACAAACATATATAACCCCGCTCCATTTATGTGCCTGTCCCAAATCAGGAGCCTTTTGTTCAGTGGTTGTCGTTGGTTCATGTCTGTCATAATTGTTTTGTTATAAATTAGGACGTTAGTTTTTTCAATAGACCACTTTAAAGTTCATCCGTCACCGGGAAAAACTCGTCAATTATGCACGCCTTTATGACGTCATTTACCAGATAGAGGGGATCGCCTGTATCTCTGTACTATTAACGTTCTTAATGATCGCCATTTTGCAGGAGAAACTAGAAATAAAGTTTGTTGTGTAAGCACTTTATCACAATCCCCTAATGACAGTAGTGCTGATTGTCAGTTATGAGAATTTAATTTGCCGAATAATTCGTGCAATATAGCATTATAGTTTTCCAACCACTAGCTCAACATTGGGATGGAAGTGACTATGCCCCTAAACGCACGAATGATGTTCACTAAAACCAGAGTTGTTGACGGAAATGCATCGAACTCGAAAGTCGTCTCTTGCATTGCTTCATATTTTTAATGTCAAAGCCTTTTATAGACGACTTAACGGTATGATTTTTTTTCATTGTTGTAGGTCGTACGATTGCCTGTAATTGCTTACATTCACTTTAATTAACAATCATTATACCTTATTACGCTATTTTTTACTGTGTGTAAATAGAGTCAATATGTCTGTGTACGGAATAAAACTGTTCCTGTGGTTCATTTTGTGGGCACAAAAAAATGCATTAGATATACCGTACTGCCGCCACTACTTTGCAAGGACAACCACTCGTTACGCGACAGCCAATCGAATAGAGATAACAACGGTACTATACCGAAAATTGTATGTGTCATAGTGAGCTAAGAAATATCAAACAACAAAGACAAACTCGAATAACACGAATACAATTAAGTTCTTAGCCACAAAGTTAAAAACATATTATTGTGCCGAGAAAAATCAATAATAAGTTAGTTCTACTCTTTTGAGACTGTCCCTAATTTAAATGTCTCAATTATAGGTTACAATTCTGTAAATATTGACAATGCAATTTCCCATAGGAACTCCTTTTACGGCTAAAACTGTACCATTTTTACTATGAAGTTTTGAAAATATAAATCTTATCCTAGAATTGAAAGTTCATTTGAACCACAATTTTTTTCAAAGTTCAAAATATAGGGCTGTGCGGCATATTTTCAACGTTTATATGCCATGAACTTCTCAGAGTTTAAACTTACGCTAATTTTCTTAACTACCCCTACCTCGAATGAAAGGTTACCACAGATTTCAATGTAAACAATATGCACGTGTTTATTTACTGGTAACATTTCCCAGTTCTGTCTCTGCGATATGGAACACAGATCGAACCAGTATGTAAACAAAATTAATTTTCTATGAATATTCAATTTCTCCCCAAAAGAGGCGTGTTGTCAGGAACAGCCATATTTACAACGTGCAACCTATAAACTATCGGTTCTCAATTGTCAACAATAGTTATTTATCTAAGGCCGTGTTCACATTGACCTAAACTCGGTGTTGTGTTAGTATAACTGACATATAAACTAAACATAATTACGTTCCCATTGATAAAACGCAATGTTTACATGTAGTTTAAATCATGTTTAGTCTACATGCAGTCGATAGTCGATGCAGGCCTTGTGTAGGTTAAGTATACACAAAACTAGGCATTCAGAACTTTAATTGTCCCAGGTGTATTTAAAAAAAAAATTGATACTTATTAATCAAGTTCTTTACAGAAATATTTGTATAAATAAAGGCAACAGTAGTATACCGCTGTTCAAAACTCATAAATCCATGGACAAAAAACAAAATCGGGGTAACAAACTAAAACCGAGGGAAACGCATTAAATATAAAAGGAGAACAACGACATAACACCGAAACGTAACACACACAGAAACGGACCAAGCATCAGAAAAAACACCACGAGAATAACAAATATAACATGTATACACTTGATATATTTGTATACACTTGATATATTTATTTGCTATAAAAATACTTTACGTAGGCTTATTAACCCCTTATCAAGACTCATCCATCATCATTGTCGAACACATAATTCATTCGAAAAGGACTTCCGGAATCGACTGGACGTACATACTGACAGAAATATTTGCCACTGGTCTTCACTCAAACAACGGTTCACTCATAAATGCATTACTGAAAAAAGGATGAGGTTAATTGTTTGTTTGTGTAGTATCTCAGATCTCCCTTTGCCAAACACTTTTGGAGAAAAAATACCATTTAAAACAAACAGAAAAGGTAGAAGAGGGACGAAAGATACCAAAAGGACAGTCAAACTCATAATTCTAAAACAAACTGACAACGCCATGGCTACAAATGAAAAAGACAAACAGAAAAACAATAGTACACATGACACAACATAGAAAACTAAAGAATAAACAACACGAACCCCACCAAAAACTAGGGGTGATCTCAGGTGCTCCGGAAGGTTAAGCAGATCCTGCTCCACATGCGGCACCCGTCGTGTTGCTTATGTGATAACAAATCCGGTAAATAGTCTAATTCGGTAGGTCACATTCAGGAAAGGGAAGGGGATTGTAGTTACGACGTAAGGAACATATCCGATATCATTTGTGATACGGTTATTCCATAACGGTCAACCAACTCGTGATGGCGTCCGTAAAATTTACGAAGGGATGATTTAGAAATGTAGTGATCCTTAACTATGTTAACCAATTCTTTTTCTTCGTCTGTAAGCACGCTGAAGCAGCCTACGTTTTTAATGCGTAATCGAGACATCTTTAAACTACTGAAATCATCCGAAATGTCTTTTTTAAAGGAGCAACCACTTTACTTAAAAAAAGGGGGTGGGTGGGTCTTGAGTTGGAATTTTGTCTCGTGCGAAAGTTTATATTTAGTTTTTTTTCGATGGTACCAATTCAATATTTAACACTATAAGGTATGGGGAAACTTTGGATTCAGAATATTTGTTCATTCTAATCATCTGTATGACCAAATTTTCTTTTAATCAAATTGTGAAAAAATCCTCCCCCCTTTTTAAAGTCAAATGGTCGTTCCATAACTGCTAGAAAAGTTGTTCGAAAATTTGAACTCGGTTCTACGTAATGAACAATTAAATGACATACAGTTTACAAGTGTGAACAAATCTTATGTACAGGTAACTAAACAAGGTGTATAGATGTGAACAAATTTAATGTGAAACTAGTGTACATTACATCAAACCAAATGTAAACATGTTTACTATACACGGCGTTTGGTGTGAACACAGCCTTACATGTCTATTTAGATGTTATAAGGTGTGACATCAATATTTGATAGACTAAAATTTAACTACCCCAAACATAACAATTTCCTCAAATATATGCAACAGTATTGAATGAAAGAAATATGCAATGTTTATACTTATGTGCAATATATTTCCATTTGTTTTTAAGAATCAGTCTCAGCTGTCTGTCTATGAAGTTATCTACAAATAAAAGTTCATGTTTCTACATTTGTTTTTTAAGAGTTACTCTACTAATAATTTGGTTTAATGTTATTTGAATTGGTAAGTGTTACGGTTTTCAACCAATCAAAATTAGTGTTAAATAAACGTTGCGGTAGCAGGTTCTGATATGATAAATTTTCTTTGTACGTCTGTTAAATTATATTATTGCCAAAATATTTGTATGATTAATATGCTGTTAAACTGCTCATATTGTAAGTGAATATAAGGCCGTGTTCACACCAAACGCCATGCACAGTAAACTTGTTTACAATTTGTTTAATTTACTAGACATTGGTTTCACATTAAATTTGTTCACATCTATACACCTTGTTTAATTACCTGTACATAAGATTTGTTCACACTTGTAAAGTCTATGTCATTTAAATGTTCATTCCGTAGAACCGAATGCAAAGTTTCCGGACAACTTTACTAGCACTAGAACACATTCACCCCTTCTCGTCAAATGAAAAGTCAGTTTTTTGCCCTCTAATTTTCATGGTACATGGTTTTCCATGCACTATGAAATGCTTTACATCAATGACTTTTTATTGTCAGTTTATTATGAAAGTTAACTCTTTAAAATAGCTGCACTAACGAAGTGTAGAATCCCCTAAAGCATTTTCCTTGGGAAAAAAGCCTACAGAGCTAAGTTTAAATAAAAACATTTTGAATTTTGCAAAATTTCATGCATGTTCTAATGGTACACATATATAGAATACACACCAAACAAAAAAATTGTACGGATAAATAAAATGACATTTATTTCATTTATATACCTTACATTTGATGGAATTATTTTCTTTTTTTAAAAAAAAAAAACACTAAGTCTGACTGCTGATGATACATAAAGCAAAGGATTGTTTTCGGAGAAACACACTACATTTAAATTTATCAATAAAAAGTAAGCATTTAATGTTAAATGGTCTGAATTTAAATATTCATACAGAGAGTTTTATATTTATAAAAAAAAAGCCAAATTTCAAAAAGGGGATTTATTATAACATTGCGTTGCACTTTAAAATAAAAACAAATCTAAATATATATATAAGTATCAAATTTTACCTGAAGCAGAAGAAAAACAATTTATCATTCACAAACTATGTCAGTTCTGTTTCATTTCATCCATTGAAAAGATCATTACCTTTGTTTTATAATTAGTTCATTATAAAAAGTGAACTCTTATTTAGGCTTGAAAAATACAATGGGAGAGGACAGTTTTGTAAGGTCACAAAAAAAAATTAAAATATATCAAGTTTAGACTAATATTTCTGTAAAAAACTTTATTAATAATTATATCAATTTCATTCAAAAATTGTTTCTTCCGTAAATATACACGGTGAAACTAATGTCTTAAATGCCTAGTTTTGTATACACTTAATCTATACAAGGCCTACATCGAGTATAGACTGCATGTAGACAAAACATGTTTTACACTACATGTAAACATTGAGTTTTATCAATGGGAACATAATTTTGTTTAGTTTACGTGTGAGTTACACTTACACAACACCGAGTTTAGGTCAATGTGAACACGGCCTAAGTCTTTAGTTTTCTATGTCGTGTCATGTGTGTTATTATTTGTCTGTTTGTCTTTTTAATTTTTAGCCGCGGCGTTGTCAGTTTATGTTCGATCTATGAGTTTGACTGTCCCTCTGGTATCTTTCGCCCCTCTTTTACAATGAAGGGGAAAAAACGCAAGCAGATTTGCAATTTATTTGCTGTACATTAACCTTATAAAGAGACTTGCTATAGTTTTTCTTTTAAAATAAACGTGGAAATGCAGATTTATTAAAAAACATTTTATATATATTTTGTATTTTCCGTAAATTTATTGTTTTCTGTTTGGTATTAGATTAATATTTAAAACCATTTTGTTACATCTGGTGATCCGTTTGTTTGGCAATCAACAATGGCACTCAGCAGGGTTTTAGAACATTCGTTGTTTAATATGCTGGTGAAATGCTTTTTGTTAAAATAAACTCTTTTTTGGTCTTTAATAAAAAAAAATGTTTGTACTGTATTTAAACCCCTCTACCAAGAAATATGTATCCCTATTTTTCATTTTTTTTTTATTTGTTTTAATGTTTGCAATTAATTGATAATGACTTGTTTTGCAATTTTGTTATACATAACATGTGTTTTGTTTATTTGTTGCTATAGAGATGACAAAACACCGCAAAATACCAATTCTTACTTTTGATACTGTCTTTAAATAAGAGGGGCGAAAGATACCTGAGGGTCAGTCAACCTGTATAAATGCTGATAAATACACTATAAAGGGAATCAGGATGACTCAATATGAATCATTTCAAAAGGAAAAATGTTTTTGCCTGAATTTCATTGAAGTAGAAGTCAGAAATTGTAGTCATCTAAGTTAGATCTCCTAGTATGTGACTGGTACATAGTGTGGCGAAAATAAATAAGTAGAACAACATATTTTACGAGAAATACAGAAGATTGCACAATGCCAAATTATAACTATCGACAAGATACTAGACCACAAATGTTGTTGTCTGGATTCCTTTATTATATCTTTATGTATCAAACCACGGTCACTCTATGATTTTTGTTAGATGTATTTCTATTTGTATTCATCTGATGAGTTCAGCCTTTTTCAACTGATTTTTATAATATGTTCTTACAAATCTAGTCCGTTAGTTTACCCGTTTGATTTGTTTTACATTTGTCATTGCCAAGCCCCTTTATTATAGCTGACTATTCAGTATGAACTTTACTCCTTGTTGAAGGCAGTTAGGTGATCTGAAGGTGTAATTTTTTGTGTCATTTTGGTCTCTTTTGAAGAGTTGTATCAATAGCATTTATACCATATATCTTTTTTCATATTCTATATACTAGTCTACTACATAAAGTAATATAGAGCATTTATTAACAAAATAATTTCAAATAATGTGGTCATTTTTCTAAATTTCCTGTTTACAAAGTGTTGACTTTTTCAAAAAAACAAAGGATTTTCTTATCCCAGGCATAGATTACCTTAGCCATATTTGGCAGAACTTTTTGGAATTTTGGATCCTCAATGCTCTTCAACTTTGTACTTGTTTGGCTACATAAATATTTTGATATGAGCGTCACTGAGGAGTCTTATGTAGACGAAACGCGCGTCTGGCGTACTAAATTATAATCCTGGTACCATTGATAACTATCTACACCACTGGGTCGATGTCACTGCTGGTGGACCTTTCGTCCCCGAGGGTATCACCAGCCCAGTAGTCAAAACTTCGGTGTTGACATGAATATCAATAATGTGGTCATTTTTATAAATTTTCTGTTTACAAAATTTTGAATTTTTCAAAAAACTAAGGATTTTCTTATCCCAGGCACAGATTACTTTAGCCATATTTGGCAGAACTTTTTTGGAATTTTGGATCCTCAATGCTCTTCAACTTTGTACTTGTTTGGCTATATAAATATTTTGATATGAGCGTCACTGATGAGTTTTATGTAGACGAAACGCGCGTTTCTACATACACATTATAACTATTGTAAAAATTATTGACACGAACAAAATAATTGCCAACTGTTCTTTATAATAAACTATTGTTGTATCATCTTATATAAGTAACGATGCTAAGATCTTTGAATTTTTGTCAATCATTTTCTTTTCTTCGCAGTATCGCGTATTCAAGACGACCCGGTAAATATTGAATTTGCTGGTTGGTACTTTAACCTGAGTGTTCTGGTATTTATGTTGTTCCTGTCATGTCATCTTGTCATTTAAGCGGTAAATTTAATATGTCATAAAACGTGAGATTTGGCTAGCCACAAACCAGGTTCAACCCACATTTTGCTTAAAATGTCCTGTACCAAGTCAGGAATATTGCAGTTGTTCTCTAATAGTTCGTGTCTATGTATGTTGTATTGCAGTTTGCGTTTTTTGTTGCACTTCATTGTGTCTGTTATTCCTTTGTATTCCTCTTATAGTTGATGTGTTTCCTTCGGGTTTAGTTTGTTACCCAGATTTTTCGCCTCAATCGATTCCTTAATTTTGAACATCAGTATACTACTGTTACCTTTATATATAGACTTTTATAATCATATATAGTTTATTGAGTTATGCGTTCTTTGTGTATTTTGAAATAATTTAATTTTTGCGTTTTTGTTATACATAACATGTGTTTTGTTTATTTGTTGCTATAGAGATGACAAAACTCCGCAAAACTCCGCAAAATACCAATTCTTACTTTTAATACTGTCTTTAAATAAGAGGGGCGAATGATACCTGAGGGTCAGTCAACCTGTATAAATGCTGATAAATACACTATAAAGGGAATCAGGATGACTCAATATGAATCATTTCAAAAGGAAAAATGTTTTTGCCTGAATTTCATTGAAGTAGAAGTCAGAAATTGTAGTCATCTAAGTTAGATCTCCTAGTATGTGACTGGTACATAGTGTGGCGAAAATAAATAAGTAGAACAACATATTTTACGAGAAATACAGAAGATTGCACAATGCCAAATTATAACTATCGACAAGATACTAGACCACAAATGTTGTTGTCTGGATTCCTTTATTATATTTTTATGTATCAAACCACGGTCACTCTATGATTTTTGTTAGATGTATTTCTATTTGTATCCATCTGATGAGTTCAGCCTTTTTCAACTGATTTTTATAATATGTTCTTACAAATCTAGTCCGTTAGTTTACCCGTTTGATTTGTTTTACATTTGTCATTGCCAAGCCCCTTTATTATAGCTGACTATTCAGTATGAACTTTACTCCTTGTTGAAGGCAGTTAGGTGATCTAAAGATGTAATTTTTTGTTTCATTTTGGTCTCTATTGAAGAGTTGTATCAATGGCATTTATACCATATATCTTTTTTCATATTTGAAAAAACAAAGCCAAAATTTGTATCAATGAAGGATTTCAAGTTTGTTTAATACGTTTTATTATTATATTCGTTCATTCATTTTATCATGCTATTTTTCTAATCATCATAGTGGACTTGATATAACCAAATCCACGCCAATACAGTTTGTTCTTTTTCATGTCGTAGTTCAAAAGCGAATTACTACAGTGACCATGCCACCAGCCGCCTCGATCGACAGCACAGTTACCTGAATAAACATCATTATCCCTATCCTTTGTACTAAATTTCCTACCATTGTTATATTTCATTGAATCAACTGAAACGAAAAACATTGTGTAGTGGTACATTTTTAACACAACAGTATGTTATCTCAAACCCAAGCCCAGGAAATGTAAATGTATGGACCTCACTTTTACAATTTAAATATTGTTTCCAGAATTTTAACAGCTGCATAATTATATATTTTTATAATGAGTTTTTTTTTTTATTAATCTATGTAACCGATAGGGCATTTTTACAGACATGTTATTGGCAATGGCCAATAAAAGTCGAATTACAAAAAGCATATACTTTAGATATATGTCTTTGTTGAACATTGTGTGACAAGACAAACAAACCCGCTTATTTTACAAAGTAAAAATGCTGCTACCTCAAGACAATGTTAAAGACATTGATGATTAAGAACTTTTTAACACATTGGTTCCAATTATCAAATGATGTTTGAAGCGTCAACTACAGTTAAGGGTAAGAAAAAAATAAATAAAACTGTGTTTTCTTTCATCGTTACGTTAATTAGAATCATTAAGTCACACTTGCTTGCAGTTCCACTATGTTCGACTATGGTAAGTTTAAATTGTGAATTCTCGACACTAACTGTAAGTGTCTTATACAAAGCATGTGTGATCTTGTTGTAAGTGTCCCTGTATATACTTACTAGCAGTTCCACTATGTCCCCCAATTGTAAGTTTATATTGTGAATTCTCGTCACTAACTGTAAATGTCTTATACAAAGCATACGTCATCTTGTTGCTAGTGTCCGTAAGATCTACTCTCAGTTCGTATTTACCATTAGTCGTAAGTGTGTTTAAATATTTGTTTCCTGTAATGGAAAATAGTTTTGAAAAGGGGCGAAAGATATCAGAGGGACAGTCAAAATCGAAAATAAACTGACAACGCTATGGCATAAAATGAAAAAGACAAAGAGACAATGATACATCATAGAAAACTAAAGACTAAGCAACAAGATTCCCAACAAAAACTGGGGATGATCTCAGGTGATCCGGAAGGGTAAGCAGATTCTGCTGCACATGTGGCACAAGTTGTGTTTCCCATGTGAATACAAATCCGGTAAATAGTCTAATTCGGTAGGTCGTATAAGTGTGTTTTAAAAAAAGATTACATTCTAATAAAAAAAAAACATTAAGCATAGTACATGTACTAGCCCATACTTAGCTCGTTTTATACTAGCCAGGATTGCTTTGCGTTTCTGCTGGAAGAGATATAGAAAAGCGGTTTGGAAGCATCAAAAGTATGTGCGTATACGTTTAACAAATACCAACATAAAAGAATCAAAGAGTTAAAAATATTTTGTGGGGTTCGGTTGTTATTTGATTTTTGGTCGGGTGGTTGTCTCTTTGACATATTCCATTTTTCCATTCTCAGGTTCAATCCACCATTTACAATTATACAACAACTTTTTGTATTATACTAACTGTACTTTATATACTAATCTACTACATTAAGTAATATAGAGCATTTATTAACAAAATAATTTCAATAAAATATTTCTCGCTCTGATTGATATATATTTTAAGATACTGAATAAAAAAACTAATTGTACGCCATCGTAACGGAATCAACAGGAAGTATAAGCAATTTGATAGTTGACATCTTGTATCATTTGATACATATTTGTGCAAACTTCTCCACTTCGACAATTTGCGATCAAATAGATACGCAGCTACGTTTAAAGAGTATTGAATTCGGCTTTGTTTGACAATGTTTGAAGGTTTTAGATTAAATCAATAGTCTAAAATTTACCTATATCTCTCAGTTGTTCACCTTTGATAACTATTTACACCACTGGGTCGATGCCACTGCTGGTGGACGTTTCGTCCCCGACGGTATCACCAGCCCAGTAGTCTACACTTCGGTGTTGACATGAATATCAATAATGTGGTCATTTCTCTAAATTTCCTGTTTACAAAGTTTTGACTTTTTCAAAACACAAAGGATTTTCTTATCCCAGGTATAGATTACCTTAGCCATATTTGGCAGAACTTTTGGAATTTTGGATCCTCAATGCTCTTCAACTTTGTACTTGTTTGGCTACATAAATATTTTGATATGAGCGTCACTGATGAGTCTTATGTAGACGAAACGCGCGTCTGGCGTACTTAATTATAATCCTGGTACCTTTGATAACTATCTACACCACGATGTCACTGCTGGTGGACGTTTCGTTCCCGAGGGTATCACCAGCCCAGTAGTCAAAACTTCGGTGTTGACATGAATATCAATAATGTGGTCATTTTTATAAATTTTCTGTTTACAAAATTTTGAATTTTTCAAAAAACTAAGGATTTTCTTATCCCAGGCACAGATTACTTTAGCCATATTTGGCAGAACTTTTTTGGAATTTTGGATCCTCAATGCTCTTCAACTTTGTACTTGTTTGGCTATATAAATATTTTGATATGAGCGTCACTGATGAGTTTTATGTAGACGAAACGCGCGTTTCTACATACACATTATAACTATTGTAAAAACTATTGACACGAACAAAATAATTGCCAACTCTTCTTTATAATAAACTATTGGTGTATCATCTTATATAAGTACCGATGCTAAGATCTTTAAATTTTTGTCAATCATTTTCTTTTCTTCGCAGTATCGCGTATTCAAGACGACCCGGTAAATATTGAATTTGCTGGTTGGTACTTTAACCTGAGTGTTCTGGTATTTATGTTTTTCCTGTCATGTCATCTTGTCATTTAAGCGGTAAATTTAATATGTCATAAAGCATGAGATTTGGCTAGCCACAAACCAGGTTCAACCCACATTTTGCTTAAAATGTCCTGTACCAAGTCAGGAATATTGCAGTTGTTCTCTAATAGTTCATGTCTATGTATGTTGCATTGCCGTTTGCGCTTTTTGTTGCACTTCATTGTGTCTGTTATTCCGTTGTATTCCTCTTATAGTTGATGTGTTTCCTTCGGGTTTAGTTTGTTACCCAGATTTTTTGCCTCAATCGATTCCTGAATTTTGAACATCAGTATACTACTGTTGCCTTTATATATAGACTTTTATAATCATATATAGTTTATTGAGTTATGCGTTCTTTGTGTATTTTGAAATAATTTAATTTTGGATGTAACGCGTCTTCTGATTGGCTGACGTTATTTTGTTATGAGCCCATAGACATAACTTAGTCATGTGACCGTGACGTCATCAACGTTTTTTCATGGTTTCCTACGGTTTAAAATGGAATTTAGAATTAAGTTATAAGAAATGACTGTAATTTTTTTTCTGTCTTTTCGAAATAACATAAAAAATGTGGTGCACACTGTTAAATAACCCGCTACGCGCGTTATTCAGTGTGCACCACATTTTTTTTTATGTTATTTCTTCATAGACAGAAAAAATAATACAGTCATTCCTTAAATATATTTGTTTATACCAAAGCTGACAACTTTTTACGTAGTAGAGAATTGATAAGAAGTAGTGGATTCGTAAACGATAATCAACGAGCGACTTTAGTCGCGAGTTGATTATCGTTTTCGAATCCACCACTTCTTATCAATTCTCTAGCTTAACCCATTTCTAGTAAAACGACTATCTGTTTCATAATCTGACAATAAATCAACTGAATTTCTTGAAAATAATTTCGTATTTTGTCTTTTTTATTGTCTAATAGCTGGAACTGACTAGATCAACACGGTTCACATTTATATATAACTTAATATAAGTTCAATTTAACTTAAATGTGTAGTTATCTTCCCTTTTTATTACCAGATTTTGTATTTTGTAAATGATTATTCCATTCAATGTTGAATCATAACAAATAATTAATATTGATTAGATTTTAGTATTTATAATTCATTCAAATAGATATTTTTAAAATCTTTTTTTGAAAAATAAAATGTTTTAATTACCAACATTTAGAAACCTTTCATATTTACATATATAGTATTTAGCAACCTAATGATCAAACCAATGACCAGTTTGATTGAATTTACAACACACATTCAAAATTATAAACATTTTAAAACTAAATGAAGTGTAAAATTCACAACAACACCACATTACTCGACACCAGTTGTTGATAAAATAGATACTATGATTGGTCATAATTGAAATATTTTATATACATTTTGTTTAAACTGGTTCCCTTTCATTTTGTTTTGATTTTTTTAACGTTATTGTATTTGTCATCCATTGTCAATCAGTTATTGAACTAGTATTATTTGTGGTACGCATCCTAAAACCCAAGCAGAATTGCTTTTGCTTCAAATGTACAATATATAATTATGTCAATTTTGCAATGTGTCCTGTAAGCTGTTCATAGCCGTGATCATCTAGTCGTTGACACCGATAGAAAAAACTGTGATATTAACAGTGCCAAGTTCAAGCCTAGTACCATGAATGATTTTTTTTTGTAATGTTTTTCTCTACCAAAATATTTTTTTAATCTTAGAGGTATCTATATTTCATTTTACTCTAAAGTTGACGATTTTATTTCTGGCTTTACCGTCAAAGAAGTAGTTTTACAGTCGTAGTTAATCACACTTTATTCACATAAAAGTCAGTTAAATGTTGATATATATTTGGAACATTTATAATCAAACAAAGATTAACTAAGTGATCATAGTATGATATCATTATATTCATAAAACCAAAGGATGACGAAAAGGGAAGGCCCTGTACCTTAAAAGTAATAAGTTTAATGTGTACATGGATGTTTATGTTATCAAGGAATTGTACTAGTAAGTAATAGCTACAATTCCTTGATTTTATAGTGTTTATATATTTTATTAGATAACAAAAAGACAGAAATACAGTTTATTGACATGCATTGACAGATATACGCTATAATAGTGATATTTAAATAATAATTTATATCAGCACTCATGGTCTAGTGGTATCATGCATAGACTACAGACTTAAGTGTCGAAAATACGCGCGAGTTCGAACCTATATTATTCACTCGTTTTTGAGAGGATAAAATATCGTAAGTTAAAAGTTATGATATAAGTTATCTTAAGTTAACATGGTTGTCAGTGGATGCTAGAAAAATAATCCACCGTTAGAACAATAGACTGACGTCAGAGAAATGGGTTAATCCAGTAAGAACTTGCAATAAAATTATCTAGATATGCATATGTGTTGTTTATATGTTGTAAAGCTTAATCAACCATTCTTGAAAAAGAAGAATGGTTGATGGTTCTTAATAATTCGTGATTTTAGAATGGAGAAAATTATATACAGATTTCATAAAGGGAAGCTATTGTAAAACCCAAAACAATAAACTTCTTCGATTAAATAAAATAGCCTGTTTTTCGTTCTGAAATACATAAGGTTATTAGCGGCAGCGAAACAATGACAGTTATTATTCTTCGAACAATAATTCTTTCAAATTAGGAAAAATACACACATTGCTATGGTAAAATAACATTTACTAAATCAAACTTACCAAGCCAGAATTCCTTATGTGGATCACCGAAACCATCCCTGTAATCAACCCAGTTTCTGTCAAAACTCGTCGTTCCATCTATTCTTCTTTGAATAACCTGCAATCATTGAATGGAACAAATATATATACATAAAACAAGTTTGATAAAATCTTTATTTTAAGCAATCCAGATACAAATATACAAAAAACGTTAACTTGAAAAGCTTATAAAACACAACAGAATCATATCAAACGAATATATTTCAATGAAAGAAAATCCGTAATTTCAACAAAAATTCACTGCTTTGTTGACTTTCATAAAACTTAATCATTTAGGTCTATTATAAATCACTTAGGGTTCCATAAAAAAGAACAGAATAAGTAAAGTTTTTACACCAGTAACAGATGAATTTGCCAATAAACAGATAATAAAATTAAATTTTAAAGGCTACAGGGTATGTTTGCATTTTTTCTATAATCATAAAGCTAGGACGACTAGTTATTGCAAACCACATAGAGTTGTTAATTAATAAATCTTTTAAAAATTTAGTCTTTCCAAAAAAATAATGAAACTTGCCCAATTGGCACCTATTTTCAAAAAGAACAATACCCTTGAAAAAGGATAATTATCTTCCTTTAAATGTGCTGCCAGCTTCTTTTAAATTTCATAGGCGAGCAATTCACGATCAACTAATGGAATTTCAAAACAATCATTGGTTGTCAAACAGCAATATTAAAAAATATAGAAGATTGAACAAAAGCTCTTTATGTTAAGAAATATATTACAGTAATTCCACTAAAATCTTCCGACTGTTTGCCCAATGATTTTCTTTGATTAAAGTTATACTCGGCCACGTCCATTTGTATTTTGTCCATCTGATGAGTTTTTCAGGTGATTTTTGTAGTTCGTTTTTATGTCGTACTGTTGTGTCACTGTCCCAGGTTGGGGGAGGGTTGGGGTCCCGCTAACATGTTTAACCTCCGCCACACTATGTATGTATGTGCCTGTCCAAAAGTCAGAAGTCTGTAATTCAGTTGTTGTCATTTGTTTATGTGTTACATATTTGTTTTTCGTTCATTTAAAAAAAAAAATAAGAACGTTAGTTTTCTCTTTGAATTGTTTTACATTGTCATTTCTAGGCCTTTAATAGCTGACTATGCGGTATGAGCTTTGCTCTTGTTGAAGGCCGTACGGTGACCTATAGTTGGTAATTTCTGTGTCTCGTCTCAATAGAATCATACCACATCTTCTTTTTTCTATATTATGGCGTTTCTGAAAGCTCGTTAAAAATATTTAAAAGTTACCAGGAAAAGAAGGCAACGTATAAAGATTGGCAACACTTAGAGTGACTGGGAAATACTGTTAAAATGGGTCCCCCAAGGATCGATTCTTGGACCAGTGTTATTTAATGTCTTATAATAAACTCATAATAGATACCAGGATTAAAATTTTATATATACGCCAGACGCGCGTTTCGTCTTTATAAACGATCATTTCTACTGTATTCAAGACAGTACGATTTATAACTATGCTAATGACAATACCCTGTCTTACTGTGACAATATAGTAGATAATTAAGTTAAAACACTTAAAAATGACAGTGAAAGAAATAATAAATGGTTTTCACAAAAATTTATGAAAACGAATCGGACAGGTTCAAGGCCCCCTGCTTTTGGGAATAAGACAAAAACGTATAATTCAACTTTTGATTTAGAAGGAAGTAAAATTCCATATGATGAAGATGTTAAACTCTTTGGGGAAACGATAGCCTTTAAACTATATTTTAATAAACATATCTTACAAATTAGTAAAAAAGCTTCAAAACAACTGAACATTTTATACGTATTGGCAAATATTTCAAATAATTTACTAAAAACTCACGGTCCAACCACCACCGTCAGTCGACATATCACAGTAGGCCTGCAATTCTGTAGATTTTTCTGGATGAATGGTAAACACTCCACTTGTTGTTTTTCTTCCCTTCATTTCACTGCAGTCTTTAATTTTTTGGAGAGTACATGTACCTAAAGATAATATTTTGTTAATTATTTTATTGAATATATGTATATGATTTTTATTTGTCTTCACCCCAAGGATTAACATTTGAAAGCAGTATGGTCTATATAAGATATATAATCATATCGATGTCAAATGATTTGCTATAATGCCACATTAACTGATTCCTCGCAAATTCTGAACGTGGAAATTGTTGAAAATAAGATAATGGAATACTGACTCGCTCCAGGAAAAAAACAATAACAAAATGAAGCCATAGCCAAGCGTTTATTACTATATTTTTTACAACATTCATATAATAGGAAAGAAGAATATGGCATTTTTTTTTACATTTATAGATTCCAGAATATATCTCTCCTTTTAGTCATATGTAAGAACTTATGGTTGCAGTCTTGTAATTGACTGCTACATAGACCAACATGCAAAACAGCTGATTTTTTTCATGTCCATATCATGTATGAACTAATGTGGAATTGTGATTTAATTGAAAAAAGTGGGTCATGCCATCAAGAATAAAAATTTACGTAACCATGAAGTCAAAACATTTATTTTTTACTTTCTGTTTGCTGTTTTTACTAGGCCGCACCACAATTCAACATAAACCTATAATCAAACAGAAAAAAATGAGGCTAGAAAAAATTCAGAAAAAAATGGACTATTTTTTTTCCCTCCATGTTTTGACATGCACCGGAAAATTGAGTTGTTATATAAGATTAGTACCTAATGGAAATATGTAATTTAACAATTCATAAAAATAAAATTCTACGTACGTGTTATATCCTTTTTTATAAGATCTGTAATTCTTGAAATCCCACTATATCCTTTCGATTCTATAGAAAATTAATAAGTGTTGTGAAGTGTTTTTATGAATTTTATTATTATCATTATCATTTTTATTATGTTCGATGTGTTTATGCATATACACATCTTGTCTACAAAATGCATGAAGCGAATTTATAATATAGCAAATATCCGTAACACAAGCAAACCACAAAATTAACATCATGAATACGAAGATGTGTCCCTTCAATATAAAATTATAGAACATATTCTCGTTGCCGAATTAATAATATGTGATGACCTGACATGAATTTGAAATTCTAATGCAACAACGTTTGTAACGTTCATTTTGATTGGATAACGTCACTTTCTTACATGGCATCAATTGACAATTGATGCTTTGGGACGTACGCGCAAGCGCAGACGGCATATGACAGATTTGAAATACATGTTTTAACGTTATTTTCTGTCAGTTTCATTAGAATGGAGATAACAATATTGTATTTTAAGCTCCGACGGCATCAATTGGGGATTTGATGGTCGCAAATACCCGTTTACTGTCTCCGCTAACGCGTCGCCAGTAAACTTAATTTGCGACCATCAAATCCCCAATTGATGCCGTCGGAGCCTAAAATACAATACAGTTACCTCCTAATTGTATAAAAAGAGGGACGAAAGATACCAAAGGGACAGTCAAACTCATAAATCTAAAACAAACTGACAACGCCATGGCTAAAAATGAAAAAGACAAACAGAAAAACAATAGTACACATGACACAACAAAACTAAAGAATAAACAACACGAACCCCACCAAAAACTAGGGGTGATCTCAGGTGCTCCGGAAGGGTAAGCAGATCCTGCTCCACATGTGGCACCCGTCGTGTTGCTTATGTGAATACAAATCCGGTAAATAGTCTAATCATAAGTTTCATAATTGAAATTAATAACCATGTATTGTGAAAAAGGTATCTTTATTATATACATTCTAATGGTACTCTTGTTTATTTTTTGAAAAATTGATAAGAGATGAAAAAAATGATAAAATGTTTGTTGATTTAAAAGAATCATGAAACAATTTTGATAAAATAGTGCACTGTTTGAACTATTTCGCAATTAAAGCATAGGAAAATTACACAAAAAAATCAAAGACTTCAATTAAGTTTTCATAATATACTAACCTTCCATAATCCACTTTATTTCATTTTTAAATACCTTTAGCTTTTTTACCACTTCCTTATAAGTTCCAATATCTGCAAACATGTCATTGTCTGAATTTAAAACTCATAGGAGATCACTTTCAGATTTATTTTTATAGATTTACAGCGTAAAACGTAACTTTTTTTGCCCTTATGTTAATCCGTTACAAAACTGTCCTAACTAAGGGGTGTTGATGCATGCGAACATGATAAGCACAACCTGCAAGAAGTCAGAAACTTTTAGAATTCAGTGTTTGTCAGGTTCAATCAACCATTTTCCCTTAAAATGCCCTGTACCAAGTCTGGAATATTGCAATTGTTATCTAAAAGCTCGTATGTATATATGTATGTTGAATTATCGGTTTTTGTTTTTTGTTGTTTCGATGCTTTCCTCTTAAAGTTTATGTTTTCCCGTGGTTTAAGTTAGTAACCTGGATTTGATTTCTCTCAATCAATGACGTTTTAACAGCGGTATACTACTGTTGCCTTTATTTTGCGTTTGAATTGTATTACATGTGTTATTGCAGGGATTTTATTAGCTTGCTACGCGTTGTGAGTTATGCTTAATATTGAAGTTCGTATGGTAAACTATAGTTGCTAACTTAGATCCTTTGATTGATATATAGAGACTTGTCTTTTTAGGAATTCCTGACAAATATGAATATTTATCACTTTTAATTATTTGTTCTTTTAAAGTTTTAAATCTCTCGTGATCCTTGTTTTAACCCGTTCGATGAAAATACGAATTTTAACATGGTATAAGGTGTGCGTTTTATGTGCTAAGTCTAATAACAAAGAACTGAAATTGTATGACATCCATATTTTAACTTCACAAGGTGTCTCTCTATTTCCATTAAAATATATCTATGTCAGCCGTTTAACTTCGCACTCTATTTTCCTTTTAAACGAGCATCAACGAAAGATATTTTTTGGACAAAACGCGCGTCCGGTTATTTAACTACCTATAGACTTTTTTCTTCGGACAGATACATGTGTGTAGAATTTTTTTTACATTCTGTTGTTTCAATGATATTTTAGCAATTCTGTATATAATTTGGAAAATAATCGGGGAATGTGTTAAAGTGACATCAACACGACCAAGGAGTAAACAACAGTCTGAGGCCATTAATGATTCATTATAGCAGAGAGAAAATCACGCATCTGGAGGCGGGCTTCATACAGTATTGAAAAACATTAAGTATAATGAAACTTCTCAGTATATATTCGAGTGGTAATTGTGTCATTGGAATATAGTATATATATAACCTTGACTGCTTGGGAATCTCACTCACTCATTTAATAACATGCCAACCATACACGTTTGTATTGCTCTGAATCTTGTATTGCTATTTTAGTTTAGATTAGAATGTACTTACTTTTAAGAATAACATTTGTATCTTTCAGCAATTGTTCAACACTTTGATCAGGTCTTTCATATACGCAGACATCTGTAATATAAAACAATCTCATTAAACTTCACAACTGATAAAATTATTCAAAACATTCACTGATGTATCATTACAGCAATTTCTGTACATAGATATAAATATGTAACAATTGCCTTGCATATTTATGTTGCAAAGTTTGATTAATGTCAGTAAAAAGATACATACCAAGTATGCCTCTTATTTAAATATAGGATGATAGTTTACCTTGAAGAGTATGAATTAATTTGTTTATCTTTTTATCTTCCTCGTCCAACTCACGTTCATTTCTTCTATCTACAGTGTAAAAAAATCATATTTTTCAACATTAATTACATAACTGATATTGAAATCCACTACTTGTTTTTTTTCTGTGGATTTCAGCTCATGTGTAGATTAAAACGATGAAACATTTCTGTGAAATGGTTATATGAAGAAACTGCAGATTTCTCAACGAATTACTAATTATCTTTAAAAGTTATTTAATATCTAATAGTATTTTAATGATCGAACACAATATTCCAACGGTTGATCACTCTCATTTCATATCATCATTGACTGATTTGAAAATTTACCTATTAAAACCTTGTAGAATGATACTTTGAACGAACAGATGTCATTTAGATTGAGTGAAGTTATGCCACAATTGATTCATTTATGGATACTTTGTGTCATTAAAGTTTTACTCTTAAAGGGAAACTTCGCAAAAAAATCAAAAATTGATATTATGTTCATTCTGTATAAAAATGTTCAAGTTCATAGATATTAAAGTTTTATTCCGCTAGATAAGCGATCACCATCGATTTTAAATTTAGAGTATCAATTCTCCGAGATCCGCCATCTTGTCTTCTTTCCCGATGAATAAAAACGATATGTCTATAAACCACAAAGAAACAAAACTACAGTAACCGATGTAGTCGTAATTGCGTGTCGATATCTTGTCAATCGTACGGTTGTTTAATACGACTAACTAACTTGATACGGAAAATATTCTTACTTTTTTTAAATTACCATGGTCTGTTGTTTTTAAACTGTTGATATTGGAATTAGGTCAAAAGTCAAAGTTGAAATCATAAATAAGTGTTCCGTGAAAATTGTTTTCGAAAATCTAATTTGTTCATAATTCTTTAAAGTAATAAACTTTTTTCAAATATATTTTGATCTTCCCTTATCTGATCACCAGCATGGCTAAAGGTATTACTTCCAAAGGTATTGTGAGGGGTGTGAGGTGACACGTCCAGGTATTCCAGCGATTTCCTGTCGGGCTTGCAAGTTCATGCATCGTTTCACTTCTGCAGGTATTGATCAGTGTACACGGCTGATAACTTATAACTTATAACTTTCCATTTTGAACTATCAGATGTATAATATACAACTCTGTCTTACTTGTCATTACTAAACTCATACGATTGTTTATAAATAACATTTCTGGTGTAAAGAATATAATTCATAATATATAAATAATACCCAAAAAATAAGATTTGATGAAATTAAAATCTATTTAAATATTTTTTCCAAGGGTGAATTTGGGAAAATGTAATATATAGTCATTGTCAATAGTGAAGGACAGATTGGAACAGACCAGAAATATTGATTTAAAAAAATGTACGCACTTGCCGACGATTCATTTATACGACTGGATATAAAGTTACGGAACTATAGCGCAATTTAAAATATATACGTGTATACATTGAACATAAGAAAAAAACATATATTTTGAATAAATAAGGGTAAAAGTGTTGTAAATAGACTAGCCAACGTATGCCAACAGTATGTAATCATCGAATGTCGATAGACGGTAATATTGCATTTAGTTTTTATTAAAGATTAAAACTACTATTTTTTGCTTCATATTTGAATCTTTACGCTAATTGCCGCTAAGAAAGTAATCAAAAATTGTTTCCTTTTATTTTTATACTCTTTCGGAATTACGAATCTGAATTTTATTTTCAATTAATTTACACAATTTAATTATTGTATCTTTATTCTCATCGTGTATTTAATCTTAGTGTATTAACATCATGACAGCATATACTCTAATCCTTTCTATTTATCCTTTCCAAATAACAACATTTATACCTGTGTACGCTTGAACTCACACCTGCGGCTAAATAGCTACAAGGTAAACGAATTGACCTCAAGCCGAGAAATATACAGTGACCTTTACAAAATAATATACACACTCTGCTCACACATTAGTTGCATTGAAATGATTATCAAAACAATAACGGTAAATAGAACTGAAATATTTTCAGTTCAATATCAGTAAAAATGTTCAATAAATATTTTATGAAAAAAATCTCAACAATAATTAATTAAATTTATTCAAAAACATTTACTAGAGATAATTTTATAGGAGTTTAATTCAATCAATACAAAACGGTATATATATGCATATTCACTTTCGTTCATTCTTATATTGTGGTTTATAACTTCGACCATTCGTCAGCTGTGCGCTTTTAATTACGTATATTGTCGATAAGCTATAAGAGTTAAACAGATTTTATTTTTTCCCAGAATTCAATAAATCGGGCTAATACGTCACGACCCACTCGAGAATTCAACCAAAAAAGTTACAAATACTTGATTTTCTCCGTTATTAGAAGGAATATAAATTTAAAACTTTGCAAATGTGTTTTTTATGTTAAGATGAACATAATTAGATGATAAGTAAAAAATCGCGGAATTTCCCTTTAACGCTTAGACATGACATCTGGGATTTAATAATGCAATAAAGATATAATAATACGCAAATTGTGGTTTTATTTGTAGTTGAATATTAATGAAAAGTAAAATCACAAAAATACTGAACTCAGAGGAAAATTCAAAACGGAAAGTCCCTAATCAAATGGCAAAATCAAATGATAATACACATCAAACGAATGGAAAACAACTGTCATATTCCTGACTTGGTACAGGATTTTCAAATGTAGAAAATGGTGGATTGAACCTGGTTTTTTTAGCTCTAAACCCCTCACTTGTATGACAGTCGCATCTAATTCCGTTATATTTATAGCGTTTCGTGAAAAAAGTAAAATCACAAAAATACTGAACTCAGAGGAAAATAAATTCGGAAAGTCTATAATCACATGGCAAAATCAAATAACAAAACGCATCAAAAACGAATGGACAAGAACTGTCATATTCCTGACTTGGTACAGGCATTTTCAAATGTAGAAAATGGTGGATTGAACCTGGTTTTATAGCTAGCTAAACTTCTCACTTGTATGACAGTCCATTATATTGTCACCGACTCGTGAACAAAACAAACAGACACAATAGGTAAAAAGGTAAAAAAATAGGGGTACAGCAGTCAACATTGCGTTATCATCTAAATCACTATAAAAACAACAAATGTAACGAAGAAGCACAAAAAGGCATACATCAAATTTAACATCCCCATTTTGTTTATATTATACGATTTAATTTATTTATGTAAAATGCACCCATAAAGGATGGAGGGTTTTAAGTACTGGTGTAAAATTGCGCGTTTGAAATTCGCACAGGTAGACATGAAATAATTTTGTCGTTCAAAGTATGACGGGATACATAAATACAGTCACGTAAAATAGATATAACAAAAAAAGACTTAACAGTAAAAGTAATAATAATTAAAAACCATTTGCCTAGAGAACAATTGAAGGTCTTTCCAGCACTTACAATATATATTTTGACATGAAAACATTGAAATTCAGTTTAAATGTCAATTCCTAGGCTTTATGATGTATAAATATGAATTTAGAGCAAAGGTCAAAATCTAGAACGTCGAATTTGCTTTTGACCTTGACCTCAATTTCAAGGTCATAATTCAAGGACCTCAAATCAAAAGACCCTAAGTCTGTAATATGTATGGATAATGAGTTATATCACTTTACTCATTATTCTAAATATAAAAGAGGAGGAAACAACCATTAACTGCCAAGGTCTCCTTGCAATCAAAATTTAAGTGTTACGACATGTCGGAACTAACAATTTAGTGAAAATAATTTGTCGATATCTTATACGGTTTTTGAAAATAAATGAAAATAAGCTAAAATCAAAAATTAAGAATATGAACTTGAACTTTGACCTTGACCTAATTTTCATTTTTATGGAACAAGGACCACAAATCAAAAGACCCTATGTCTCTATCACTTATGGTTTACCATTTACAAATGCATTTCACTTAATTTAAATGGAAAAGGGGGAATTACTCTCATAAAGAGTCTGTGGTCCAAAAGAATATCCTAATCCTTAAGATGTAACGAGCAATTTGGTAAAATAAATTTGTCGTAATCTTTTACGGTTGCGGAGGAGTAGTGGCCACAAGAAAAACAGTGTTTGGGGAGATAACTCTTACAAGGTTAAGTATTTTGTTACGCGGTTGTCATTTTTTAAAGCGTATAAACTATACGATATCATATTCCAAATATCTAAGCGACATCTTTTGAAACATCAAAACTACGCAAGAAAAAAATTTAGGCGGAAGAAGAAAAATAATAATAATCAGAACAAAACCTATAGGTCTTTCCACGGAAAAGTGGAAAGACCTAATAATAATCAGAACAAAAGCAAAAGGTCTTTCCACGGAAAGGTGGAAAGACCTAATAATCAGAACAAAAGCAAAAGGTCTTTCCACGGAAAGGTGGAAAGACCTAATAATCAGAACAAAATCAATAGGTCTTTCCACGGAAAGGTGGAAAGACCTAATAATCAGAACAAAAGCAATAGGTCCTTCCACGGAAAGGTGGAAGTCCTAATAATCAGAACAAAATCAATAGGTCTTTCCACGGAAAGGTGGAAAGACCTAATAATCAGAACAAAATCAATAGGTCTTTCCACGGAAAGGTGGAAAGACCTAATAATCAGAACAAAATCAATAGGTCTTTCCACGGAAAGGTGGAAGTCCTAATAATCAGAACAAAATCAATAGGTCTTTCCACGGAAAGGTGGAAAGACCTAATAATCAGAACAAAATCAATAGGTCTTTCCACGGAAAGGTGGAAAGACCTAATAATCAGAACAAAATCAATAGGTCTTTCCACGGAAAGGTGGAAAGACCTAATAATCAGAACAAAATCAATAGGTCTTTCCACGGAAAGGTGGAAAGACCTAATAATCAGAACAAAACCAATAGGTCTTTCCATGGAAAGGTGGAAAGACCTAATAATCAGAACAAAATCAATAGGTCTTTCCACGGAAAGGTGGAAAGACCTAATAATCAGAACAAAATCAATAGGTCTTTCCACGGAAAGGTGGAAAGACCTAATAATCAGAACAAAATCAATAGGTCTTTCCACGGAAAGGTGGAAAGACCTAATAATCAGAACAAAATCAATAGGTCTTTCCACGGAAAGGTGGAAAGACCTAATAATCAGAACAAAATCAATAGGTCTTTCCACGGAAAGGTGGAAGTCCTAATAAATAAAATAATAGTGTGGTTCAAAGTATAGAGTCACGTCAAATGTGTATCACAGAATACAGACATAACAGTAAAAGTAATATGAATAAATAAAATAATTTTGTCATTCAAAGTATGACAAGATACATAGGTACAGAGTCACATCATAAAATAATTTTGTCGTTCAAAGTATGATGGGAGACATAAGAACAGAGTTACGTCAAAAGGATATAACAAAAACAGACTTAACAGTAAAAGTAATATTAATTAAGACAAATAAAAGAATAGAACAAGGACAAATGAAAGAACTTTAAAACAGGTAGTTAAGATGATAAACAACATCAGTACGCAGAATCTATACATCAAGACCATCGTGTATTATTTGTGAAGTTGATACAGAATATTTATCAACAAGGTCTTGGTACCTTCCGATGAACCTTTTTAGAAAAGGACGAGACGTTTTTTGACATACCCCTGGTTCATCAACTTTCTACTCAGACACTGATGACGTTTTAAAAAGTCTGAGTAGGAGCTGCAAGCTCTTGAATATCGAATATCTTGAACAGACATAATCGGTAAAATAGTCAAAATATGGTAATAGCAGTCATCACTGTGTTACAATCTCAAAAGAAACAAACAAACATTTTCAAAAAAACATCTATCAAATTTAAAATCACATTCATTGTTTCGCGTGCTTGGCGTCAGAAAATGCAAATGTCACAAAGGAAGAAATTTTGTCGTTCAAAGTATATTGGAAACAATTATAATTTTACATGGGGAATGGTGGTATGCAGGGTTAAAAAATCAAAAGTTATTTTTGACGGGATGTATAAGTACCGAGCCACATCAAACGGATATCACATATAAAAGAACAAACAGTTAAAGTAATATTACTAATTGAACAACTTAAGTTTGCATTTATTGACCTTGATTGCTAAGCCGCTTATTATGTTTTACATTTCAATAATACAGAATTTGATAATTACCTTCGATAGACTAAAGCATCAACGGTCAATGTGATCAAATCAAATAAGATTTACCTCATTATGCTTACTTAAACTAGATATATATCTTAAAGTAAGTTTTGTTTGGTGTATGTTTAAAGAAAAACCGCAATAAGTGATACCCGAATATTATTTCGTAATATTGATACTTGATATAGTATCTAGTATTAACCTCTTTTCTTGTATCACTTATTTTGTTTTCTATCCTGGACAATACTTATATTTTGAAAAATGGCAGAAGTTATGGGCAAAACAAAGTGCATGGCTATTATCAAAATAAATGATTTTTTTTAGAAAACAGTGTATATAAAAAGGCTTAAGGTGGCTCGTGGGTAAAAAAATTCAGCAAAAAATTAAACCTTTATTTTTTCATTACAAATTTTATTTATAACACTATCAGTTATTACTTTATGATATTGTACAAAAATCAACAAAAAAAAAAAACGATTCGGTTTGGCCCCAGATGACTTTTAAAATATTTATATCATTGAAAAAGCTCCAAATTATCTCCCTTTGGTTCAAAAATGCTATTTTTTGGCATTAAATTTGAAATATCTTTTTTTAACTCATCGGTGACCTATATTTTTTATTATTGTTTTCAAATAAGCTGTACATAAAATAAATAATTGAAAAATTTGAGCGATTTCTGTGATTAGTTTTTTTTTTTATTTCGATATTACCTCTATTTCTCCTATTAATTCAACAGAAAAAAGGACATTAACAAAAACGTATTCATTTTCCTGAGGCAGATTAAGAGCTTAAATGAACGGTGACCCCATTTTTTTATTTCATTTTTCTTTTAAGTATGTGATAAAGTTTATTTATAAAAAGATATAGCGAAATCCTATATTAGAAAAAAAAATTATACCAAGGAGCCGCCTTAAGCTTTTTTTGTTCCATGTCTACCTCCTATTTTACATGCTTGTTACTGCATATCATTTCTTTGTCGTAAATAGAGATCACTGCAAAATCGCACAAGATAGTGAGCAATTTGATTAAAAAATTGTTTAACAACGCAGTACATTTTACTATAATTATGCTTACCCGGTATGTCTACGCCGCCTGAGATTTTCATTAAACAAATTACTGCAAAAACTGTAAAAACGAACATACTGAGTGATGGAATAATGTTATTCTATTTGAAAACAGATAAAGAAATAGATAGGTAATATAATATATATAGTTTACTTTGATTGCGTGCCTCCATATGTCAATACCACAGCTGTTGTTTGGCAAGGGTATGCAAAATTGATAGTCCTTTTTGCCATATGTTTTGTCAAGATTTTTTTTCAGAAAGAATCGTCTTTACGTATGTGTTATGTCTGATACATCTTGTCCATATAATTTTTAATTCTGAAACAATAATTCGTAGGTTCATTATTACATCAGTTTACATATGATAGAACAACTTGAATGTGATAAATGTGTTAGTTTGTAGGATCTTTTACCATTTAAATAAAAAATATAGACTTATGATTATAATTCATCGTATTTCAAGGGTGACAATATGTTTCTATTAAATTTGATCGTTGTCAGTTAGGTTACACTGCCAGATTTCATTTGATATATTGGGTACGTGAAAATATACTTGGTCATTGTTTGTTTTTAAGTTGCTTTCAATTTGAAATGTTGAATAAGCGATCAAGTCAAAGTTTATTAATCATTTTGGATGGTCCTAAAGCTTCTATGTCTTTAAAATACACAAAAACTTATAAATAGGCCAATTTAAGAGTCTATAATGTAATATCAAGTACAGATCTGTTTAACTGAGGAATAACAGACACGTGTTAAATAGACATCGCATTTCTTTGCACTTTAATCACATAAAATTTATGCATTACAGATATATTATAAAACAATGTAGCAAATATACGAATATGCTAATTGATAAGTAATAACTAAATTGAATAGCATTTAAAGTTAAAAAAAAGTTACAGATAGAAAAACCTTTTTAGATGGATTGATTTTATAATATCATGAATAGTGATAGTGACGAACATCTTTGTATTGGGTTCAAAAACTCAACGAATTCAGACTTTTTATTTCGACGTCAAACAGCATAATTTGTGTACAATGAAACTACAGACTTTGAGACAATATTCGCTGAATATGAGCTTCTTGAATGCAGTTTTATTATAAATTGTGAGTTAGTTGTCATCTCTTTTACAGCTATCAATCCATTGAATATGAAAACAATGTTATACATTAATCCCTTTCACTTATGAAGATTTAAAGAGTAGCGATGAGTAGAGATGAGTAATCTACACTAGTTTTCCGCCGCATTCCGGTGTGATTGACAAAACAATGTAAGTATATTTTTGTTTCATTTTCTTTTTTTTTCATTTGCTAATGCTGTTTTGTTTTCTTTTGTCAAACCAAACTTAAACACAATTTTATATTTATTGTACATATTCAGTATCATCATGTGAATTTTCTAGTATAGATAATTATCTTACTTACTATACATTTCTAAGAAAATGAATGGTTAAAAGCAGCTAAGGGAATATCGTGCATATAAGGTTAGAAGGCGGGGTTTATTTCAAAACACAGTTAGTAGTGGTGTTAAGTCCTTTTATACAAACAAAAAGGTACTGAGATAGATCTCAAGGTTTGAACAGACGAAAGAATTGATACTGAAAGATTAAAATACATTCTTAAAACACATTTAAAGCTATCAATTTGTTGTTGTAAGCATTTGATTTTTATGATAAATGGAAGTTGTTTCTTAATGCTAACGGAATAGAACACTTGCTCGCTTTGATAGGTCACTTATCTATATACCACGTGTTAACATAATCCTTAAGACAAATTCGTTACATAGTATGCTAGTGACGACGTAATACGGTGTATATGGGGTCAGTAAATTCCATATGGGGATTCGAGCTTCGCTCTCAACCAATATGAAATTAACTGACCCCGTATTTACCATCTGATAG